>NC_133765.1:18878146-19186757 GCF_036562045.2 Rhinolophus sinicus | reverse complement strand
TGAAATATTACCCATGGTCCTGCCATCTTACCATAACCGTTTATCTCTTCCCTTCCAGTCTTTCTCTGTAGACATATATGTTTAGTCATGCTCTCGTGGAAGATACAGACCCCTGGAATCTTGGCCCTGGGGTGACTAGCAGCATGGCTGTGAGCAGTGGGCTGCAGGTACCGGTCAGCCGCTCTGCTGCTCCTGTTAGATGACAGCTGAGTCAGAGCAGAGAGACCCCCATGTGATGACCGACCCCCTCCCGGGAGAAGGCAGCGTGCCCTCATGTATGTTCTCATATATACGTATCTGTGTACAATACGTAAAACCAGCTATATGTGGCAGTCCCCTCCCCTGAGCCATTAGACAAGGAACCTCCAAGGGCAAGGACAGGGTCTTATTCGTCTCTGAATCCCTAATTCCATGGGTCAGCACGGAATTAGATGGCAGCTCAGTAGATGGGGATTGTCATGGGCATTGGACGATGCATCTGAGTGGACACTTGGGGGTTACCACGGCTTCCTGCCACTGCTATCCCAGTCATGGCCTGCCATTGCAGCCCTCAGGAAGTACAAGAGTATGTTATAGTGTGTGTTTGTGAATGAAGCTCAGAGGAAAACACGTGGTAGAGAGAGAGAGACCGTGTCGTGCAGTGAAATAGGGAAGGAATCAAGCACTTAAACTCTGCTTTTCCTGTATGAATTATACCTCAGAGTCACCAAGTAATTGGCGTAGGGAACTTTCTCTTTTTTCAATATTCTAGCTAATAGGTACAGTAGCTAAAGGAATGATAGAACATTACCATGTGTGGTTTCTAATGAACTTAATGGGTTCAGCAGAGCTCATCAGTGGCAACTAACATCACACAAGAGAGACTGCAAGACACTGTGGGTCTCGAAGCAGAAGTACACAACACACTTACGGAGAATTCTTGCCCCAAGTTGAACCTAAAACTGTTCAAACTTTTAGATACAATTTCTAGTTGTCAGGAAGTGCCGGCCACAGAGGAACATGATAAACAATAAAAGGATATAATCAGCTCATCCAGGCAGTAAATTTACAGGATGAACGAGCTACTTTCTTCAACAAATAAGTTGCGAGGATAAGGAGAGATGAAAAGGAGTTTATAGCTTAAAAAAGACTGAAGAGACACAACTTATTGTAATGTAGGGGCTTTAGTTAAATCCTGTTTTGAACAAACTAAAGAAATTTTTGGAGATAACTGGAGAAATATTAGATACTAGAAAATGTTTTTTAAATGTTGAGTGTTGCACAAGTCTCATAACACCAGCATGGGCCAGGGCGCTGTGTCCTACACAACTAGACTGAGAAACAAGGGCTTGAACCGGAGGGGGGTGGGGGGAGGAAGGCAGAAGGAAGGGGGAAGAAAAAAAAATTTTGAGTGTGGTGATAGAATTGTGGTTGTGTCTTTTAAAAACATTTTCTTTTAGAGATACAGTATGTGCTGAAGTGTTGATGGATGAAATATCATGTGTGAGTTTTGCTTCAAAATAATTGGGGTGGATAGGTGGGGTGTATAGATGAAACAATATTGGCTCTAAATGAATAATTCTAGGGTCTAAGTAGATGGGGTTCGATTATATTATCCTCTTTACTTTTGCATATGTTTGAAATGTTTCCATAATAAAAAGTGAAAATGAGAGAGTGTATGTAACAGGTTACTGTGGAAACTGATTTCTAATCTATGGGATGAGATTACTTCACTGTCAATAACAAACAGATTGGATTCCTAGGGAGGCAGATGGAGTTTAACGTGTAGGATGTTTATTAAGGAGAGTCTTGGGCTCAACACCTGTGGAAGGGAGAGGGAAGAAGAAACAGGAGTGGACAGAGGGAAAAGCTGAGATGTGATGAAAGCCTAGCGACAGCCTCAGGCCACCTCACTCGAGGTCTGGAGCTAGAACCACCTTCAGAGATGACCGAGGTTGGACCCACATGGCCCGCCCAAGCCTTTCCACTCCCTCACTGATCATTCATTATCCGTGGCAGCCCGGGGAGGGGTGAGAGCTTGCATGAGTCTGCTGTGCAGCTGGGGCTGTCCCTGAAGGGGCCGACAGCTGAGCCAGCTGGGCAATGTGTCCAGCTACTGTGGCGACAAGGCGGCAGCAGAGGGTTCTGGGTGGCACCTCGCACTGTCGTTACAATAATAACGAAGCATTTAAGACTATAATGTGAGCCTTCTGAAACTTAGCAAATAAAAATTCAGTAATAAAACAATCTAATTTGGAGGAGCATTTAAGTTATAATAGTTCAGAGTTAATTTTAGTATGGAAAGAATTAGGAAAATAAACACGAAAGTATGTATTTATATGTATCAGAACCAGGATGGGATGGGATGGGTGTCATAAGAAAACGATATCTGTCTTGTTATGAGATGATATCTGTTAGATTTGTGTGGGGTTTTCTTTTGGGGGGAATATAAGTATGTACATTGAAATGTTAACATACCGTGGTTCTCCGAAGATAAGACCCTCAGCTGTAATGTGTCTTTTGGAGCAAAAATTAATAAAATTAAAAATTGTAGTAAAATAAGACCGGGTCTTATGTAATATAAGACCCGGTCTTATTTTACTATAATATAAGACTGGGTCTTATATAATATAATATACAATAATATCGGGTCTTACATTAATTTTTGCTCCCAAAGATGCATTAGAGCTGATGGTCCGGCTAGGTCTTATTTTCGGGGAAACACGGTATAAACCTTCAAAATGTATATAGAGTGTCAACACATTTCCCCCTATTAAGTTTATGCCACAGGTTAATGCAGCCCTAATTTTCAGAATGTGTTTCTGCTGGTATATTTAATAAAAACAGAAAAAGTCTTTCCCAGAGGATTAAAAATATGGTGTTCCAGCAAAAGAAACCATTGACAAAATAAAGAGGCCACCAACTGAATGGGAGAAGATTTTTGCAAACAGTGCCTCGGATAAGGGGCTAGTATCCAGAATATACAAGGAACTCATGCAACTCAACAACAAAAAAACAAACAACCCAATTGAAAAATGGGCAGAGGACTTGAAGAGACAGTTCTCCAAAGAGGACATACAAATGGCAAATAGACATATGAAAAAATGCTCAACATCACTAATCATCAGAGAAATGCAAATCAAAACCACAATGAGATATCACCTCACCCCAGTCAGAATGGCTATCATCAACAAGACAAACAGTAACAAATGTTGGAGAGGCTGTGGAGAAAAAGGAACCCTCATACACTGTTGGTGGGAATGCAGACTGGTGCAGCCGTTATGGAAGGCAGTGTGGAGGTTCCTCAAAGAATTACGAATAGAATTGCCATATGACCCAGCAATCCCTCTCCTGGGTATCTACCCAAAAAATCTGAAAACATTTAGAGATAAAGACACGTGTGCTCCAATGTTCATTGCAGCTTTGTTTACGGTGGCCAAGACATGGAAACAACCAAAATGTCCTTCGATAGATGAATGGATAAAGAAGTTGTGGTATATATACACAATGGAATACTATTAGAAAAGATGATATAGGAACATTTGTGACAACATGGATGGATCTTGAGAGAGTAATGCTGAGCGAAACAAGTCAGACAGAAAAAGCAGAGAACCGTGTGATTTCACTGATATGTGGTATATAAACCAAAGGCAGCAAGGGAACAGAAAAAACAAATGGGAAAGAGAAACTCGTGGACACGGACAATAGT
Source organism: Rhinolophus sinicus (assembly GCF_036562045.2). NCBI lineage: Eukaryota > Metazoa > Chordata > Mammalia > Chiroptera > Rhinolophidae > Rhinolophus > Rhinolophus sinicus. Next base: position 19,183,069 of record NC_133765.1, on the reverse strand, counting down.
TTGGTGGTTGCCAGAGGGTAACAGGGGTGGGGGGTGGGGGGTGGGATATGAGGATGGGGGGGATCGAATATATGGTGATGGAAGGAGAACTGAATCTGGGTGAAGAACACACAATGGGATTTATAGATGATGTGATGCAGAATTGTACACCTGAAATCTATGTAATTTTACTGACAATTGTCACCGCAATAAATTTAATTAAAAAAAAAAAAAAAAAATATGGTGTTCATGGATGGAGTCACTCAAACCATGTCACTTGTCTTTTCAAAGTAATAGGGAAGCACCAGAAGCTGCCAAGATGCTTTTTAAAGTGGGCTGTTTTCTGATTTACCGTGGGGGCTGGTGATTGTTCAGGACAACGAGTGAAATTAAGGGTATCACGTAAGGCCTGAAGGAGAAACAAAGCAGAAATGTCTGTTTCAAAAGATGACAGCAACACAGCTGCCTTCATTCCATCTTGGCTAATGTGGGTCTTTCACCAGGGGTCTCGGAGCAAGCTGCAGTCATGTGTTTTTCCTCCTTTCAGGTGCCTGGGAGAACAGCAGGCAGCTGTGCATGGTGGCAAAAGCTCCGCCCAACCCACCGAGAGCAGCAGCGTTGCCATGACTCCCACCTACGTGGACAGCCCACGAAAGGTAAAGGAGGCCACTGCAGCAGGGAGCATGCTCTCAGAGATGCGATGTGGAGGGGAGAATGGGGAGCCATTCGAGTCCAGGATTGACTGTGCTGAGGATGAATTAACTCTACCCTGAGCACTTTTAAGCATTCCGTTTTTTATTGAGGAACTTTGCTGCTCACAGTTGTAAGGAAGCGAATAGCTAGCTAAATTCAGATATTCAACAGTCAAGCTAAACAGTATTGGTCAAGGCCCAAGCTCTGAAACTGGCCATCTGGTTTTCCTTCCGCTGCATCTTTGGCTGTCCTGGTGTGGAGGGGTCTGTGGGGGAAGGTAGAAAGCTACTGAAGCAGCTTCCATGAAAGCTCACTTTTTTTTTTTTAACTCCCTACAAACGAAAGTCCAGGACCGGAGTGCTCACTCTTTGATAATGAAATTTCCATCAGTTTGCTTAGACTCCTGAGAAACACAGTCAAACAGAAGCAAGACCAAAAACCAAGAGTAAAAAACAAAACCTGAGGCTTTGGGCCTCTGTATGGAATAGCAAGTACAGCAGAGGGGCCAAAAACTCCCTAGGTCTGGATTTTTGTACCTTTTACAACCCATGGCCTTGGCTCTGTCCACTCCTGGGAAATTCAGAATCTGGTATCATTCTGATGTAGGGTGAGCTGACTGTATATTTTTTCATCTGGTCTCTATCACTAGGAAACAAAGGAGATTTAATAGATGTATTTTCTTTTCAAAATTGTGGTCTGATTGTATATCTACCTATGTGTTTATTTTACTTCCATATCATGAAAATTTCCCCACATCATTAAATATTTTTCAAAAGCATGATTTAGATAACTATATAATATTTCATCATGGTGACTAGACCTTAATTTATAACTCACTTTTTTTGTTCAAAATGTAGATGGTATCTGATTTTTAAAAATAATTTTTGATAATTATTCCATAAATTTTTATAATTATTCTACAAGTTATCACAATTATAAATAATATGGCAAATAACCTCTTTGCATATAATTATTTGACCATATGTCTGATTGTTTCTTTAGGATAAATTACTAGAACTAGACTACTAGGATGGAGGGGTTAAAATCTGAGAAAAAGTATAACTGAGGCTGTAGGCAGCTTATATGATACAGAGATCAGAGGTTGGCAAACCTACTTTGGGCTTTGGGGGCCAAGAGGCAAGATCAAGGCTTTTGTGTAGGTACTTCCATAACCATTTACAAACTACTCTTAGGTGCTATGAGACAGCCAAAGTGAAGAGCCGTGGCTGATATACTCAGAAATGCCCAACGTGTCCAATCAGATTCTTGTGTTAGGATGTGTGGAGGGATACCTGAATTTGCATCTCCTCAGCCACATATTTCCACGGTTGGTTCCTTGAGTTCAGAATGACTTGTGGAAAATAGCAGCAGTGTTAAAATGGATAGCCAAATATTGCAGTGATTCCACTTTTAAAAATGAAGAAAAGTTATAGGAAAACAGAGACCTTCAGATGTATCAAGTGCCATTTCTGAATTTCAGGGATAATGCATCAAAAGTAAACAGATTTGGAAGGGACAACAGGACACTTCTTGACCTTAAGAAAGATGGAAGGAGGGGTCTTTGGAAAAGTGCTTTATGTCATTTTTGTTTCAAATACATGGCTTGAACCCCAGCAGAATCGGGTGGGGAGGGGAAGACAGCTTCAAGAAGCTGCCCCCCTCCCCCAGTGAGTGCATATGTATCTGACATTATGTATGCCTCAGCTTCTTGGTGATTTTGTTACACAAACAGTGGAGGAGAAGGTATTGCTGCTTTTGTATCCTGTTTGCTCAGAAAATTAAGTACGTAAGAACTTCTCCCGCATTGAGGCTTCTCCCATCTGGCTGCCATGTTTAGTAACAGGCAGAATTGAAAACCTCAGGCCGCTGTGTATCTCTCCGAGAGGCCTGCTCATCACCTAGCCAGGCAGGAGGCCAGGAAGCAACCACCGAAGCCTCTCCCCTGCCACCCCCTGCAAGCTGCTCTTTGGCCTCTTTCCTTCCCCTTGGCATTGGTCTGAAGGAAGTTCAGAGCTATGCAGGAGGGTGCAAGCATCCAAGCCAGGCTCTGAGGAGACCTGAGGGAGCTTAGACACACCTTCTAACCCAGGTGCTTGCTCCCACATGATGGGATAGTCTGCCTAAGAAGGTGTGAGTTCCTGCTAATGCTTTGCATTTGGATATTGTCTTCCTGGGTGGGTGGATCTCTCTCTCTCTCTCTCTCTCTCTCTCTCTCTCTCTCTCTCTCTCCCCTCCCCCTCCCCTCTCCCTCTCCCTCTCCCCTCCCCACCCTTCTTCCTTCATTCCCACCTTCTTTCCCTCCCCCCACTCCCCACCCCCATCCCTTTATGTGCCCTTGTTTCTCTCCTTCCCTCCTTATTTTTATTTTTTTCTCTCATACCCCTCTCCTTCCCCTGATGGTTCACCACTGGTCCACATTCCGTTCCTTCGCTCCCTTGCACCTGCTGCTGTGGCCACTGCTTCCTCCTCCTCTGACTTCAGGACGGGGCCTTCTTTATGGAGTTTGTCCGCAGCCCGCGCACAGCGTCGTCCGCCTCCTACTCTCAGGTCAGTCCAACTCTGCAGCCCATGCATGCCTGTCCTGTCAGCAGGAGCCTTCTGCTCGGCTCTCAACAGTTGGAATTGGGCTGCAACTGAGTTGCAAGGGCTGGTGAAATTGAATTTGGTCTCGGAGGTATGCATTCTCACCCATGGATTTGGCAGCTGGAAATGCTTAATGTAGGAGAACAAACAGTCACACCCGTGTTGACTCGCGTGTTTCATGTCTCCGCCTGTTTCACATAGTTGCCATGGATTCTCCGCCACATGGCAGCATCTTCCCTTTAAGGTGTTTATGTCCACACAATGTAAGCAACGTGAAGTATACTTACTTAACGACTAAACGCTTTTTTTTTCCTCCCAGTATCAGTAGATAAATTTATAACAGCGTGGAAGGAAGTGGTGGAAAACATTTATTGATAGGCGTGTGCTTTGTCAGAGGCTAATGGTGTGCGACCCTGGGCAGCGCATCTAGGCTCTGGACTTCCCCTAACCAGATCTCTAAGGACCTTCTCAGCCTTAACGTTCTCGTTATTATCCGCTATGCACATGGTATCGTCTCGTTTCATCCTTACAACATAGTCTAGGAGTTAAATAGAAATTTTATCACAGTTTTACAGATGGACAAAGAGGTTGTGTTTTACACAGTATGGGCTTGAGCGGGGATTTCAATGCAGGACCAACAGGCTTGACTCATGACACACACACCCATCCCACTGTGTAATTAGTGTTAGTAATTACTGTTCTAAAAGGTCTTAGGTGAAGAGAGACTGGGTTCTATGCTCTTTATCAAGACTCCTAAGTATATAAAATTGGCTTAAATACAGAGATTTGAAAGGGTTGAGGGGGTTTATACAGAGCAGGACAGGCCAAGGAGGACGGGACTCGGGGGCGGTTCAAGAGCAAAGGTTGCAGAATCCTTATTTGGTGGAAGTCAGAAAACCGACACTGAGTACCAGCTCTGCCAGCTACTATGCAAGGGACTCTGCAACCATCATGTTCAGAACAGTGTAGGAGGTGCAGGTATTATCACCCTACTTTCCAGATGAGGAAACTGAGGCTTAAAGATATTACTTGGTCAAAGAGCAAACAGCTAGTGAGTGGCTGAGCTCCTGCACTGTCCTGCCCACCACCGTGCTGGGAGGGAAAGGGGTTAGTTGACATTGGAGCCTTCCCTTTCTGCGAGGTGCAGAGGCTGCCATGCCTGTCAGTGCAGCTCTTCAGAGGTCTGCGCCCGCCTCTTTCCAGTGAGCTGCATGACCCTGGCCAAAGCCCCGTCAGGGCCTGAGTCCTAATCCAAGAATCCTGATCTCTGAGTGTGGGAGGCACACTGCATTTGTGGTGTAAAATAGACTCAGCTCGGACTTTTTAACCTTTTACTGTTTGAAAAGAGACCCTCTTGTGACAAGTTTTGGACTTAGATTAGAATAACATAAGAAAAATAAACAGCCGGAAGAAGAGACTTGTTTTATAAATCCTGTAATAGTCCACACATCTTCTCATGATGGAATTTGCCAGTAGAACAAAAATGGACGAGTTCCCGCAATTGGAAATAAAAAGTAGAGATGAGATGTTAGGAGAAGCACATGAATAAAGATTATATTATGTACCAGGTATGTTGTTAAGATACATAATTTTTAAAAATTATCTCTAATCATATCAGATACAGTAAGGGAGCTCTCACAAAATTACTCACAAAGATACTTATACAAAATTAAATTGTACTTTATTTTTGTTTTATTTATTGTGTTAAAAATATGCATAACATAGAATTTGCTTTGTTTTCTAACACGTAGCCTAGAGAGTGGAGGGGCCAGTAGAGTCAGCTTCTTTCAGCTCTTGGCTTCAGCACTGTCCCAGGGAATTGCTTTAGACATGTTAGTTAACCTCCTAAACCTCAGTTTCCTCATTTGTAAAAGGAAATAAAAATAACTTCCTTGTAGGGTTGTTTTGAGGATTAGGAATAATACATGTTTCTTCAACAGATTTCAAGGGAATGAAGTCACATAGAACATGTGTACAGTTAAGTTACATGTCAGTGACACGATAACTAGAAGAGCCCCACCTATTTGGAAAGTAACACACTTCTAGTAATGCATGAGGCAAGAACAATACATGTAAGGCCGCTAGCGTGGTGTGTGGTATGTGGCGGCCACACAGTAAAATGTGCTAGGATCAGGATTAGGAGGGTTGTGATGCCAGGTTTCGATGTCAGTTTGGCACATATTTATTAGTGTCTACTCCCCGTTCGTGCTGCCTCTGCTCTCTCCATCTTCGTTCCACGACCAGAAAGTACAGAGGGTGCAGTGAGCTCCTTAGGAGAATGGGACTACTTGTTAAAAGACGGTCAGCATGCAGGCCCTGGCATCAAGCTGCCAGCGATCCACGGGTTGCCTGTGAGCCTTTCAGCAACTGCAATAACCTCGCTGTACCTTGGGTTTCTCACCTGCATAGTGAGACTCATAACCGTGTTCTCCTTATAGAGTTGCTGTGAGAGCGAAATGGGACAAAACATCTTTGTGGTTAGCTCAGACCCTGGCACACAGTAAATTCCTCATACATGTGCGTGTATGTGAGAGAGGGAGAGAGGAAAGAGAGGAGGGCGAGGGAAGAAGGATGGGGGAGGGCACAAGCTCGTGAATGAGCTTGATTGGGCCAAGCAGCTCTTTCTCTTAAGTGTGTGTGTGTGTGTGTGTGTGTGTGTGTGTGTGTGTAAAAATGCACTTAGACCAGGTGACCTCTCCTATGCTTTTTATCTCCGAAATTCTGGAATGACCCTATTGGACCTGGAAAAGTAAGTCCTCTAGCTCTGGCGGAGTCACAAAGGTATATATAGCCTGTGGGTTTTGCAACCTCAGCACAGCTCCCTGGAAAGGGGATCCTATTAGCCAAGGGGTGCAGGGGCGTCACCTCAGACTCTGATTCTTCAAAGGGAAGAAAGCTCCTGTAAAATTAAAACAGACAGTAGTACACAGAGCATTCCAGGTACCAGGGCTGCGCACCAGTCTTGGAAAATCATTCTTTGTGCCACCAGTTCATCATTCTAACGATAATGAATGTGTCACTCTCTGATAATCAGAACAGATTTCCTCTCCGTATTCTGCTTTCTGGAAATCAAATTTCATCATCACAAACTTACAAAAGAATTTGGAGGGCGTGAGAAACACTTGGTTATGGGATTTTCCTCACAAGTCAGCCTCATGATGTCTCTTGTCTGCATCGTGGAACCTGAAGGAACATTTTGGTCAAGGAGACAGACTCCTGCTACCTGAAGCCTGAGGCAGTGTTAGGGTCTCTTCCCCCCCATCCCCTGACCCCCCCAGCAGTTCCTCTCACAAGGAGGCTTGGCTCTCAGCAGCCTGGCCCAGCACAGCTTCTTGGATTTGCGTGGTAAATGTGTCTGGAGTCACCTACTTCTCTCTGTCACTTCTATCACTACCACCACACCCCCAGTACGAGGGACCATTTCTCTACCTGATCTTTTGCAGCCTCTGGCATGGTCTCCCTGCTTCCTTCCTGGCCCTCTCCTAACCTGCCTCCAGGGTATACCTTTCGAAATGAAAATCTGATTGTGTCACCCCTGATTAAACCTTTCCATGGTATATTAGCTTGGGCTGCTATAACAAAATACCGTAGACTGAGTGGCTTAAACAACACATTTACTTCTCATAGTTCTGGAGGCTGATAAGTCCAAGATCAAAGTGCCGGCACATTCGGTTCCTGGTAAGGGCCCTCTTCTGGCTTGCCCACCTTCTCACTGTCCTCACATGGCAGAGAGAGAGCTCTGGTCTCTCTTCTTCCTGTAAGGGCACTAATCCCATCGTGAGGGCCCCACCCTCATGATCTCATGTAAACATAACTACCTCCCAAAGGTCCCACCTCCAAATACCATCACATCAGGGGCCTAGGATTTCGACATATGGATTGGGGGAGGGGGAGGGCATACATTCAGTCCACATCATGTGGCTTTCCTTCCTTTAGGATGAAGGCCAAAACCCTTGTGATGACCTGAAAGGTCCCACGTGAGCCAGATCCTGCTTCCATTTCCGGCCTTGTCTTCTGCCATCCTCTTCCTCACTCTTGCACTCCAGTGACAGGCCTTTCCCCAGCGACACCAGGTTTCCTGCTGCCGTGCCTTAGCACTTGCTGTTCCCGCTGACTGTGTGCCTAGTTAATTCCTACGCATCTCGTCAGATCCCATGTCTTGGACTTGCATAGCTCCAGTGCCTGTCCTTTCAGCACTTCTCACAGTTCTGCTCTTGCGTTTGTATGACTGGGATTAATTAATGTTCATCTTCTCCGCGAGACTGTAAGCTCCGAGAGGGCAGCTGCTATGTGTGTGTTGCTGACCGTTGATTCTTCAGCATCTAGTCTGGCACCTAGGAGGGGCTCAGTAAATACTGCCTCCGAGATGCTCGTGCAGGAGACAGACGTAAAAAAGTTTATGCAGTGGAACCCTTTCTTTCTCTTTGATAATTTACACAAGACCCTGAACTATATACCGGGATGCCAAAAAAATGTATACATATTTTAAGAGATGTTAAAGGAGTTTTCTGGGGAGTCAGAGGCGATGTGACCAAAAGTGGATTTTTTACTCTTGGATCTATTTGCTCTCTTCGGAGACATGAATAAACAAAAGGCTCCTGTTCCCTGGGGCTCAGTCTCCCCTGAAACTCCAGGGACATGTTAATCACCCACTGCCATAACTGCAGCCCTATACCGTCAGTCAGGTTCTTATCAAAGATCCACATGCAAGACTTCTACAAGGAGCATGGTGGGTCACTCTGTTCCCAACTCCTGAAAACATGTTCAGCCTTTCTGTGTTTTTAGTATTTTCGAATTGGTTGGAAATATTTAAAAATCAGGAGATTTTGTACAAAAATCCAGATTTCTTTGGTGAAAAGAAGCCGGACACCAGGCCAGGGTTCCTTCTTGGTACTAGTCACACGGCCACAGAGTAGCCTGCGGCCTTTCCTTTTCGTTTTTTTCATACTTAGCCAGCTGTGCCAGTACATATCTACTGGCCACTGGACACATGTTTTGTTTGCAGCCTTTGCTGTAGAACAGTGTTGTCCAATAGAACTTTCTGCCATGGTGGAAATGTTCTCTGTCTGTGCTGTTCAGTATAGAAGCCACAGTCACACGTGGCTGGTGAGCATTTGAAAAGTGGCTGGTGCAACTGAGAACTGAATTTTACATTTTATTTTAATTAATTTATATTCAAATGGCCACATAGGGCTAGTACCTACTGTATTGTATGGCTCCGCTCTAGACATTTAAAATGTTATGACTAAAGTAGCTATTTATACCCTAGAATTTCACACTTGTCCTAGGCTTGTTTTCTGGTTTTTTTCTCATACTTTTTCTATCCTTGGTTATTGGATTTGCTCATGTATTTATTTTATCTTATTATTTGTTTGTTTATTGACAGCCTCATCTTCTTTGGAGTGATAGGAGATATAAACCTACACATAACCATTCAGAATAAGGGGTTAGAATGGACAGGAGGAAGAAGGCTGTACCTGTGGAGAAATTTCAGTTCAATTGCGATCGCGAATGCTGAGCGCCTGCTGGGTGTGGAGCTGTGCCAAGTGCCATGGGAGATACAGGGAGGAATAAAACAGTTTACAGAACTTACTTATCTAATGTCTATTCTCCCTCCCCACCCCCAAATGGTTAGCTCCATGAGCGCAGGGGGAGGGTTTTCATTTGGGATGATATTCCTTCCCTGATGTTACAAACCTTGGAAAACGTCCTGGCTATCTGGCTGGGAGTTATTCCTGAGCTTTCCATGTCTAAAAGGTATATGGAATTCTTTCATGAGTCCTTTTACCATTTACTGCTACTTACCTACGAGCCTCAAGGCACAGAGAGCTGGGCTGGTGCATATGGCTTCCTGGTGGCTGGTAGTCCTCCCACATGAGAAAGTGGGGCTCTGACCAGCACATAGGTTGGAGGCCTGTGGGGGCGCCTGTTAGGGTTGATGCTAATCTCAGAGACATCCCTGGCAGAGCTCCCGCCCCTACCTTCTTCCACAGCTTTGAGCGTATGGGAAAGTGGGAGGAGACTGGTGATTGGTATTGCTGATGAGGGTTTGTTTGTTTAACAAATAAATGCCGGACTTTATTTGGATTTCACCAGTTTGTCTATTAATGTCCTTTTTTTTTTGTTCCAGGATCTAACCCAGGGCACCACGTTGCATCTAGTGGTCATGTCACCCAGTCTCTTCTGGTCTGTGGCAGCTTCTCATCTTCTTTTTTATGGCCCCAATAGCTTTGAGGAATCCTAGCCAGATATGAGGTGTGATCAAACAATATAGTGAATGTTTAAATTAAATTAAAAAATTATTACAGTAAAGGATATTGCCATTAATCCCCCTTAAAATATACCCCCTCACTTTGAACACCTTTAACCCATCGTTCTTGCCACTTTCTGAAGCAGTTCTGCAAGTCCTCTTTCGTGAGTGTCTTTAGCTGCGCTGTCGTGGCTGCCTCGATGTCCTGAATTGATTCAAAACGTTTACCTTTCATGGTCATTTTGACTTTGGGGAAGAGCCAGAAGTCGCACAGTGTCAGATCTGGTAAATAAGGTGGATGAGGACACACCGTAATGTTTTTATTTGACAGAGATGGCCGTGTACCAGAAGTGATGTGTGACGTGGAGTCTTTCCATTGTGATCACAACATATGGTGAATGCTGCTGCCGAGAGTCATCCATCGGAAAGGCAGGGATCTTCAATATGGGAAGCAGCGCATCGAACCTTAGTAACAGTGTGTGACAAGTTTCAGCTTATTTGGTGCAGTCAGTTGGGTGTGAGCTATGGTTGAGAGAAGGTGTGTTTTCAAATGTGCCATAAATCATCCTCCATCATGACAACGCTCTGTGTCATACATTGCTTCTGATATATGACAATTTCTGTCAAATAAAAACATTATGATGTGTCTTCATCCACTTTTTTCACTGTATCTGGCACCGTGCAACTTCTGGCTCTTCCCCAAAGTCAAAATGATTCAGGACACCAAAGCAGCCACAATAGCACAACTAGAGACACTCATGAAAGAGGACTTCAGAACTGCTTCAGAAAGTGGCAAGAACGATGGAATAAGTGTGTTAGAAGCAAGAGGGAGTATTTTGAGAGGTATTAATGGCAATGTGTCTTTTACTATAATAATTTTTTTTTTTAAATTTAAACATTCACAGTATTTGTTTGATCATACCTCATATACCGTAGAATGTCTCCAAATCTGAATTGGTCTGATGTTTTTCTTATGGTTAGGCTGGAATTATGTGGTTTTGAAAAGAATACCACAGAGGTGAAGTATGTTTCTCATCACGTCATATCAGGGGATACACGAGACTCACACAGCATCACTGGTGACATAAATCTTCATCACTTGGTGATGTAGTATTTGCCAGCTGTCTCCACTATGAAGTTACTGTTTTTCCCTTTCTATACGCTATTCTTTGGAAGCAAGTCACTAAAACTAGCTCACTCAAAAGAGGAGGGGGAGAATAAACTCCACCTCATGGAAGGGGGAGTATCTGCGTAAGTTAAATGGAATCCTCTGTGAGGAAGACTTTGAATCAGGTTCCTAAGATGAAATGCATCCGAGACCAAGCACTTCCCTCCATTTAGCTGTTTCCAGGCCTCTGTGTGAAAAGACTGCTGTTCTGTCCATCTAGCCTTCCTTGTCTTTTTGTTTTCCACTGGTCTCATTCTAAAAAGTTACTTTGGGTGGCTTATGAAAGTAATTGCAACCTCCAAAATAAGAATGTGACTAGATTTTCACATTCAGGGGAAATACAGGAAATGAGAAAATAAGATAACATATAACATGAGGCCTTATGAAGTACCTAGAGTTTCATGCTAAATTCAGCCTTGAACTTTTTGGTAACCAAAGAAAAGTGGGAAACGTGTTGCAGGATTCACAGTGCTTATAAGATAAGACAAACGAGTTGCTCAGGAGAAGCACAACTTTTCCTGGTATTAAGATCTGAGCAGAATGCCTTTCTGTGCAGCCTCTTGAGAGACAGACATCGTGATATAGAGCAGGGGTCAGGAAACCAGGACAAATCTGGCCCACCATCGGCTTTTATAAATAAAGTTTTATTGGAACAGAGCCATGCCAATTCATTTACATTGTCCAGGGCTGCTTTTGTGCTTTTTTGTGCAGAGTTGAGTAGTTGCGACAGGCCGTTTGGCCCACAAAGCCTAAATATACTATCTGGTCCTTCACAGAAAATGTTTGCCAATTTCTGATTTAGAGGATAACTCCTTAACCACACGTTTACTAAAAAAAAAAAACCAGCAAGGATCGTGTAAATTTTGGTAACATCCTGCAGTTTAGGCTGGTGGGGCAGTTCTCAGGGTGCAGTATAGGATAGGTGACCTCATTATAGGGACCTACAAGGAAGCTCTTATGTGCCCAAGAGCTGGGTCTAATCCCCTTCAATTAGTGTCTAATTTAAAATTACAGTTACTACCTGTTCCTAAATCTTGCTGGTTAGAGGCAGATGGTGATTGGTAATTGCAAGCTGCCTCTGACTGCATTTCTCCCATGTATTTATGGTGCTGGCAGAGTCTCTGTGGTCCTTTTTTGCAAATCACTGAGCCTGCTATAGGAGAGCAAAAGGGTTCCTTCAGAACCAGGGGCGATTTTGCTTCCCAAGGGACATTTGGTGATATCTGGAGACATTTTTATTTGTCATAGCTGGAGTGGGGGGAGGTGATAAGAGTGGATATTACTGGCACCCTGCGGGTAGAAGCTAGGGATGCTGCCCCATATCCCGCATAGGACAGCCCCCCACAACAGACTTACCTGACCCCAAGTGGCAGTAGTGTCGAGGTTGAGACTCCCTGTCTTAGAAGGAGTGATTTTTACATCATCTAACAAAATGCCTGATAATATAAGGCTCCGTTCTGGAAGTACTCAAGTCCCCCTAGTCCCATGTAAAAGGGACTAGGAGTCTTAAACTTTTCCAGAAATGCTCTGGAAAGCTTACCATTCTCCACAGGTACTTGCTGTGGGGTGCGGCCTTTCCAGATGAGCAGGTCATAATCCTGCTCCCCAGGACGTGTAAAGGGAATGAGACGGATATGACACCAAAATCCGGCAGCTGCCAAGAGAGGGTCATAGAGCTCCAAAGCGGAGAGAAAGATAGCTTTGGTTTGGGGCCTGGGGCAGAGCGATTCAGGAAACATTTTACTAAGGGGGTGGTGTTTGAAACGGGCCTTGGAGTCTGATGGGTGTTTAGCTTGTGATTGTGGGGAAAGGAATCTCAGGGTTGTGGGGAAGGGAATCTCATGGTGATGGGGCACGCAGGCAGGGTTTGGTTTGGCTAGAAACATGCACGTGGGTGGTGGAACAGTGGGGTCACAGGTTGGGGCTGTTGTGCTGGACCTCCAGTGTCCTGCAAGTCCTTTCTCATGAGGAGACTTGAGAGATTTCAGAGGAACAGTGATGGGATTGGAACTGTCCTTTAGGAAGATGAAAGTGGAGGTGACTCGCTTTTGGAGGAGAGGCTGTAGTCAGAGGAGTCAGTTAGGAGACTGGTACAGCCCTCTGGGGTGGGAGGAAGTGTGGGCCTGGTGAGAGTGGTGAATGGGCATGACTTGGAGAGGCATGTGAGTTGGCAGACTGGAGGCCACAGGACAGGCTTCTCTTGAAAGTGAAGCTGAAGAAGGAAGCTATCAGAGGCCTCTGAGGTTTGAGCCTGGACACTTAGAAGACTGATTGTACTGCTGACAGACAGGAAAGGAGGATTGGGTGGGAAGGGGTGAGCCATGGTAAGTAGAAGGTGCCTGCTGCAATACTCACCCATTGGTCTCTAATTGTGTTTTCTCTCCCTCCGCCCAATCTCATCGTAAGGAAGGAGTTTGCCTTCTTTACTTTCTTTCCATGGAGGTTTTTCTTTCGTGTAAATCTTGTGGTTTGAGTCAGGTGCTGGAACCATTTCTCTGGTCCTGGGCATTTCCTGTGAATGGCAGCCTCCTGGCAACCTTTGGAGCACAGCAGTTCCTGTTGCTCTGCTGGAAGCAGTGCGCACAGGACTGGGTATGGTCCCTAGATTCCTTCAGCTCTTCCACCAAGGACCCGCAGGACTGAGAGTGAGACAGGAACGGAAAGGTCCACGAGTATAAATAGCCTTAAAGAAGTTTTTGTTTCTTTGGTGTTAATTGTAAAATCTCCTGCAGGTGTCTGTGGACCAGACGGCCGTCCCGATGTTGGATGGCACCAGTTTGGGGGTAAGCGCAGGTCAATCCGTGGACAGAGGCAACAGCCAGACCTTTGGGAACTCTCAGAACTCAGGGGAACAGGGCTTCACCTCCGCAAACCCCAGTGACAGCAGGTGAGATTGGGAACGGCCAAACTTATGCTCCTGGGCAGTGGGGATGGTCTAACCTCAGAGGCTGTGTCACACATTCTGTGCTGGTTTTTCCCATGTCTCATGCACTGCAGCTCATTCACTCTGACCGGAGGCACAAGCAGGCCTGGGCTCCTTTAGTCTCTGTCGTCTCCCCAGGTCCAAATCTCCACCGAGCCTGGGTGACTTTTCAATGCTGGCCATGGGGGAGGATGGAGGGGCTGCCTGGTGCATTGGAAGAGAGTGCGTTTCTCTGCTTCCTCATTCCTTACAAGGGTGAAGTGGCAGGTTTTCTGCTGCTTTTGGAAGAAAAGAGGAACTGGGGGTTGGTTAGACTGGAGATGAGACCAAAAATGACACGAATCGGGATGATGACTGAAAAGTACAGAGAACAGATTCCATTTCATGATACAGAACTTCCTAGCAGTTGGCACTGCCCCAGGGAAATGGTCCGCCTTAGAGGAGCTGAGGTCTGTGCCACTGAAGGTGTTCACAGAGATGAGACAGCCTCCTGTGCAAACTTTTGTAGCAGGGGCTCGGGCATTAAAAGGAAGTTTACTTCCAGGGTCTTTTAAAGGCTTTTTCTTTTTTTAACTCTGAGATTTTGAAATGTTGCAGTGGGTCCTGGACCCTCCAAATAGGAAGAGGAAGCCAGGACTGAGAAAAGGGAGAGGTTTGAGGAGCTTGAGGGGCTTCCAGATACGCCCCAGATTTGGTATGGTCGGTGGCCATGGATGTCCCACACCCAGTGATCTGGGATTAATTGCTAAGTATTAAGCTTATTTACGCATACCACTGAGGAAGAACTCGGGCATCACGTGCTAGAAAGATCTGGGCTCTAGAGTCTATCAGACCTGGATTCAAATCTGGACCCAGGGTCTTTGACCTTCACCATCTCCTGTAACCTGAGTTTCCAAGAGTTCCTGCCATGATTATGTTTAGTATTGTTTACCATTGTGGACTCTGTCGGTATTAGTCCTTTGCTCAGTATTTTACACCTGTTAACCTCAGAGTAACCCTGAAAGGCGGGAATACTATCATCCCAGGTTTTCAGAGGAGGAAAGTAAAGTTAGTAAAACTAGAGGACGTGCAGCTGGTAGGTCCCGATACTGGGATTCTGTCCCCAGTGCTCTCATGATGTTACCTAGTGCTCTCTGGTGAGGTTAAATGATGTGACTCGTAAAAGGCCTTTGGGCCAAAACCAGAGCGGTCCAGTGATCCAGGGGGATTTCTTGGAAGTGGTCAGGCCTGAGGCAGATTGTTAAAAAGCTAGGAGAGATGCCTTTTTTTCTTTTTTTTTAAAGATTTTATTGGGGAAGGGGAACAGGACTTTATTGGGAAACAGTGTATACTTCCAGGATTTTTTCCAAGTCAAGTTGTTGTCCTTTCAATCGTAGTTGTGGAGGGCGCAGCTCAGCTCCAGGTCCAGTTGCTGTTGTTAGTTGCAGGGGGCACAGCCCACCATCCCTTGCGGGAGTTGAGGGGTCGAACCAGCAACTTAGTAGTTGAGAGCCCACTGGCCCATGTGGGAATCGAACCGGTGGCCTTCGGCATTAGGAGCACGGAGCTCCAACCACCTGAGCTCCACCGGGCCCGCCCAGAGATGCCTATTAAGGATAGCAGCTGTGGACACAAAACCAGTTGGAATTTTTTTTTTTTAACATGCGCACTTTGCGAATAGAACCCCCTGTGAGGTATCCCCAAGATGTAGCTATCCAGAATTTGCTGGAATGCGCTCACTGTCAGTGTCGTCCTGGTTTCCAGTCTGTAAGAAGTGGAATGAAGTTGCTGAGAGTCACACTCTTGACCATGCGTGTGCCCCCTTGCCTTGCTGACCAGACCCTCTGTGTTACAGCGCTCAGCAGCTGACAGCAAGCTCCTTGACGTCGTCCTCCCCCCTGGCGGAGATCCTGGAAGCCATGAAGCACCCCTCGTAAGTGGTTCTGCGCACGTATGAGTGCAGGGGCGGGAAGACCCCACAGGCCCGGGCTGGGGCGATGCTCAGGCAGTATGGTTTGGTGGATTCATAACCTGACTCGCTGCTCACCAGCTGGGAGACCTTGAGCAAGTTACTTCTTGACCTCTCTGAGCCTCTGTTGCCTTGTTTGTGAAATGGGATAATGTAAAGCGGGTTAAGTCACAGGGTTGATAAAGGGATTAAATGAAATAGTTACATAAATTACCTAGTCTAATGCCTGACAAGTACAGATAGTCTCTAAATGTCAGGTGCTTTTTCCTTCCCCTTCTCTCTTCCCCCTGATTACATATTTTTTGTTCTGTCATGAGGATTTCTCTGGGTCTAGAAATAGTGTAGAGAAATTGCACTATGGGGAGCCTCACTTCAGATATGAAATGCTTTAGTGGGAGTCCCTTTGTCATCTTCTCTTTCTGCTTGCTGCCACCGTGCCCACACATACTCTGCTCCCTGCCCGCCATGTTGGAACTCAGGACAGGAGTCCAGCTGCTCTCTGAGCAGAAGGGCCTCTCACCGTGCTGCTTCATCAGTGCGGAGGTGGTGCACTGGATGGTGAACAACGTGGAGGGGGTCCAGACGCCGGCCATGGCCATCGACATCATGCAGGTGAGACAGTAGGGCAGGGCCCGCAGAATCGCTTGCTCAGGCCCCTGTGAAGCCAGAGCCTGTCTCTGAAGCAGCCGCCCTTTGCTGTAACGATCGTGTAGAATATTATCTTTGAAACCGAAGAATGGAAGCACGGACCAAGGAGAGGCGAGGAGTTGTACAAGAGGATAGTTTATTAAAAGTGAAGAGTAAAGAGTCGCAGCTCTTGGAATGAGAGGGGGTCCCGACTGGGTTGCCCAACGTGGGGCAAAGGCTCTGATTTTTATATCTTCCCTTGCCTGCTTGGAGAATGGGGCTGGTGCCTTCTAATGGCATTCGTCTCTCAGGTTTGTCCTGTTTGCCCACCCTAAAGGGATTAACGAACCCATCCCTGTCTATCACATCTGCTCCTTTGTCTGGCCAGAAGGGATTTCTGAGATGATTTATTAACCTCAAGGCGCAGTCTCATATCTTTGTCCTGGAGTGAAGGAGACATTCCAGAACCTGAAGTTTCAGGATATGGCTGCCTTTGTTTGTTCCACCAGGGACCTTCCTGTAACCTGTCTCAACGAGGTCTGCAGGTTGGGGGTGAGGATCTGTTTTTAATAAGCGTGAGGCCTATCTAGAATTGATGAAAGAGCAGGTCTTTCTTTGAAAGACATGATACTTTGACTTAAAAATCTGGCAGAATTTATTGTCTGAACTGAAATATTCTGAAAGGAATCTGTACTTTTGAACCTCGGAGGAATCTCTGTGAAAGATTCCCAGGGAGGGTCCTCCCTCTGACCTTGAGCCCCCATTTTCCCCTGCTCACTCAAGACGGGAGGCTGGATTCAAGGCTCTGCCTCAGGGACCTTCTGGTGCCCTGTATTTACTCTGTCAGAGCACTTAACACAACAGAGTGAAGATTCTGCGTATATCTCAGTCATCTCCCATCTCAACCAGGCTTCTTGAGGGCAGGGCCACCTGTCACAATGCGTTTCCATATCACCAGTGCCTGGCTTGTTTGGCACACAGTAGGTATTCAGCAAACGCTTAATGAATTTAATTACACTGTTCAGAGCTGGAATGTAACTTGAGAGGAGAAGAATGGAAAGGTCAAGTTGTTTGGCTGAGGCAGTTCACACCATTCCGTCCACACAGATCCCCTCCACCCCAGA
Organism: Rhinolophus sinicus; assembly: GCF_036562045.2. Taxonomy (NCBI): domain Eukaryota; kingdom Metazoa; phylum Chordata; class Mammalia; order Chiroptera; family Rhinolophidae; genus Rhinolophus; species Rhinolophus sinicus. Next base: position 19,165,774 of record NC_133765.1, on the reverse strand, counting down.
AATCAGTACTGTTTGCTGACCGGCTGGGTTGTCATCACTGAAATGTAAAATCAGTAACTGAGTTGAATAAGCGTGAAATCCTCAGTTCTCTGAGGGTCTTAGTAGGCTGTTTGCATGGCCTTTGCCTGACTGTGTGCCCAAATTCCTGATAATTGTACTTGTTCATACAGTGAATGCTGCTATCACAGTTAAAATGAATGAGCTGAAGGTACACGCATCAACATGGGTAAATGTCAGAAGCATTAAAATCCAATTTACAAAATGATAAAAGTATTGCTCCCTTTATGTAGAACTTTAAATCCCACAAAAATACCTCTTATTCTTTATCAATACATGTCTATGTAATAAAATTATTAAAAACATGCCTGAGAATAACATTATACTCACTATTTGTTTATGGAGAAAGAGGAAGAGGATTGGGATTTTGAAGAGTCCATAGAGATTTTTTTAAAATGAAAAGATCAGAGGTCAATGTAGCAAATGTTCAATTTGTTACAGTCAGATGGTGGTTTGCTTAGACTTTCTTTATACTTTTCTATATGTTTGAAATATTTGATGATGTCATAATATGCATTTATACTTTATAAAGTCATTTACACCAGGTACATTTAACGGGCAGTCATCGTGGCTGATGGGGTGAAGGGGAAGGTCTCCTCACTGCCCCTGTCATTCCCTTGACTCCAGTGCTTAACTGAGGGCGGCACCTGTAAGACGGCCCTCTGCAGAAATTTCAGAGTCTCAATGTCTCTCCCTCCAGAAAATGCTGGAAGAGCAGCTCATCACGCACGCATCCGGGGAAGTCTGGCGGACCTTCATCTACGGATTCTATTTCTACAAGATAGTCATGGACAAAGAGCCCGACCGAGGTCAGAGATGAAGCGAATCATATTGCCCACAGGGGCTGGTGTTTTGCTTGGTGACTTGCTCCTTCTTCCTTGTGTCACTTTGTATCCTAAGTTGACGGATCTGTCAACTTCCTTGAGCATTTGTACTTAATTTAAGCATAACCAATGTGACATAAAGTTTTTTTTTTTTTTTTTTTTTTTTTTTTTTTTTTTTTAAGTTTTTTTTAAAGCAGTAGTATGTTTTGGGGGAGAACAGTGTGGATGGAAGATAAAGACGCCAGGGTCCTGGTGTGAAGAAATTCCCAGGGGTCATTTTTTTGGTAGCTCTTTTTAACTGTAGTGCCCCCCCACCCAGTGTGGGTCGTTCTGAGTCTGACATGATGGGCTCTAATCTATAACTTCCAGCACGTTTTACCTACTAGGTCTGCAGACTCCATTTCTTCCCCCTAGAAGACTATCAAGTCCTAGCAAGTTTTCCAAGATATATATTGAGGTTTTTGTTTTTGTTTTTTCAAATGAGAAAAAGGAATCCCCAAGAGGGGAGCAATTTCCAGCATGGTCAGAGCTGGCTCGCATAGCGCTGGAAGCAGCTGCGATTCAGGCCAGCGTCTCCAGTCCACCCAGAGCACGCGGAGCCTTGGCTGCATGACGCTCATCCTGCAGACAAATGGCTTCTCAGCCTCTGGGTTTCAGGAATCATCCATCAGATGAAGCAACTAGTACCATGCCTGTATTCTCTTATCTGAGGATGTGTCAGAAGTGGATCTGCGTGGGTTTTTTTCCTTTACCACTAGCGTGTCCATTGCTACCTCCTCCCTTAAATTCTGAGTTTGACCAGGACATACTTACTTTACCTTCAAGTTGAAGAAATTCCAGTTACTGTTACATGCTGTGAAATGAAAGATCTGAAACCGAGGATAAAGTATTTTTTTTCAGTTGAAGTAAAGTTCACCTAACGTAACATTAGCCATTTTAAAGTGAACAATTCAGGGACGTTTAGTACATTCTTAGTGTTGTGCAACTACCATTCCTATCTAGTTCCAGACCATTTCCATCACCCTGATAGGAAACCCTGTACCCATTAGCAGTGACTTCTAAACTCCTCCTCCCCCAGTCCCTGGCCACCGCCAGTCTGCCTTTTGTCTCTAAAGATTGGCCTGTTTTGGACATTTCATTTAAGTGGCATCATATACTATGTGGCCTTTTGTGTCGGGCTTCTTTTATTTAGCTGAATATTTTCAAAGTTCAGCCGTGTTGTAGCGTGCTTCAGTAAGAAAATAAGTATTTGTGCTAAAGGTACTTTCTCTCCGCTCTGCCTTTCCCAGTGGCCATGCAGCAGCCTACCACCTGGCACACGACAGCGGTGGACGACTTTGCCAGCTTCCAGCGCAAGTGGTTCGAGGTGGCCTTTGTGGCTGAAGAACTCTTGCACTCTGAGATTCCTGCCTTCCTCCTGCCCTGGCTGCCCAGCCGGCCAGCCTCCTATGCAAGCAGGCACAGCTCCTTCAGCCGCAGCTTTGGAGGACGGAGCCAGGCAGCTGCCCTTTTAGGTACGTGTCCAACCCAGATGGGGCCTGGGGATGTGCTGGCAGCGAGCTGAAGGTACGATGCCATGGGACCCAAAATTAGAGCTGCAGGGGCCACTCTGCCAGCACTGTGGGCTCCTGGGCTGGCTTCTCCTTGCTGAATGGGGCAAGCTCATTATTCTCCCATCTAAGCAACAATGTTCAGCTGTTCTCAAGTCAAGGCACAGCGCGGAATCTGCACGGAGAGGAGAGAATACACAATGTGCCCACTTTTCCCAAAAGACTCAGGATTCAGGAGACAGGAGCTAGTGCTCAGTGCTGGCTTAGTCCCTGCCAGAGGCCTTCCGTAGGACTGTAGCGTCCTAGGACCTCAGAAGAGGAAAGCACCTCAAAGGTGGCCTGTTCCAAACACTCGTACTGAGCATGAATCTCCCTCTGACCTTCCTCCCCAAATGTGCTTACCCCATCGAGGGATGTAAACGAGGACTTGTCCCTCCTTTCCTCGGTTCCTGCAGCTCTAAGGTACGGGTGAGCACCTGCTTACTGAATGGTGGTGACTTCTGATAGGAAAGAGGGACCCCTACATTGGAGATGGAATGACGGGTTGAGATGTGAGTGTCTTTACAAAATGCATGACCTAGGCAAGGAAACATGAGATTCATCCCTTAGGTAGGTTAGAGAGAGCCTGAAAAACCTCTGGAAGGAAGGAAGCAAAAATTAAGTAGCCCAAACTCCAGTGCAGTTCCACCACCTAGTTAGCTTACAAGTGCTCCGCTAATTGGGATGCTAACCTAGCTGGTAGAACGGAAACGTTAAGAGTCAGCACAGTTTCAGGTCCACTTGGATCTGGGTGTGGCTTTGACCTTGCCTTAGACCCTCCCCCCAGCATGCCCAGCACTGTGTGTGAGAAGTGAAGAGGGGTAGAGAGGACAGAACCTTGAGATAAGCAGCTCCTCCTTCCCCACAGGCAGTCACCACTTGCCCTTTCCCTGTGTTGTATTTCTAACTACCTCCTTGAGGCCTTTTGGAACAAAGAGGCCACATGCTCCCTGTTGGCCTGGGACGCTCCTCTCCCGCAACCTAAGCCACCTGGAGCACCACCAGAGCTTGGTAGCAAAGGCCGTTGGGCACCTGAAAGAGCAAGCAGTAAGCACGTGTATTTTATGCCAAGGACGGATCTAGCAGCCCATTAGAAGCAGCAAATAAAAGGGCAGATACTCTGATGCCAGTGGGAAGCAAAAGCCAACAGCCTGACAATGAGGGTGGAGTCAGGAAAACCTATTACAAAATATAACAAGCCCAAGAACTTGTAAGTGCGGCATTAATCATTCATTTGTAATGCTGGGTTCCATATGAGAAGCTTCTTAAGAAATTAAGTTTTGTACCATTTCTTCCCCCACCCCCCCGCCCCAAATCAAGCTTATTTTTACTAGCCAAGTTTTAAAGTCTGCTTACTCCTTTCAGGTAAAAGTTAAGGATTTTCGTCTTCTCCAAGGAGCAAGGAGATAAGCCTGAAAGCTAGGTGCTTTTATATACGTACTGAAGAGAGAGCTGGAAAGTCAGCATCCCACTCTCTTCAAGGTCATTTTCTGAGATGAAGACACAATGAGTTACTTTAAATAAATATTGGCTAGAGTATGGTAATACTTTATGTATCTGAGAGCTGTAGGAAGCAAAAAGATTTCCAAAGAACCCAAATAAATGCTACAAACTGAGGTGTCCCCTCTTACAGGGAGAGTCCCTCAGACTAGCACATCGAGCTGCTTGCTCATACTAGGTTCTTACAAGTCTGGTTACACGTCACTCAGTAACATCCCAGATTAGAGGCAGGGAATGAGGGGTACCCGGTGGCAGCAAGTGTGCTACCACATCATAGAAAAATGTCTTACAAAACAAATCGGTTAGATTTGGGCTGCCTTAAGGCACGGGGTAACATTAGAGAAATTCCTTTTCTTTACAGTGTTCGATAAAAGGGCTTAATCTAATGTGTGTTCTCCTACAGAATGCACAACACCATAGAGCAGGGTTTCTCCACCTCGGCACGATGCATGTTGGGACCAGATCATTCTTTGTGGTGGGGCTGTCCTGTGCATCGTAACACGCTTAGCAACATCCCAGACCTCTGCCCACTAGATGCCAGTATCACCTCCCACCCCCACCCAATGTGACAAAATGTATCCGGACATTGCCCAGTGTCCCCAGGGGAGTGCAGAATTGCCCCCAGTTGAGAACCACTGCCTTAGAGGGACTTGAAGGATTCCAGTGAGGAACCAAGATCTGGGAGCTCAGCAAAGCCTGGGAGGCCAGAAGCTAATCAGTCACTTCCCTAAGCAGTCGTCAGGCTGAGAAAGTGAGCTTTTCCAGAGCTGGGGGTGGAAGGAATAGTGCGAACCAGAGCTGGGCATTTAGAAGGAAGCGCTGTTCTCTGCTCTGTCCTGGCCCTGGGCTCTTCTTGTGCTTTCCGTGGGGGCATTTGTGGTTGCGTTAGCTCTGCCTGATGTGGTGCCGAGCTGATGACAACGTTCATGCTGTGATTGCTAGATCGTTTCTGTGTCAGGCGTTTTACCAAGCAGAAAATTACCTCATTTACTCTTTGTCTCCATCCTGGGGTTGGTGCTCTGATTTATGTTTTAGAATTCATGAAACCGAGGCTCAGAGAGGTGAAGTCATTTGCCAGAGGGTCTGCTTCTACTAAGTATTACAACTGGAATTTCTTCTCAGGGCTGCCTGTTCCTGGAGCCTGGGCCCTAACCATATTGCACTCTGGCCTCAGGAACAGAAAGTCAAAGCTGGTCAGGACGTCACAGGATTTGCGTGGTGGCCCAGGTCCAGGGGCAGCGGCTATCCTGAGTGATGAGGGACACTTATGTCCCCGCCTCTTACTACAGAACCATAGCTCTCTTACCAAAAGGGTGGCTTTTGTTCCTCTCTCTGCTACTCTTCGTGGTCTTTCCAGCACAGTCACTATGCTCCCCACTCTAGCAGCTCCGACCCCACCAGGACCCACAAGCAGTTGATCTTGCCATCTTGCCACTGTCCCCACCCACCTCCCGTCTTCACTTCCCTCGCTGCACAGCTCACAGCCATCAAACCTCTAGCCCCAGCTTCCCCACCCTCAGCTTTCTGTGTCACTGAGAAAACTGAAGCACTTGGAAGTAAACTCCAGATTCCCACCTGCTGTCTGCCCTCCCTGTAGCCATGTCTGCCCACCGTGGATGAGCCACTGTGCTCCTCTCTATGGCTGGTGTTGCCACTTGTGCACAAGACCCCACGCCGCCGCACTCAGGGCAGAATTCCAACAGTTATCCCCCCTCTCTGAACTCTCCTTCTCTACAAAAGCATCCTCATCAATCTACAGATACTCGCCCTCTCTTGTCAAAAGCAAAGCAAAACAAAACCATAGCAAAAAAATCTCCAGTCAGGTTTCTGCCCATCTGCTCCGCGGTTACTGCGGTCTTCCTGTCGCTCAGGCTGTGGTCAGTCCTCAGTCCTGGCCCTCCTTGCCCCTTCAGCAGCGTTTGTCAGATACTCCCGACTCCTCCGTGAAGTGCTTCTTCTACTTGGCTATCGGACCCTGCGGCTTTCTCTTTTATCTGCCTCCTTTGTTGATTTCTCCTTAGCTCCCTGGTTTTTAGCCTGGCAGCACCCGGGCCTCCACCTGCGCCCCCATCTCTGTGCTGCATGGCATCTCATCCATCCTATTGGCCTTCATGACCCCTCAGATCTGGTCATCCCCAAATCTGTCTATCCCAGACTATACCTTCCAGTTTGAGACTCATCCGCCCACCTACTTCCTGGACATGTCCACTTAAATAATGAAAGAAAGTGTGCAGAGTTCCTGCTGTCCTCCCCCTCACACACACACACCTGCTTTTCCTTTAGCCTTCTTTTCTCATTCTTGTCACTCAGGCCGGAGAATTCGGTCAGCTTCACACTCGTGCTCTGCCACCCTACGTCCAGTCCATTAGCAAATTGTGTCTTCCTTCTACCCACCTTCGATGTGGATCTGAAATCGACCGCTTGTTACTATCTCCTCTACGACCCCTGGTGCAAACCACCATCATCTCCTGCATTATTGCAGTCACCTCTGATGGGCCTCCCAACTTCCACACTTGCGCTCCATAACCCACTCTCCACAGGAGCCAGAGAAACCCTTTTGATGTAAGTCAGCTCATGTTCATCGTCTGGGCAGGATCCTATCAGGGCTCCCAACTCACTTGGAAATAAAAGCGAGTTTTAGCGGCCCACGGGCCCTCCGTGATGTGGCCTGCCCAGCTCACTGCCTCGTGCTTGCTCGGCTTCACCACGCGGGCTTCTGTGCACTGCAGTGAACACACCAGGCACCCTTCTGCTTCAGGCCCTTTCCTGCTCCGCCTGGGGTCCTGTCCCCCAGGTACCCTCAAGGCTCCCTCACTTGCTCAGCTCTCTGCTCCCAGGTCACCGTATGAATGAAGCCTTCCTTGACCACCCCCAACCTGCTCTCTGGGCCCCTGACCCTGCAGCTTAGTCTCCTTTGCTCTTCTCTCCTCTGCCCTTGTGTGTGTGTGCACAGGTCGTGTTTTCTCTGCTTCCACAAGGACCTAAGTTGGGTGATGAATTTTATTTCATTTGCTGGCTGTCCCAGCACCTACACCAGTACTTGACACATAGTAGGCTCCAATAAATGTTAGCTGAATGTTTGAAAAAATATGAATGAATGCAGTTTGGCAGAATTGGGGAAAGTTGAATTTGGGACATCTGGTCTGGAGTCCGCTGACTCCAGACCAGATGTCCCAAATTCAACTTTTTGGAGGCTAAGCAGTTAATTGTCGAATTGTCGATAAAATGATCATTTTTTCTTTCACTCAGGGAACAGACAAGCCCTGTACCGGCCCAACCCGTTGGCTGCACTTAGGCCTTAGCAGTTAGAGTTGCCGCTGGAAAGTGCTTCAGTAGCTGTCCCTTTTGTAACATCATTTTTGTTCTAGAGGCAGTCTTGACAATTTCTCTATGAAGTCCTTATTTCTAAAGTCCCTCAGCGAGCTGCAATAGTCCTAAGCTCAAAACGAGGTTCAGATCATTTCAGTTTAGCTTTTGTTCTTCAAAAATTGCACTTATAAAGAGGAGCAGCATATGGAGAAATAAGTCGTAATTCCCAAAAAGAGGGAGAGTAAGGGAGAAGAGAGGACTTGTCTTCAGGTTGTTTGTTAGCAGTGTTAGCAGGCGGTCTTCACCTGGGCCCTACGCATGGGCGTTAGGGGGTCGGTGATGCTGCAGTTAGGCAGAATCTTGCCTGTGCTCATGTTTTTCAGGAAGACATATTTCTATTAGCTTCTCAGTGGCTCCGTGATTGTAATAGTGGAATTTCACTCCATCCGCTTCCTTTCCAATCACCCCTCCTACAGAAAGTGGGTTTCTTTTCCTTTTAAACCTGGCATGCCTATTACAGCTAATTCTATCCGTTACCATCCCCCAGACCTTTGTGTTAGGATAGGAGATACTTCTTCCCAGCGTTTATTCAGATTAGAATATAGACTTTTGCTATGTCATCTCCTTAAGCAAGAAAGATTAGTTGTCTTTAAATTGGACTATCTTTGGTGTTGGTTTTTCCTCAAAAACAAAAAAAGTGACATGATCTATAGAAGGAAGAAGGCCTGTGTATCATTTGTGACCTCCTACTTTTTATTTATTCGTTCTGACATGTTAAACATTTCTAATTCCCAATTGGAGTTTAACAGAGGAAAGCCATTTCGAAATGCCTGGCAGCGGCACAGGCTCCTGCCTGGCTGGGCCCATGGTGGCTCCCACTTCCCTGCCCTTGTCATTGTGTCGCTGGGCTGCGAAGCCGCAGGGACATCTGCGACCCTGGAAGGAGCAGCACTGCATCCCTTAAGCCCACGCACACACCTTGTCCTCTTCATCCTTTTCTTGACAACCCACTGGATCTCAGGGTCAGAAGGGGCTGTGGAGCACCATGGTCCAAACCCTGACGCTGGAACATTTTCTCTAACACTCCTGATAAGTGAGAAGCCATCTGGTCTTTGAAAATTCCTGCCAACACAGCACTCACTCCTGAGACCACTCAGTTGCATCACTGGGCAGCTCTGGTGGTTTCGCTGAGTTTCAGTCCCCCTCCCTGATTTCATTATTTCTCCTCTCGGGACACTAATCCCCTCCCCCCGCTCATTAATAACCCCCTCCCTGTGACTCAGGTGAAGGATGCCCAGCCTGCCCCTCCTCTGGGTCTGCAGGTGTTAATTGGATTCACGGGTGTCCGTGTCTCAAGGTGAGTGAGTCAGTCCTCATGGAACTCAAGTAGTGATTCCGAGAGCTCACTGAAAGCTGCTGCTCACCTGGGCTCACATCTCAGTCCGCATCATCAGCCTGCTGGCAGCATCTGTACTGTCCAATCTGACTCCTGAAGTAGGAAGCCAGTGGTACCGCGAGAATTCGGCTGAACCATGCACTTCCTTAGGCCTCCTCAGATCAGCCTGTTCTGAACTTGATATGCCAGAAGTGAGGGCACTGCTGGTGTTTATCCAGTGCCCTTTCTTTTGTGACCAGGGGCTTTTCAGCTGGGGAGAAATACAGTGTCCAAGATCAGAAGGCAAAGCATCCTTCCTGTTAAGCAAAGAGTTACTCTGGTGGTGTCACGGGTCAGGAACACAGGCAGAGACAAACTAATTTTAATGAAACTTTAGCATCGGAGCCACCAAGTTCTTTAGCCTTAAGTATCAGTGTCCATGGGTGTCATGGACCAGCGTCAGACTGAGCATCGGTGAGCTCGTGGCTTAAACCGGGAGGAAGGAGTAACAGGAACAGGAGGAAAGGGAGGAGAGTTACAAGTGAGGGTGGCCCGCGGAGAAGGAAACAAGGAGAGTCTGTGACTCATCCACGTTTCACGGATCCTCCTCCCGCCTCTGTGAAGTAGCTGGGTGGCACTGCCTCGGTCTGCAGACAAGAAACTAAACCAGGGGACGTAAGGCAACATTCCGGGCACATGGCCAGTAAGTGGCAGAGCTTAGCACTTCCGACTCCAAGTTAAGAACATTTCCCGTTTTGCATGTTCTGGTTTTGAGAGAATGGTAAGCTGTCCCCCAGGCAGCTGGATATCTTCTGCCTGGGTGCCATTCAATGTCCTAGCGTTAGCTCCTCTGCCTCCCAGAGATGTTCCTTAAAATTCCTGACTCAGGAGCCATTTTCTCCTTGTCAATGATAAAAGCCGCTCAGGGCTTCTACCTGCAGAAGCCAGAACTAAGCTGACTCCTTCAGATAAAGAAATGCCGTTGGACTCGGGCACAGGGGAGAAGGAGGGGCTGATAATGGTTTATAGAACTCAAGGCCTGGCAGTGCCCACCAGGCAGAGCAGAGCCCTGATCTTTTTTCACTTCTGAGCCTGTTTCAGGCCTTTAGTCTGTTCAGGAACTTGATCGTCTGACCCGTCTCTAAAACATTCCTCTCTTGATTGTATAGGATTTGTGAGCAGGCATCTCGGATAGGATGAGCTGATTGGATACTGACCGGGAATTTTCGAGCAACACGTAGTTGATGGAACTGGGCATTAAGCTTCATTATTAGGTTTTATTTCTTGAGGAAAGGTTATAGAACTATTGCCCGCCTGGGTTGAAACCAGAAAAGCAGGACCCCCTCACTGCGGTCTGCGTCGCTGGTCCAATTGTGTCCCTTCGTGGGTCACTGGACTCAGAAGATCAGTTCAGTCCAGCTGAGGTTCTGACTCTGTGATCTTGGCCAAGGCATTTCCCCTCCTTGGGCTATCATGTATTTCCTCACCTGTAAATGAAGACATTGGGTTAGATTAAGGGGAGGCACACTGTGTTTTAATCAGCCACTTCTGGTCTATCATCTATCAGCTGGTTGGTTGGTTTGTTTTATAATAAACTTCATTTCTAAAGCACTTTTAGGTTCAGAGCAAAATTGAACAGAAAGCACAGTTGCTATTTACTCCCTGCCCCAACACACACAGCCTCCCCTACTGTCAACATCTTGCACCAGAGTGGGACATTCATTACTATTGATGAACCCTCAGTGATACATCATCACCCAGAGTCCATGGCTTGCATTAACGTTCACTCTTGGTGTTGTGCATTTTATGCTTTTGACAAAAGTATAATGACATGTGTCCACCATTAGAGTATCACACAAAGTAGTTTCACTGCCCTGACATATCCACCTATTTTTGTTAATAAAGTTTTATTGGAACACAGCCGAACCCATTCATTTACGAAGTAGTCTGTGGCTGCTTTTGCACTCATGGCAAAGTTGAGTAGTTGAAACACAGACTGTATAGCCTGCAACACTTAAAATAGTTATTATCTAGACTTTTACAGAAAACGTTTGCCGACCCCTGGAGTAGATGATTTCTAGGAAGCTCCTAGAATCTACAATTTTCTATTAGGTGATTCTGCATTTTCATATCTGGGCACTTAGTTATTTGTTCTTTCTCCTCATCCCACTCTTTTTCCCTCTCTCTTGGGAACCCTCCTGTGTGCTGACGTAGCGGCTACAGTCCCGGAACAGAGGACTGTGACCCTGGACGTGGACGTGAACAACCGCACAGACCGGCTGGAGTGGTGCAGCTGTTATTACCATGGCAACTTCTCCTTGAATGCAGCCTTCGAGATCAAGCTCCACTGGATGGCGGTGACGGCTGCGGTCCTCTTCGAGATGGTGAGAACCTCCTCTCGCTGTGGACCTGGCCTTGGCTCACTGCGGAGGGGCACAGTGGATGTTTAATATTTATGTCACACTTTTTTTTTTTTTCCTAGTTCAGTCTCCTTTTTCCTTTCACTTGGATTACTGAAATAGCCTCTCAAAGAAAATTTTAAACACAGGAAAAAATTCAGTCAAAAAGGGTGTAGTTCAGTATTTCTCAACCTTTGCACCACTGACATCTGGGACCGGATAATTCTCTGTTGGGGGGGCTGTCCTGTGCATTGTAGGATCTCACCTCTACCCATTAAGTGCCAGTAGTACACCCACCTTGTGACAACCAAAAATGTCTCCAGATATTGCCACATGGCCCCAGGAAAGGGATGGAATAGGACCCCCAGTTGAGAATCACTGAATGAAAAGGAAATCTCTCTCCCCTCACCCTGCTCCTTGGGGCTTCCATCTAAAAGCAGCTACCTACCACTTTGTTGAGTGTTTCCAGAGAGATTCTAGGCATATACAGAGCCATGTGTACGGCCTCATTGTTTGTTTGTTTGTTTTGCCTCATTATTTTTAAAGGCTGCAGAATATTCTGTTATTTGTTTGTATCATAGTTTACTTGACCAATCCCTGGTGAATGAACATCACTGCTTTTAACTCTGGTTCTCATCAGGAATGGTGTGGGGTGTGATTTTGCCCCTATTGGGGCATTTGGCAATATCTGGAAACATTTTTACTTGTCACAAATGGTGGGGGAGTGCGCCTGGCATCTAGCGGTTAGAGACTCAGGATCTTCCTCAACGTTCTACAATGCACAGCATAGGACAGCCCCTACGACAAAGAATTAACCAGCCCAAAATGTCACAAGTGCTGAAGCTGAGAAGCCCTGTTTTAATTGGTCTTCTGCCTGTCTTTCCTCTCTCTGATTAGGTCATTCATTGCTCCTGTACTAAGAAGCTACCCCTGCCCTCCCCCCAGCCCCAGTTCCAGTGTCTGAAGAATAAACACTCTTTGGCCAAGCTGTTAGGAGCCCTCTTTAACCATCCTTACAGCCTGCTACTCTATATACTATGTCCTTCAAAAAAAATATTTTTCTGTGGTTTCAACCAAGTCCCATTCCCCTCCAACACTGGCCGCAAGCATCTATCTCATCGCACAGCTGAAAGCAGCCAGAAAGTTCAAAAAGGGTTTATGAAAAGCTAAGGAGGTGACCACAGAGAAATGAGCACAGCGTCAGCTGGCAACGTGGCGTCTCTGTCCAGGACTCCTAGGCCCAGTTTTGTCCCACCGGCCATGGTATCGTGGGGAAGAGGCTTGTCCAGGTCTCCGTCTGCCCAGCCCCCGTCCACCTCCACGTGGCCTTAGCACCGTTGAGGACCCCTCCCCTCGAGAGTCTCTCAGGGGAACATTCTTAAGGTCCAAATTTAAAAAGATGCCCAGCTCCCCATCCTGCTCAGTTTGCAGAGGACACCAGTTCTTCCCCAGCTGGTTGGCACTGGGATGACCACTCCCTCCGGCAGAAGTAACCCTCTGCCCCAGTAGGCTAAGCCTCCTCCTTGGAAGCCCTGTGAGATAATCCTATCTCAAAACAACACAACCGTAACACTAACACACACATAGAGTTACCATTTGGCCAGAAGAAGAGTATTTCCTCAGAGAAATTTATTAGGTCGGTGCAAAAGTAATTGTGGTTTAAAAGGTTAAAAATAATTGTGAAAACTGCAATTACTTTTGCACCAACCTAATAGCAACTATCTATTAAAAACACACTTTTCACATCAATTTATGTAAAATCCACTGAAAGCTACTAATCGTTTTATCATTATTTTGTTAAGTTTTTATAAATCTCTATTGCATGTTTAAGGCAATGTTCAAAATTGTTATAAATCAGATTTTATTAGGATAAATATTTATATAAAATAAAAAGATCATTGACTAAGCTTTAGAAATTACTTTGGTCAAACAGAAAGCTTGGCTTTTGTGTTGTTGTTGTACTATTGTTATGAGTGTGTCTGGAAAAACTAACTGGACCCCTTCAGTTTCTAACATAATTGTATTTGTTTAAGTCAAGGTATGGCCCAAACTGTAGTTTTTTGAAATAGTGTTTGACACAAATCTTATCTGTATGCCAGAGCCACATGCATCAATCAGCTTTTTTAAAAAAACAAAACAAAAACAAAGAAACAAACTAAAAACATACATCAGTTTTATGGTTAGAAAAGTATCATAAGACCTAGAAAACAGCCACTGCTCCCTAAGAAAATGTTGTTTATGGGAAGGCTTGTCTTTACGCCCCAGTAACTTTCCTTTTCAGTCAGTCTTCAGACAGACAGCTTTTGGGAGTTTGCCGGAGAGCGGCTCTCATTCTGCCAGGTTAGGGCTTATCGCTTTTGGACAGAGGCCACCACAGTCATCTTGCACCCTGCGTCATGTCCCACTCAGCCATCATTAAGTGGCTTGTTTTTCTATTCGATACTTTGGCCTTAGTAAATTTTTGATAAAGGACAAAATTGGAAGGACTTAACCTATGTCCTATGTCTTTCCTCCAACAGTCTATAGAATGAGAAGCGTTTTTAGGAGACAAGAAATAGCTCTCTCCAATCTCTTCCTCCCAAAAGAACCGCTGAAGTTGCAGGACCTTGGGCTAGAAAGAGGAAGTGTGTACTTAACTCACAGTTTTTCGAGTGTTCGTTGGGAGGTTAGACTGTGCATTTTCCTGCCCGGGACTGGTTTGGAGCCAGCGAACATCAATAAATGAGCGTGCCAACCAATGTGTATGACGTCACTAATAAATGAGCGTGCCAACCAATGTGTATGACGTCACTAATAAATGAGCATGCCAACCAATATGTATGACGTCACCAGTATATGAACCTGCCAACCAGTGTGCACGATGCCACCCCAGTGGCTTCACCCCTTGTGCAGTAATTTCTCTTGTCTGAACAAACTTAGAGATGACACTGTTTCTGTGCTTTCCACCAGGTCCAAGGTTGGCATCGAAAAGCCACCTCTTGTGGCTTTTTATTGGTCCCGGTTTTGGAAGGCCCCTTTGCTCTGCCCAGTTACCTGTATGGCGATCCGCTCCGAGCCCAGCTCTTCATCCCACTCAACATCAGCTGTCTGCTCAAGGAGGGCAGTGAGCACCTGTTTGACAGTAAGAGCTACTCCTCTCGGGGGGTTCTGTCTCTTTCCCCCAAGGACACCTCTGTAGGTTCTCTAATCCATACAGGCTAACGCATAGAGGCCGAAAGGATCTGGGTTTTCATCCTCGTCCCTCACTTAGTAGCTGGGAAACCCTGGACAAGTCACTTAATGTCTCTGGGTCTCAAATTCCTTATTCCTCAAATGAGGGCGTTTAAAGCTGCTTTGTAACTGAGACCCTTGCAAGGCCTGGAGCAGAATGGCGGTTGGAAGAGGGTGTGGTACTCCGTAAATCACAAGCAGCCCTGGTCTTTTCCCCACACCGTCCTTCCTTTCTATGCTCCAACCTGACTGGTTTGGGCTGCGGGAATTTGAACCTCACAGGAGGCTTGAATCTGCCATTCCTTGCAAAAAAAGCTGAGAAAGGGAGGCAATGAAAGCAAAACAGGAAACAGTGTCCTATTGTGCAAAGCTGTGGTGTGTCAGCACCTGGAACACTGCACATGGCCGGAGCCCTGCATCTCAAGGGAGACAGAGCAGGAGGAGGCTCGTAGGAGGACGGCAGTCAGAGCCCTTCCCTAGGAACACTGTTGTCAGTCTGAAAGGGAGAGCCCAGGGGGCCGACACCACCCGCTGTGCCACCCTCGTCCACCGTAACTGAGGGCATGTGTAGGACAGTGCAAGCATGTATGTCACTTCACGCAGCGTGGAACTTCTTATTCCCAAGCTCATTGTGCTGCATTGGCTTTCAATGCACTCACAGGTGAACTTTTTTAAAAATGGAAAGCTAGAGTTGCTGCTAATACATTAGGAGTCCCTTTAGTTTCTCAGATATAGACGTTATCAATGTGAAAGGAAAAACTTTGGATGGAAGGGAGATGCTTTCTTCTGTGCCCTTGGAAGTCTGTCGTGGTTGGTGGCAGAGGACCGGCCCAGAGGGTGAGAGGTTTCACCAGGTCGGGGAGGCCCAGCAGTGTTCCTCTGCTTTGCCTGAGACAGGCTGTCCCCAGGGTACAAGCAGTTTTGTTCCAAAGGCTCATTTGTATATTCTTTGTTTACATCTTAGAAAACATTTTTGTATAGAAGCAATGTTTTAAGTGATAGTGGAGCTTCCAGGGAAGCCCCACAGTGATGCTTAGAATTTACAAAGTGTGCCCTCTCTCTCTCTTTCTCTCTTCCTCCCTCGCCCCTCCCTCCCTCCCTCCCTCCCTCCCTCCCTCCCTCCCTCCCTCCCTCCCTCCCTCCCTCCTTCCCTCCTTCTCCCGTGCCCTCACTGTGTGCCTGAGACAGGACCATTTTTACAGTTCTGAAATGCCAGATGACTATGTTCATATCTGATGGTTGTAAGGCAGGCACTACCTCATGCTGCTGTTTTTAATATGTTGAGGGGACAGACTGATCGTCCCCCACACCATCCAAAGACTCTTCTGGGGTTTTCCACCTTGACAGTCACAGCACAGTATTGCTTGCGGGACATTTTTATGTGAGCTGATGGTTTTCCCTGCCAGTTGTAACCCAGTCTTCAAGGCCAGCAGCCTCTGTTTGTTGCCATGGTTACAGCGGAACGAAAGTCCTCGCTTCAAGGAATCAGGGCTTGAATCTAAAAATCGATTTTCTTGCTTCTGTGCCGCTTCTCTTCTGTTATCGCCCCTTCTGATAACAGTGAATTCAAAACCCTTAAAAATTTGCCAAGAATCTGCCGTGTATGTGTCTTTTCCTATTAACACCAGTCTTTCTTCTCTCTTGCTCTTTAGTTGCTCAGAATCCTCAAAGCTATCCTAGATAGAAGATTTCAAATGTGGAAAGAGTAATGGCCACTGCAGGCACCCCTGGTCTTAGGGATGTCTTGTCCCATTGCTGCTTCAGCCCACGGCACCTCAGTCCTGAGCGCAGCCCCAGCCATTGCCAGTTGCTGTGTCTGACAGGCTGCCCAGCCCTCTTGGTCCTCACACCAGCCCTAAAGAAGGAGCAAGGCTGGACCAAGGACGTGGGCGACGGGGGAGGGCAGTGGTCTGCCTTGCTCCCCTCCCGCGCTGATCACTTGTCCCAAATCATTTTTATATTTATTCGCTTCAATTTCCCTACCCCTAAAATGGAGCTTTTTATATTGCCTTTCCTAGTAGGGAAATGGAAGATTGGTAATAAAAATAAAAATCTTTTTTTTATTCCTTAGAAGCAGGTAACATTCATTTAAAGCTTATCTTCTCTTTTCACTGTAATATCATGCTCCTTTCCGCTTGTGGCATAGGAGGTCATTAGAATGAGTCATATATTGAGTTCTGACAGCTCACACTGGTTGCTGAGGACTCATATTCATCCCCTTTCTAGATGCTGATAGAGCTTGGGGGAAGGGATGCTGAGAACACACGGCTGTCATTTTCTTTAGGAAGTTCCACCTTGGGATGGAGGCTGGTCTTTCTGAAAGTAGGTGGTGTGGAAAAGCAGAGCCTGGGCTCCAGGGGGGAAGAGCTGTCAAAAGTAGTGAGAAGGCTAGACCCAGGGAGAATTACAAACCTTGGGGGCAGAGCTCAACATTTATTCTTTTCCTTTCAGGCTTTGAACCGGAGACATACTGGGATCGAATGCACCTTTTCCAGGAAGCCATCGCACACAGGTTTGTCCCTTAGCAAGAGAGAATAGTGGGAAGGCATCCTTGTTTGTCTTGAATAGCAAGTTACCAAAGCCAAACCCAGTTTGTTTCATTTCTGGGTAAACGGATGTAGTCCACCAATGACCAATTTGCTGCTTGCCTCTGATAGGACCCTGGCTTTGGTTTCAAAGGTAAGCACTGCCTCTTCCTGTGGCTGTTGCTTTTCAGAATGCTTTGCTTTCTTCTTCCAGCTGAGAAGAGAGCAGAGAGCTCCCTTCTTAGCTTCCAACAAAACCCTAAGCCGAGCTATCCAGGCGATGACATGAGGTGAAAAATGATGAAATTTGTCAAGAGCCCCTTGACACATGTTAAAAGGACAGTCAGTAGTTTAAAAGCAATAGATAAGTCAGGAGTGTTTACTGGCACCTAATATGTGCTCCAGGGAAAGCCTTTCCTAGGCTTAGCTGTCCACCCCCAGGACAGTCCAGCCTTGTCTCCAGAACACCACTAACTCAGGGTCCGATTGCTGCGGCTTGTTAATCATGGTGTAAATGAAGCCTCCTGTTCCTGCATCACTAATCCTCCTGCTCCACCTTCTTCACTGTCATATCATCTCCTTATTCAAGTGTCTTCAGCTGTTACCACCCCCACTGTGCACACCGCCTCCCCGCCCCGCCCCCAGTCGCAGGCTGAAGTCCAAACTCTGCAGCATCTCCTCTCCCAAGTTGGCCCCAGCCTGCCTTAGCCCTTACCCTGCCCTTTTCCTCACAGGCGTAGCTCTGACGCTCAGTCAAGGCTGTGGAGTGAATGCCAGGGCATCTCATTTCCTCCTTCCAGAGGGAGGGGGTGCAATTTGGGGCAGAAGGTAGGGAGTGCAGTGGTCAGTGGAAAGGGCATTGATGTGGGAAGCGGACAAGCCTGGTTCAGCTCCTCCACCAGCATCTGGCTGAGGAACCTTGAGCGAGTCCTGGATCTGCTTCGCCTTCATCTTCTCACCCCTCAGGGGGTTGTTGGGAGGCTTCTGTGATGTTCCTGGCACCTAGTAAGCCCTCAGTAGATAGAAGTTCCTATGAGGAAGACCCCGGCCAACCGACAAGTTGATAAGCAGGTGTGACACTGCTCCCCTCATACTGTCACCGGGCAGTCGTTGCACCTTGCAGGCTGGATACCCTTCGGGACGTGGCCTTTGTTTATGAAATCCGCTTGGTTCTTCACAGCATCCTCCTCCAGCTCCCAGTCATGACTTCTTTCCACTATTGCCCTTTGCTCTTTAGCCTGCTTTTCCAGCCTTCCATTTCCTCATACGTCTCCTGCCCTGCCCCTGTGTATCACTGCTCCGGACTCTGCTGTGTGTCCCTTCACCTAAACCTGCTCCCCTTCCTCACCTAGACCCCTTCCCCTACCTTCCCTCCTAGACCCCCAACCCTTCTATACCTGTCAGTCTTGTTCTATCAGGGATCCCAGGTCCTTCCACTCTGACTCCCTCCTTCCCTTTGGCCCAGTACCCTCTGTCCATCCATCACACTAATTTGGGGGCCCCTGGAGGGCAAGGGCCAGGGCGTGCATTTTTCTCATGTTTGTATCCTTCCACAAGGCCTAGCAAAGTGCCTTGAGCTAAAATGTTCACCATGTAGCTTTCTGCAGAGAGTGGAACTCTAGGTGGCATGTGGCTCTGAAATGAAACAGCCCAGCTCCACCTCCATCTGGGCAGTTGGCATGAAATTAGTACAGACCCTTCTAGGAACTGGAGCTCCTTCCCTCGTGGTCGTCCTGCCTGGTGTGTTCCCCAGATGGACAGCGAGGGGGCCGAGGACCACGTGATTAAATCGTCTTTTTTAAATTAAAGGTCCTTCCTGGTGACCTAAGGAAGAGATAAGGCAGGAATCTGATCAGGCTGATCCACACTGAGTAAATACATGGCTTTGATTGAAAGTGGAGAGGAAGAAAGGCCAAACCCAAAGCCGCTTGTGCAAGGGATAGAATCAGCCTGTAGGTGATGGGGCTTGCAGTGTCGGTCAGCCTGTCGGTTTCATTTGCATACCTGACTTCACATGTTCTCAGTCTGTAATCATCAAATGCCAGGATAAAGCGGACATCTTATACAGAGGCTACAGCATAGCACCTCCCTGAGGAACTCAGTCCAGGAAAAGAGACAGGCATTTTACCTCCTTTAGTTCTGCCGACATCCCTGCCTTCATTCCCTAAAGCCCTCAGACTCAGGGCAGGAGCCATATCTATTAACACGTTCTTTACAGCACTCATCAGCTAGACCTGTAATAAATGTTCTCTGTGGAAATAGCAAAACCAGGAATAGAACAGGCCATAGACGAGAGGTGAACTAGAATAGCCATAGATGAAAAATGGCCCCTCCTGCCTGTTCCCAGAGCACAGCGAAGCAGAGAGCCCCAGCGTAGTGTTTCTCAGTTTTAAGAAAAGAATTTCAATTAAGACACTTCATTTCACTTCAAAGTCTTTATTGAGAACCTACTGTGTGCTTTGGATCATTTTCACTTCAAAGTCTTGAGAACCTACTGTGTGCTTTGTGTGGGAGACATTGAGAAAAGGAAGAGAGGTGTGGCTAAAGTAAATAAAGATAAGGACCGTTTTCTGGAGGACCTGACAGTCTCAAGTATGTGGATAGGCACAGTGGGGAGATCTGATGGGACAGCTGGGGGTTCACAGGAGGGAGAAGGTGGCTGGGCAGAGATGAAGGCTGGATGAGGAAGAGTATGGCCGGTGAGAGGGCTTTCAGCCACCATGGAGATGAAAAGAGGCTGGGCGGGAAAAGATCTGGTGAGCCATTGAAAAAGTAGCGGTTGTGACGTGAGGACAAAAATAAGCAGCCTGAATGTTCCATCTCGAAAGAGATCTTTCCAGATCCCTTTAGCCCAGGCTATCAGAGAGTTCTGTTAGTCACACACTCTCCCCTTGTCCCTTCAGCCAAGTCGGCCCTAATCAGTATCTTCCTGTCCTTCCCTTAGGTTTGGGTTTGTACAAGATAAATATTCTGCGTCTGCTTTTAACTTTCCAGCTGAGAACAAGCCTCAGTACATCCACGTTACAGGTGAGGCACTCGGGGAAAACGGGGGCATGTGGGCCCCTATGGCAGGAGTGTGAGCCCTGGGAGGGGCCTGGCCGTGAGCACGGGGGTTCTTTCCTCACACCAAGCCTATGGCCGCAGAACCACCCCAGCCGACCCCAGGCGCCCTCCTGGTGGCTGCGACACACGTCCCCCCCTCTGCCCTCAGGAACAGTGTTCCTGCAGCTGCCCTACTCCAAGCGCAAGTTCTCCGGGCAGCAGCGGCGACGGCGGAACTCCACCAGCTCCACCAACCAGAACATGTTCTGCGAGGAGCGGGTTGGCTACAACTGGGCCTACAACACCATGCTGACCAAGACGTGGCGCTCCAGCGCCACCGGGGACGAGAAGTTTGCCGATCGGCTGCTGAAGGACTTCACGGATTTCTGCATCAACCGCGACAACCGGCTGGTCACGTTCTGGACGAGCTGCCTGGAGAAAATGCATGCCAGCGCCCCGTGAGGCCCAAGGACGGGGAGGATTCCCGTCTTGCTGCGGATATTCAGCAGTAGTCAGGCTCTGGGCGGCAGACATCAGTTTGCCACCGTCAGCGAGTGGGGGCTCCCGCTGCTGCTTCTTCCCCACAAGTGTTCTTCCACTCGAGGAGGAAGATTTGGGAAGCAGCTAGCACCCAGAGCCCGTGGGAGGCCCAGATAGCCCGTGGGAGGGCTTCAGTGTTGGGGGAGGGGGCAGGCAGCCCCAGTGAATGTCCTCGGAGAGGGGGGCGGCTCCTCTGAGCGTCCTCATCCTGCACCAGCCGTGGGCTATTCGGAGCAGAACCTGTGCTTCCTGCCCAGAAGTATGCACAGGATGTAAGATAATTTTGTGAAATAATGTACCATAGGCTCACACCAACTGTATATACCTGTACATAGCGGAAGCAGGAATAAAGTGCCACGTGCAGCATCTCTGTCCCCAGCCTGGTTCCACAGCAGCAGTCCCACCCTCAGCTGAGAGTTGTGCCCTGTTGCCAGGGCTGTCATGGTCAGTGAGGCAGCCGCAGACGGTGAGGACGGCTTTAGGATTCACCGTCTTGGAGAGTCTGGCTCTGAGTTTACTAAACGGTATCTGTTCACAGTCCCATGGGCCAAAGCAAGGAAAATTTCAGTCAGGCCTAGAGAGCAGGCGGTACAACCTACTAGGACACTGCTGGCTTGTTCACTGGTGCCTGCTGCTAAGTGAGGGAGCCCAGCTGTGGCACGCAGACCTCATGGTGTTCTGAAAAAGACAAATCAAAGGAAAAGCCTCAATTCTAACTGAGGTTTATGAGCCCACTCAGCATGATGCCTCAATCTTAGTGCCCTGCCCTAACCTGCTGCGGGTGTAGGGGGTACTATAGGCCAGAGGGGGACCTGACAGTTACTGCCACTTCTTCCCCCTCCCCCTGTTGACTTACGTCCTTAAGTGCTTGCACATCTATCCACGGCCCTCTGCTGCCACTCTCAGCCTTGCCCTCTTGCCTGGCTAGGAGGGCCTCCTAGCTCGGCTCTGCTTTCACGCCACACCATCCTCCACTGTTTTTAAAAACCACTCTGATGGTGATTGCTACTTACTTAGACCCCTTGTGACTTGAATTTCAAAAATCTTAGACATGGCCCTGCACGGTTTGGTCCCAGGATGTTTCTCCAGCCACCTGGAGCATCGCAGACTCTTTAGCGGTTTCACTCCTTGCACCTGCTGTTCCATGTGCCTAGAACACTGCTCTCCACACCCACTGACTCCCGGTCATCATCCATCAGCTCTTAGATCCTGTCTCTTCTCCAGAGACGTGCTATAGGACGCCCTGTGACATCTTCCCACCGCCCCTGTGCTTCTCTGGCAACACTCGGCTCACTGACGCTCTACATGGCAGGAGTTTGCCTCTTATGTCCATGTCTTTATTCCTAAATGTGCAGCATAATAGTAGGTGCTGGAGAAATGGTTGTTGGCTGAAGGCAGGGATTGAATGAATGAACTCTGGGCTCCAGGGCTGGGCAGCTGGGTGTTGCATCTAAATCTCTCCCCCTCCAGCCTAGTTCCCAAGTTACTTAGTGGAGTAAGTAACCTCATGTATAAAATGCAGCTATTGATGCTGCATGTAGAGTTTTTTGAGAGGACAGTTCTGTTAATATACGTGAAAGTGTACTGGCGGATTCCTGGCATGGAGCAGGTCCTTGATAAAAATCCATTTTCTTTTCCGCCTTCCCTTCCCTCAGACAAAGCTTTGCTCCTTTCTAAGCATCAATATCCTTCAATTATAAAAGGGGAGGCTGTCTCCCAAGGTGGATGGACGATCAAAAGACAGATATATGTGAAAGGACTTGCTGACCAGGCAATAAACAAATGTGGGCTGCTCTCACATCCCCAGGCCGGGAGCCCTCTTTGTAGTCATCTGTGGTCCTCAGTATCCATTATAAGGCCTGCACTCTTTCCTTTTGCAAAGATGACCCAGGAGAAGAAGGCCCAGAGAGTGCTTTGGTGGAAGAAGAGGTGGCTGACAAGTTAAAATGCCAAGTCATTTCAGAGCCGGACCTGAAACACATGCCCTTGAGCCCCACTCCTCCAACTGGCTGCTCCCCCTGCCTCGCTCCTTCCTCTGACCAGCACCCTTCCACCCACCTGTCCAAGCCAGAATCCGGAAGTCGAACTCAATCCTCCTCCATCATCATCTAGTCCTTCCACCTAGCCTTCCTGCTTGTCCCTCGGGCCCACCCACCCCCCTCCATCCCTGGGCCAGAGGGCAGAGCCCAGCCCTGGGGGTGTGTGGTTTGGTTATAGAGGATGTGTCCGTGCTGACTACAAGCACACCCCCAGGTGTAGACATGTGAATAACCATTTATCGGTAGAGAGAAAAAAGCACTACGCTTGGGCCCAAGAGGACCTGGGTTTAAATTCCAGCCCGGCCATTTAGCTGTGGGAACTAGGGAGAGTTCTGACACTTGAACCTGTTTCCTCACCTATTAAATGGAGATGACGTGGCCTCATCTTTCTCCCCAACCCCTGTAGACACATGCACCTGCACATACACACCTCTGAGTATTGCTCTTCCTGTGCTTGTGACACTAATTATTTGCTGACCCATTTCGGCTCACTAGGCTGAGAAATTCTTCCGGCACACTCCAGTCAATGAGAGTTGAATGAGTGATTTGTTGAGATCAAGAAAGCATAGGGCCTGGCACATGAGAGGGATGCATGAATTGTAAGAAATACCTTAACGGGATCACCCGATCTCGCTCCCAAAATCAAATCGTGGAAGGTACTTATTCATGTTGAGAAATGAGCCCACTAAGGCCAAGATGTGTTACTTGCCTTGGGCCACCCCAGTGCAGGTGGAGATGAGAGCGGTCCAATAAGACAAGATTCTTAGAGCAGAGGGGTTCTCGGAGATACGGTCCAACCTCTTCATTTTCTCCCAGATAAGGAAACAGAGTGACCTGCCCCCTGCTCTAACCAGAAACAGCACAAGGACGCAGGTCCTGCAGCTCCCAGCCCAGTGCCTTTCTAGGCTTTTGGTTAGTCAGTAGCCTGGTGGTTGAGAGGGCAGGCTCAGCAGACAGGTGGCTGGATTCAAACTCTAGCAGCGCCACTTGGCAGCATGTGAACCGACTAAGTTACTGCACCTCTCAGAGCCTTGGTTTTCCTATCTGTAAAATGAGACAATAATACCACCTCATGGGGCCATGAAAATCACAGGAGAGCCAAGCCAATTCCTGGAAGTTTGTGACCCCCTCCCTAAACATTAGCTGTTAGGATGACGATGATGGCCCCGGACTCTGAGCCACAGGAGTTTAGAGAAGGGACTAACCACAGAGGGCCAGAGTGGACAGCATAGTCTTTAAAGAGAAAGTAGCCTTGGGCCTTGTGGGCTATGTAGGAGTCAGAGCAGTCAAGAGGCGGAGCCCATTTTGCTGACTTGGGCTGAAGGGTCTGCTCTCTGGCTGCTGTGGTCGTTCTGCCTTGTCTGGGCCCTAAGAACCTCTTCTTGAAGTTTTTTTCTGTTGGCGGAAGTGCCACGTTGCCAAGAGCAGGAAGAAGGACCTCCTGACCACGGTGCCCCGGCTTCCTTCCCTTGTGAACAGGGTTGTTCCCCGAGGCTGGGCAGCTCTGGAGACATTTCTCAGCCTCGTGGTTGTGTTTGGGGGTACACACAGGCCCCCGTACACCTGGGGCAGCACCAGTTGGCCTCCCGGACTTAGAAATAAATCTGGGGTGAGGAACCACACACGGTACAGGATGCAGAAAAACATGACGGGAAAAGAAATGTGATAGGGTAACACGTCCCTTTACCTAAGGAACTAGGAAAAATCGTGGTTCTCCAATGCTACTGTGCGGGAGCGCCCGCTTAAATCGCAGCTTCCAGAGCCTTCTCCTGAGATTCTGATTTAGGAGGCCTGGGACTCTGCATGTAGACAGACACTCCAAGTGACTCTGCTACCAGTGAGTGGTCCATGTGAGAAACCCTGGCCCAGGTTCCTTCTCTGGGCTTCTTCCTGCCTGCTTTACACGCAGTTCTAACCAGCCTGGAAATCTGATTCTCAGACCAAATCAGATGAGAAGCCGCACACTACAGGCAGCAGAGTAGAGGCAGAGAACTCGACAGCAAAGTGAAATGACAACTGACAGCTCAATGGAGAGCTACAAGGACCGCCAGAGGCACAGGACCGCCAACGGCGGAGGAGTTGGGCTAGGAACTGCCAAGTACTACATTGGATAGGCATAAGCCTGTATGAAGTGACCTATCAGAATAATTAAAATGGGAGCTTCAGGTATTAAAAGGAAGAAGTACAGTTAACCCTTGAACAATGTCATAGGTGTTAGGGGAACCGATCCCCCATGAAGTCAAAAACCATGTCATTTAAGTCGACCCTCTGTACACAGATTCCTAGCAACGGCCAAATCCGTGGATGCGAAACCCAGAAAGGATATGGAGAGCTGAACGTATATTGAAAAAAATCTGCATATAAGTGGCCCCGTGCAGTTCAAATGTGTGTTAAGGGTCAACTGTGCATGATATACAGCTGAGACAGCTGAGGTTTTGTTAACGTGGTTAGAAACTGGTGGGAGAGAAAGCTGAATAGAAGCCAATTGACAGGCCTCCTCGGTTACCCAGAAATTTTCAGATACATGAAATAACGGTTGCTCTATGTCTTGAGTGTTTCCTGTATACTGGGCATGTAGCATACTTTACGTGACTTTCATTGTGTAGACTTACCAACCACCATCATACCAGGTGAGAGGCAGGGTGGAGCCCCTGACCCCACAGCCAACAGTGGGGCTGGGAATAGACAGCACATCAGTTCCCACCCGGTGTGCTGTCTCCCTCACCTTCGTGATGCTGGGTCAGCGAGGCATCGCCTGCTGCTCTTTCCTGGGGCCCCGGCTGGGAGCTCTGTATTCCTGTCAGCAGATTGTGTTCCATGTGTGGTGCTGCCCTGTTGGGGTGCAGATGTGGCGTAACGTGGACGTGGCCTCACATACAGTCCCTCTGGCAGGGAAGAGCCAGTGACTGAGTGGGGGCCCGTGGCCTTTCCTCTCCCCCAGGCTCCTCTCTGGAAGGCACTGTCTGCTCCTTCCCTTCTGGCCCCCAGCCCCCGACTTCAGCCTGCAGTGCTTCAGGCAGCTCCTGGCCTTCACACATGCCCTAAGTCTTTGTGGGAGCAAAACAGGCACCAAGAACTCAGCCTTTAGAGTTGACCTCCCTCTGTTCCTCAGCGAATCGCACGTAGTCCTTCCAAGAAGAAAATCTCGTCCCCGTGGGGGCAATGGCAGGTGGGGAGTCCCCGTGTAATCCCCAGCGAGCTCCTTTCTCTCTGAGCCCCAGCATTTTCATCTGAACTCAGCTGGCAATGAGTCTGGGAGAAACCTTGGGGGCCACGAGATTTCAGACTTGGCCTTCTCAACAGGAGAGTCCTGGTCAGTCTCTCAGGCCGCTCACGGCATTTGTGACTGGAACTGAGTCTGGGAGCTTCGAGCTGTACCAGATTGCTTCTCCAGGTTCAATTCCCACCTCCCCTTTCATCCTTAAATGTCTTTTAAGAGACAGGAAAATTTGATTTTAAGCCCACAGCATCCCGGGAGAGGAACTTTTCCTAGTGCCTTTGACATTCATCCAAGCCCAGTAGCTCCCATCCTTCCCAGTGTCTGAGAGCATCTGGTTGGCATTAGCAGGTCCTGTCTTGAAAGAGAGACCCCTTTCAAGGCGACATAGTTACCTCCTCAAGCTGTGTGTCCTCAGAACCTGAGTGACACAGCTTGAGAGGGTGGGCAGGGCTCTGCCAGAGGCAAGCCTGTGGAACTTCTGTCCTCTCGCTGTTTCAAAACACACCCCTCTCCTTTTCCAGGCCCCTGGGTACTCCTGGAGGAGAACCAGGAGTTGGCAGGGTTTCTCAACCCGGGGGGGATTTGGACCCCCATTTGAAGGACATTTGGCAATGTCTGGGAGGTGCCACTGGCATCTAATGGATGCTCTTAAACACTACAATACACCGGAAAGCCTCACAACAGAGCATTTATCAGCCCCAAACGTCAGTAGTGTTGAGGTTAATACACCCTGAACTAAATTCTGATCAGGTAAGACGTTCCCTTTCCTCCTGTGACCTGCCACTTGCCCCTGACTGGAGCTCTGCACTCCTCCATGGCTGCCCAATCCCCGATCTCCTGTAGCAATTCCTCTTGGTAGGTTCCAAGATCAGAGTGGCTAAGAGACCTGCTTAGCGCCCCCAAGCAAGTTACAGGCAGAAGCAGGATTCGAATGCTGGTTGTGTTTAGCACTCACGCTATGGCGTGGCTGTTGTGTTTCTTTCCTTGTGTGCACTGCGTGCCTTTCCAATTGCATATACGCTCCTTGTGGACAGAGAGCACAGCTTGCTCACCCTTGTGTCCTGCCCTGTAAGTGCCCATCACACACAGGTGCTCATTTAGAATGGGCTGAATCCATTCATTCAGCCAACATTTATGCAAAGCTGAACCACCGCGGGCGCTGCTCTCTTGGTGAAGGGAAACAGACATGCAGAGCAGCACCTGTGCGATCTCGGCAAGGCCTCTCGTGGGCTGTGTGTGAAGCACTGTGGAAATAGAGGAGGGGGCTGACTGCTGCATGAGGGAGCTGGAGAAGCCTGGGCAAAGGGGCGTTTGGGCTAGGATTTGAAGGCTGTGTAAGAGTTCTGGCTGGTGAAGAGAAGGGGTTGGGGAACGGGTTTCTGGAGGGCGAAAGGGCTTTGGCACCAAACCAAACATGAGAAGGTGACGGCCTGAAAACGGAAGAAAACGGAGGAGAGATATCTCCAAACCTACCCCACCCTGCCTGCCCTTGCAGCAACTGATTTCCAGAGGGAGGTGAATGCTGTGAAGTTGCAGGATGCAGAGGGACAAATGAGTGATTGTCTGGGAGCCCTGATCCAGCCTGAGCCTTGGGGTCACGTCACCAGGAGGGACCTTGCTCACCTGTCAGGCTTTGCTTATCCTGGCTGCAGATCTGGGTAGAACACACCGAGGCTCCAAGGGGCTGGCCGGCATCTCTGTTGGGAATGATCCTCCTTCCTCATCCCTCTCTCTTCAGGGAGCCAGAAACCCTGCTCCCATTCACCCTCCATTGCCCCCAGTGACCCCCAATTGAGAACCCCTGGCCACTTCCGTGTGTGACCCTGCACAGGCTCCTGAAATGATGCTGAGCCTGGGGGGTTGGGGTGAGAATGGGGTGATAAGGGCTTTGAACTGTTTTGAGAACTGAACCCCTGCACGGTCAGGTGGAGTCTCTGCTGTTCTTGTCCGATTTCAGCACCAACTACCTGTGTGATCCTGCACAAGTCTGTTTACCTCACTGGACCTCACGTTTGGGGGTGGGGTCATGACAGTGTTTCTTCTGCCTCCTTCAAGGGCTCACAAGGAGGGTCCGATGATGTCAGCTTTGCACCGGTGTCTGGGTGGCGCAAAGTCCCCCATAACTCGAAGGCAGCCCGGTAAACACCCCCTTAATGGAGGCCATCCGAACTTCTGTTTTGAATGTGCCTGGAGGTCGGCCAAGAACCGGGTACATTGCCAACTAGTCAGAAGCTTGGGAAGGGAGGGAAAGAGAGCAGAAGAAAGGTTCCTTTATATTTCTATTCCTGTTATACTGAACCCCAAGCCAGTGTGCGCCCATTGCCCTGCTAGCGCCTGAGGACAGCCCCAAGGGAGGAAAGTGCGTGGTGGTGCCCCTGCTTCTCAGAGGAGAAACCGAGTTGCAGGGAAGTAGAGAGACTTACCCAGCGTAACTGAGCACACACATGGCAGAAGAAGGATTGAGCTCAGGGATTCTCCACCCCAGGGCTCTTCCCTTGGAGAGGAGTTGGGGCGTAGGAGAAAGAAGCCCACCGCGAGTGGCTTCCACAGTGGGGCAGCCACATCTGGGAAGGAGGGAGGGCAGGGCTTGGGGCCGGGGCTCCCTGCACCGTGATGAGGGCCATGTCCGCAGGCCCTGCAGTGGCTGCTGACCACACTGGCTACCGTTGGTGGCCAGCACAGGAGCACTCCCTGGGTGGTCTGACACACAGGATGTGTCTCACCTCAAAGCAGAAGTGAAACAGGGCACACTTCCCCTTGCAAGACAGGAGGCAAGTCTGACCATCCTCTCACCACTGTTTCCTGCAGGAACCAGGAAGACTGGCTGCCACTGCTGGGTTCTGATATTGGGGGATGACAGAGAGAAGCCGGCCTGGTCTGGGGACCCACCCCATGTCCACCTCCCACCACACACCTCTTGGGATCTCATTGCACATGCTTCTTTGGGCAGCATCTGTGCGATTGGAAGATACAGTTTCTGTCAGCTTTTACGATTCAGACGCGAAGGGAGATGGCCCTTTATAGTCCCCTGTCTCCCAGCAGAATCGCAGCCAGCCTGTCAGTGCAAGAGGGAGATCCATTTATGGTTTATTCGCTCATTCATTCTCCCACCAACAAATAATATTAAGAACCCTCTATGCACCCGGCATTATGTGGATACATGAGAAGGGCTGTAAACACAAAATGACACAGACCACTATTGTTCTGGTTGTGAAATGATACCTATGGTTGTGAAAAGTGCTTCCAAGGCTGAAAAGGTTGCTGTGAGGGGTTTCATGGGGCCCCCAACCTAGTCTAAGACTCAGGGAAGGTTTCCTGGGCATTTCCATGGAGACCTGATGAATGACGGCTTGCAAAGGGCAGAGATGGAGGGGCAGGGGGAGAGCTCCTGGCTCTGAAGACCCTGCGGCTCTGAGTTGGGGAAAAACTTGGTGGAACCAAGGGAGAAGGCGGAGACCGGTGTAGGGGAGAAGGAAGCAAAGGCCAGGTCACGCAGAGCCTTGCAGACTACATAAGGGGTCCCTCCTGTTTGACACGTCTTCAAAAGAAGGAGCGTCTGGAAGGCTGGGTGACCTTGGGCAAGACTTTCTCTTCTCTCGGCCTCAGTTTCCACGTCTTTTCAAAAGGAACATGTTCACTGTCCTTGCAGGGTTGCTGAAGAGCCCTCAGGTAAAACACTAGCACCGCAGCTGGCACAGCACAGGCACCCGAGAAACGGAGCCATTAATCTGATTGTTGTGACCGAGCCAGACCAGGAATCCGGGCTGCTGGCCCGGCTCTCTCTCCAGTGGCTGTTGCCGCAGTTCCTACCTTCCCCCCAGGGCTGCTTCTAGGAGACATGGAGCCGGGTGCCGTCATCAGGGCTGAACACATTGGCCCCAGCTCCAACTTGCACTCTGCGGAAGCATTTCTCTGCTGTCATCACTGCCCTTTGCCAGCCAAGTTAATGCAGCCCGGGAAAGGCTCCAGTCTACAGCTGTGGTCAGCACTAGAAGCTGATGCCCCCACCCCTCCTGCCAGCCCCCGCAGTGTCCCTGGCTCCAGCTAGGTGACCTAGTCAGTCTTTGCAGACTCCTGATTCCTGCAATGGCAGCCATGTGCCATGCAGGTGAGGGCCAAAGTGGCACAGAGCTGGCAGCCCTGGGGTTGACCAGCAGCAGGAATGGACTATGCTGAAAGAGTAGAGCCACCCCTGACTCTTCTGATTTGGGGAAGAAATCCTCCTAAAGGAGAAAGAAGCTGACACTGACCTGCACGTGCCTGGGGCTGTGCCAGGTGCTTTGCTTGCTACCTGGCTTACTCCTAGCAACAACCCCTCATGGTGGGTTGCCTTCTACAGATAGGTAACTGAGAATCGAGGTTACCAAAGGTCAGCCAGCTGACAAGCGGCAGACTCTGGATTCTAGTCTGGGTTACCATCCCATTCTCCTGCCCCTGATCGTCAGTGGCAGGCCTTTGGGCTGTGTTGTTTTGTATTTTTGCATTTCATCCAGTGACCGTTGATTGTAGGAGACCTGGAAACGAGGTGGGTGAGCCTGAGAGTTGATTTCTTTATCGGGCAAGTGGCCGCAGGAGTGTCACAGAATGATCGATCTGGAGCCACCCCTGTTGACAGAAAAGAAACTGAGGCCTCAAGAGGGGAAGCAACTTGCTTGAGGTTACAAGGTTGGTCAGCAGAGAGCTGGGCCAGGCTGGACTCTCTTGCGGCCTCCTTTGTTGGTCTTTCTCGCCCTCCCTTGCTGGCCTCTATGCCTCAGTCCAGTCTTCACACATTGGAGGATCCCAGCCTGTGGCCCCTGGACCTCTTTTCTGCATCTCATTCCCCAGGTGACCCAGGCCCATGATTCTTTTTTTTTTTAATTAAAGTTTATTGGGATGACAATTGTTAGTAAAGTTACATAGATTTCAGATGTACAATTCTGTAATACATAATCTATAAATCCCATTGTGTGTTCACCACCCAGAGTCAGTTCTCCTTCCATCACCATATATTTGATCCCCTTTACCCTCATCTACCAGCCCCCTCCCCCCTTACCCTCTGGTAACCACCAAATTATTGTCTGTGTCAATGAGTTTTTGTTTCTCATTTGTTTGTCTTGTTCTTTTGTTGTTTTTGGTTTATATACCACATATCAGTGAAATCATATGGTTCTCGGCTTTTTCTGTCTGACTGACTTCGCTTAGCACAGTCCCATGATTCTAATTACTGTCTACATGTTTGTGAGTCTCCACCTGATACCTCCAGCCCTGACCCCACCTCTGAACTCCAACTTGTTTGTCCAGCTGCCTTCTTGGCCTCTCCTTAGAAATCTAAGAGGTTAGAGACAGGGTGGAAAAGGGGAAGGCATTAAGAAGTACAGATTGGTAATTAAAAAATACTAGTGGGGGTGTAAAGTAAAGCATAGGGAACATAGTCAGTTACATGGTAATAACTATGTATAGTGCCCAGTGGGTTCTAGACTAGTCAGGGGGTCACTTCTTCAAATATATAAATGTCTAACCATTATGCTGTACACCTAAAATTATACAAAATAACATTGAATGTAGCTGTAATTGAAAATGTAAAAAAGGAGGGGGGAGGTGAAGGGGAATAAGAGATCTGAATTTCCAGGTATAAAACAAATATGTCATGGGATGTAATGTGCAGCATAGGGAATATAGTCTATAATATTGTGCTGGCACAGTATGATGTCACATAGACTTACCATAGTGATCACTTCTTTAGGTATATAAAAGTTGAATAACTATGGTGTACACTGGAAACTAGTATTATATGTTAGCTATATTTTAATAAAAGTCTTTAAAAAATAAAATTTAAATTAACAACAACAACAATAAAAAGAACTGAAGAGGTGAACAACCTGTTTAAAACACAACTCTTGATAAAGCTGTGTCTTCTCGGCTCCTACCCAAACCTGCCCCTCCCACAATCTTCCCCATTTTAGTCACTGTGCCATCATCTACCTAGTTTATCAGGCTGAAAGTCTTGGAGTTCTCCTATATTTCCTTCCCTCAACCTTCACATCTAATCCATTAGCAAAAACATCTTGCAACCTGACCCTTCTTCTCTCATCTCCACTGTCATCTGATGCAGCAGCAGCCTTACTGGTCCTCTTTTGCTTTCAAGAATTTATTCTCCTCACAGCAACCAACACACTCTCTTTTCAATATAGAATATGTCACATCTTTCCCCTGCTTGAAAACCTTTCAGTTATTTCCCATCAGTTTAGGATGAAACCCCAGCTCCTTGCCAGGGCCCACAAGGGCTTCTGGAAGTCTCCGTCTCCATTCTCATCTCCTCCTGCTCGTTCAGAATGATGCATTGTCTTCTCTTTCTGTTCTATAAACACCCCCAAGGTTGCCCCGGCCTCCGGGCCTTTGCACGACTCTTCCCTCTTCTTGGAACCCTCTTCCCAAATCATGGCTCAGTTGCTTTTTCATTGCTGGTGTCACTTGTTGCCTTCCCTGACCACCCCATCTAGAGAAGCACCACCCCTCTGCCCGTCACTGCCCATCACACTGTCCTGTTAGCTCTCCCCTGTTCCCTGAGACCATTGGCATTATTTGCCCACTTGTGCACTGTCTTTTCTCCTCACTGGAAGGTAAGTTCCGGGACTGTTTTTTTGTCCCTGCCATGTCCTCAGTACTTACAACGGTGTGCCTAACATGGGAGGTGCTCAACAAGTGCCTGCTGACAGAACCGCCACACGGACCAAGGGCCTAAGTTACCAGTCAGGTTTATTCTAGGTTGCTGTCCCCAGACTCTCTTTTGTAGGACAGCATTTCCGTGTCCTATGGCTTCTTTAAGACAGTAATTTCTTTAAGCCTCTCACTTACCTGCCAGCTCTCCCACCTACAAGTTGTGTGACCTTAGACAAGTTACCTAATTATTCTGTGCCTCAGTTTTGTCAGCTGTAAAATGGGGATAATAACAATGCCCGCCTCAGAGAGTGAATGTGAGGATTAAATGAATGAATGAATGCATAAAGAGTGCTTAAAACAGTGAGTGGGACATACCATTCCATAATGTTAGCTCTATTATTATTGTCATCATGATTATCACCACCACCATCATCATCACCAGTTTTTTGCTTTTTTTATTATTGAGATATACTTGACAGATAACATCATATTAGTTTCAGGTGTACAACCCAATGATTTGATATTTGTATATATTGTGAAATGGTGGATGTTAACTGGACCACAATAAGTCTAGTTATATCCGTCAAAAGTCTGACTCCTGGAAGAGGCAACTGTTGTTTTCTCTCTACCTTCAAGTAATCCTAGTTATGTGGTGCCACCTTGCCTGCTCAGTACCCCTTAGCGGCTTCCTATTTCACTTAAAAAAAAGACCAAACCCCTTTAAGTAGTCTGCAGGCCTGCACCTACTTCTCCAGCCGCATCTTTCATGTCTTTCCCTGTTGCCTGAACCCCTGCAGTCACACCGGCCTCACTTCTGTTCTTGACGTGCTCATCCCACACCAGGCACTTTGCCTGGACTTGGCTTTCCCTGTGTCTTCACCTGATCATTGCCTGTTCGTCGTCCTGATCTCGGCTTGGTTATTACTGTCTCAGCCATCCATGACCACTGACTGAGGGGACTTCCCTTATTCCACGCTCTTAGGACATGTGCCTCGGTTGTAGCCCTTAGCACGGTCGTAAGTTGCACTTAGTCCTTCTATTTGGATTACTGTCTGATTTTTCTCATTGAGTCTAAGCTCCATGAGAACAGAGACCAACTCATTCTTTGCTCACCTTTGTCCTCTCAATGCTAGCAGAGTGTGTGCACATAGGAAGTATTCAATAAACATTAAGTGAATGAGGGAATGAATGAATGGTGAGAACACCTTTGAATTGGAGGGTAGCCCTTCAGATCAAGCACAGAACTACCCCAAGAAAAAATCTGGCGTCTTTGAGCAAACAGCCTCCAGCCCTGGAGCCAGAATAGCCCTCTTGGCTTCCGGTAGGCGGCTTAGCAATGCGGCCACTGCTTTCGTAAGGTGCCCACAGCCACGCGAGTAGGAAACGCTTTTGCTCATCTAAGCCGAGATAGAAACTGGATATGAAGCTGGGACACGATGGAGAAGTCTGTCTCACTTCCTGACCCTGACTGTCTCTTGGTCAGACACTTTCAGTCTTTCCTTCCCTCTCAAAACAAAACTCCGGTGTCCCGATGGCGGAGTGCTCTGTTCTGGTTATTCTAGCTGATGGTGCTTTCTTTAATTGGTTGGAGCAGAGGTCCTTGCAGGCTGCAGGCCTGGGCTAGTGCCCCACAGTCCTCACCGGGACACGGCAAAATGAGAGAAATCGGGACAATGCAGGGAGTATTCATAAAGCTCAATTAATTCTCAGATTGTCTGCCCTACTTTTTGTGTGTCAGGATGCCCTTTCTTTTATGAAAGGAGGCTGATGGGAGGTGATGGTAGGGGTTTTTTGTTTTTTGTTTTGTTTTGTTTTAATGTCCTTGCTTGTCATATCACGTACTTATTTTCTTTTGAAATGTACTGGTCTGTGGACAGCAGCTGAGCCAGAATGAGAACCTGGGTTTTCTAGCTCCAGGTTGATATTCTCTCTGCTCTGTGGCCCTCCCTGGAGGGAATAACATGGAAGGTAGACATGAGAGCTGGTTGTAAATTATTGATGGGCTGCCATGTGGAAGAGGGGACATGCTTGTTCTGGTTGCACCCAGGGGACAGCATTGGGGTCACTGGGTGGCAGTGGCAGATAGGCACATTTCAATTGGTTTAGAATAAAGTTTCTGACAGGCAGGTATTCAGTAACAGACTGGCTGCCCCACCCCCACAGTGTTCAGGCAGAGGAGGGGGGTGGTTACATTCAGGCCTGGTGGAGACACTATGGGGCCTGGGCGACCAATGAAGGATTTTGGTCTTAGAGTCAACCTGGTGTCAGCCCCAGGTTCACCATTTACCATCTGTATGACCTTGGCCAAATCAGGCTCCTCTTAGTTAAAATGGGGGTCATCATGCCTCCCTCATTCTCCTGTGAGGATTAAAGGAGTGTGTGTACAATGCCCGGCCCACAGATAGCCCTTCCGGGAGCTGTGGATCGTGTCCTCAGGGAGCTGCCTTAGAGTCTGGTGGAGAGTGAGAAACTCAGAGAAAGGACACCAGGCAGCAATTTATGACCAAGGAGCAGCGAGAATGGCCCAGATTATGTCTGGGACATTTCTGAGGATGGGAGATAAGGCATGGGCTGATCAGGGAAGAATTCCTGGAGGAGGTGACACCTAAAGTGAAACTTGAGACACTGCTAGGCTCTGGATAAGTAGAGACAAAGGAGTGGGGAACTTCCCAGGGAAAGAGCGTGCAGTGGTCTCTGGCACGTAGTACAGGTGACCCTTGAGCAACACAGTTTGAACTGTATGGGTCGACTTATACACGGATTTTTTGTTGTTGTTAATGACTGCAGTTCATTTGAGCTGCGTAGTTCAAACGCGCACTGTTAAAGAGTCAACTCTTTGGGAATCCGTGTATGAGGAGGGCTGACTGTAGTTATACAAGGATTTTTGACTGCACAGGAGGTCAGCAACCCTAATGCCCACTTTGTTCAAGGGGCAACAGTAGTAAGTGTTAACTGGAAGTAGCTAATATTATTATCTAAGTTTTAAGGGGATGGTCATCCCTCTTTCCTTGGGCTCCCACAGCTCTGTGGGCACATTCCTGGCACATGAGATGCTTGGTGCATGTTGAATGAACAGAGGGAAGATAGGTTAACCACAGAATAGAGTGAGATAGGATTAGATCTAAGTAAGCTGGGAAAAATGAGAGCATCCATCCATATAGTCATATGTCTATCCATATACACATGTCTATCACCCAACAACACCTACACATGGTCCATATATACATGTATCCATCCATACATCCACTGGTCCATTTTACACTTATTCATCCATCTATACTCCATCTATCCATCCATCCATCCATCCATCCATCCATCCATCCATCCATCCGTCTGTCCATCCATCCATGCATTCATCCATATGTTTCAGGCAGAGAACAAGACAAAGTTACTGCCCTTACAAAACTTACATCACGTAGAGCAGGGCTTACAGATATGAATCAAATCATTACATGAATAAGTGTACAATTGTAACTGTGGTAAGTGCTACATGTAAAGGGGTACACGGTGCCAGGAGAGCCTGAAACGGAGATCTGATCTCTTCAGGGAGGTCAGGAAAGGCTCCCAAGGCAGCGACCATTGAACTGAAAGCTAAAGGGTGAGTGGGAGTAGCTAGAGTAACTGGGGAGGGGGACAGAGAATGTTCCAGGCAGAGAGGGCAGAGCACATGCAAAGGCAAGATGAAGTGTGGGTATCAGCATGACAAGGCAGGGCCTCCTTGTGCTTGTTAAGAATTTTGATTTTTTTCCTTAGAGGTTCTAAGCAAGCATCAGGTGACATGATCAGATTTGTATTTTTAAAAGATTGTCTGGCTGTGGTTATAGAAAATGGAAGCAGGGGATGGGATGAGCAAGTGTAAAACCAGGAAGCCTGTGAGAAGCCAGTGTGATTGTCCAGGAAATCCATGATGGAACCTCCGACTAGGGAAGTGGTGGGGAGGGGGTGGGGGAGGAGTGGATGACCTGAGGGCCATTTAGGAGATAAAATGGACATAACTGGGCAATGGGTTTGGTGGGAAGGGTGAGGGCGAGGAAGTTGTCTAGGATGACACCTAGGTTTCTGGGTAGAACTGTTGCCAGGACAGAGTGAAGGAAGGGGTGGGACACACTTTCCCTTGCAGTTGTTATGATGCCCATGTTTGCAAAATAAGGGGTGTTGGGAAAATGGGCATGTACAGCTCCCTGATCGCCCGCCGGAGGGTGAGAAGACTGGTTGAAGGAACTTGCACATTGGACCTGGACCTGGAAGCTGGGGCTTCTAGTCTTGGCTCTGCATCCACATTGCTGTGTGACCTTGAGGGGCCAGCTTCACCCCGTGGGGCCTCAGTTCTAAAATTGACAGCCCTGCTGGTCTGACATTTTAAGAGCACAAAGAAACCTGTCTTATTTGTGTCCATTGGCATTATTTACAGGGCTCTCTCTTAGAAAGTTATTCGTTGTACATTCATTTTATCCAGAGCCTGAAGTTGAAAACAGCATTAAGTCTAGAATGTGAGATCTGAAAGGAATCCCAGAGCCCATTGGTTCCATTTTCTAATTTTACAGAAAGGGGCAGCACCTGTGTCTGACCTTGATCTCTATCCTCCAGCACTGCCCTGCACGTAGGAGAAGAGGTGAAGCAGTTTGTGCAAAGCCACAAAGCTATAGGGCGAAGAGGACTATTTGGGGGATGAGCCCCAAGGTCCTTTTCTTTCTTTGGGGGTTGGGATTTTTTCTGCAGCCTACGGCTATTTCTTAGGACAGATGGGGCTGGATAGAGCTATGGGGATGGCCTAAGATCATAGACACAGGTGACACTGAGCACCTGGGGAGGAACAATGATTAAGGGGACATCTGAAGCTGGGTCCTTTCTGACTCTTCGGAGATGCCTGTTATACACTCCTGCTGTGACTCCTAAATGTCCTCCCTGGGATGTAAGATGCTCTTTGAAAGAAAAAATTGCAGAAAACCCAGCCCACCCCTTGCAAACAACGAAAATCTGGTTGGAACCTTGGGGCTGAGGTTTCCATGGTGGCTCCACTTTGCCACCCTTCCCATTGGCCAGGCATCTTGCTGCGGCTTTAGCAACAGAGGCTCAGATACCCATCTCCTTCCTGATTGGCCAGGCTGTGATACAGTACCATGGCAACAGGGGCAGAGGGACCAGTCTCTGCAGAAAACTTGAGTCACCATCTACCTGGGGTGAATCTGATAGCCAGATGCAAAGGGAATAGGTAGCCCCCACCTCTGCTCACAGTCAGGTGGGGAACCTTCCTCCTTGGTTGCTCAGGGGTTTGGGAGGCTAGTGTGCTTCTCCTCCTCATCTTGTCTATCCTATATCTTGCAGCATCTTCCCAGCCCTTCTCTTGCCCCAGGTTTCCTGTCTGCAGAAGAAAAACCAAATCTCTGGCAGTGCCAGAGGTTAACTTATTTGTCCAAAGTCACACAAGTTGCAAGCCAGCATTTGAACCCATATTATATTGCCTGACTTAAGGGCTTTAGAGGGTTTTCTTAGAGAATCCAGTGGTCCTTAAAAAAAAAAAAGACTATTTTTAGAGCCGTTTTAGGTTCACAGTAAAATTCAGCAGAAGGTAGAGATTTCTAACTGATTGTTTTCAGTTTTAATAACAATCTCCCTTTTATTTATCAGACAGCTAATGCTTTCCAAAGCACTATCCCATTTGAATTGTTATCTGATCCTCCCAACAACCCTATGAGTTTAGTAAATCAGGGATGAATGACCCATTTTATAGCTGAGGACACTAGAGCCCAGAGAGGGCAAGTGATATATTCCATGTCACACAGCACATTGGTGCCAGAGCTGGATCGCCAACCCCAGCCTCCTGAATTCTAACCACAAACCGTTGACTTACGCATACCAGGGGGCCTCCAGGAGGGTTGGAGGGGTGCTCTGAGGGATCCTCTCATCTGTTCAGAGAGCAATGCCAAGTAAAATCAGGCATTCCAATGTGGACCAAGGGTTTCACACCATAACCCTAGTCCCTGCCAGGCAACTCCTCGGTGTGGTTCCAGTCCCCAGGAAGGATCGGTGCTTCCCTGCAAACCTTGCTCACCACCACCCTCCCCATACACCGACAGACCAACAAATACTCAAAAGCTTAACTACAATCAACTTAGCTACGTGCTTGGAGCTGTGCTGAGCATGGAGGGCCTCGCTGAGTTCTTGTCACAACCTTAGGTGTTAGGTCTTCATTGTCTACCGTTTATAGATGCAGGAACTGGTGCTAAGGATATTTAGGCCGCAGTCCAAGGTCGCACAGGTAGGTAGCCGTGCAGCCTGAATTCCAACACGAGGCTGCCTGACTTGAAAGCAGGCTGCCGTGAACAGCGGTGAAGTGCTCTCTGCTCCCACAGAATGCAGAACGTCGCTTGAAGAGGCGTCTGAGAGCAGATCCTTTCGCTCTTGGGTTAACATTTTGTCCTCAGTTGAGGCTGTGGCTAGACCTATTTTTTGGCACTGGAAAAAAAGCAGGCTAAGAGGATCTGCTGTGTGTTAGGGATTTAGAAATCCTTGGCCTTGAGAAGTGACTCAATGTCCCCAACGCTGTCTCCCATTGCCTGGTTTCTCAGCTTCGCGGTCCTTCGGGAAGGTGTGGCTGGGCTGTTGGTAATCAGCAGGAGGACAGAGGAGAGAAAACCCAGTGACTTCCTTGCTTTGAACCTGAGCCCCTGCTGAAAATGAACATTTTGGCACTTTCCTTTCCTTCCTGCTCAACTCGGGCTCCCAGAAGCCCTTGCCTCTGAAACAAGCCCAGCCACCTGGCTGGGCCTGCCCTCCCAAGGCCACTGGTTTTGGAGGATGTGGCAAGGTGAGAGCTCACGCCTGCCTCACTGCTTCCCTAAGTGCCACACCAGCAAGGGGCAGGCACACAGTTTCACCACCAACATGTCACAGCATCTTCCCTGTACCAGACACCACATAGGCTCTAGGGAGAAGGCAGGGAAGAAGCTATTATAATGACCCCTGCCCTCATGGAATCTGCTGCCTAATGGAGGAAATGGACACTAAGTCCGCAAGTGAATAAATCATGATTTCAGAGAGCAGTAAGTGCTCTGGACAGCATGAGACAGGATAATGGGATAGAGAGTGGCTGGCGGTGCGGGCTGTGGGCTGTGCTGTTTTAGCCCGGATGGTCAGGAAAGGACTCTCTGAGGGGTAACATCTGAGCAGACACCTGAATCAAGGAGAAGCAGTTGTATCAGTTGCCTATGGCTGTGTAACGCGCCCAAACTGCACAGCAAACGCCCAAACTTAGCTGCTTACAACAACCGCTTCTTATCCTTCATGAGTCTGTGCTTGGCCTGGGTGGTTCCTCTGTCCATTTCTCCTGGTCATATATGTGGCTACGTGCAGCTGGAGGCACAGCCGGGCTGGAAGGTCTAAGGCCTCACTCTCGCATCTAGTAGATAATGCTGGTTACTGGCGGAAGCGCCTCAGCTCCCCGTCACAGGCCTCTCACCCTCCAGTCAGCTGCCTTACATGGCGTGGCAGTCCAGGGGCAGCCTTCTAAGAGGGTGAAAGCAGAATCTGCAATGCCTCTTGAGACCTGTTGTCGAAGTGAGTCACAGGGCCAGCCTGGATTCAAGGAGTGGGGAAAGGGACACTACCTTTTGATGGGGGAAGTGGCAAAGTATTTGTAGCCATCATCTGTGGGAAGATCTTTGGGAAGAGTATTCCAGGCAGAGGGAAAAGTAGGTGCAAAGGCCCTGAGGTAGGATGCAGTCCAGAGACATGAGCCTTGAGCAGTGGATTCCTCCACTTCTTCAGTTTCCTCTTCTGTCAAGTGGGAACTAAGGATGCTTCCCTGCCATCTTTACAGGCATATAGGATATGGAAGGCATTGCTTCAGGGCAGGGTTAGGATTTTGGTTATTGGCCATGGAGTGTGGGGAGAATCAAACACAGGAACTTGGTTTGGCATCCTCCAAGTTCACCAGAGTTTGTGGACCACCATTGGCCAGAAGGCACAGTGCTGGGCACTGCAGATCACAGAGGAGTCTGAGGGATACTGATTTGCTGAGCTTATGGAGTGAAAAGACTGCTCACTGAGCAAGAGGGTGACTGAGCTAGAAGGATTGTGGGCCCCAGAGAAGGCCTGAAGGTGGTATGATCCCAGCAAGGGCCTTGCAGGACACGTAGGATTTGGCTGAATGAGGGGAAACTGTTGTCAAGGGAAGTGCAGAGGGCTGTGAAATGTAGCAGTTCAATGCAACAAATGTTTGCTGAACCCCTACTCTGCATTAAGTGAGCAGGACAGACAGAGGACCTGCCCGAGGCATCATGGGAACCCAGAGGAGGCACCACCCAGCCCTGGAAAGCCAGGAAGGCTTCCAGGAGGAGGCAACACTTCAGAGGCCTGAAGGATGAGTCAGGTCAAGCGCAGGGGGGTAGGAGGAGGAGTAGAACGTAGCAAGAGGGTCCCAGTGGAAGGAACAGCATCTCCAAAGGCCAGAGGGGAGGGAGGGCTTGGGAATTTTGTGTAAAGGCAAAGAGTTGTGTCCGAAGCAGAGAGTTCATGTGGAAGAGAAGGAAGGAGGAGCTTGGATCCCCAAGGCCTTGTGGACCAATGAAAGACTCCAACCTTTTACTTGAAGGCAGTTTGTGTACGATTGCCAGATTTAGCAAATACAAACACAGGTTGTCCTGTTAACTTTGAATTGCAGATAAACAACAAATAATATTTTTAGTATAATTATGTGCATGCAATATTTGGAACATTCTTATACTAAAAAATGACTCGCTGTTTATCTCAAATTCAGTTTTAACTGGGTCTCCTGTGTTTTCTCTGGCAACCCTAAGTGTGGGTCCACAGAAGGGTTTTAAGCCGGGGATGACATGGTTGGGTTTATGTTTTGGGAAGCTTCCAGAATTTGTGGGAAACATGCTGGAGGGAGACAGAAAGGGGTGGAAGATGGGGGTCCTGCTTTGTCCAGGCCAGAGAAGCGGAGGTCCCCACCAGGGAATGGGAAGATCTCATCATGTCACCTGCTTCCCAGACCAGGCAGGAAGCCTTGGACAAATCCCTCAGCTGATGCAGTCTCGGGTGGGTGACTGCAGACCAGGTCAGACCCCAGCTCTGTTGTGTGAGCCTCCGGGCTGGTCTGCTCCCTCCTGGGCCCTCAACATCTTCATCTGTTGAGTGCAAGGGTCACACGATCAGAAGAGATGGTCCTTAAGGGCTCTTCTGCTCCTGGCATCCTGGGCTCTCTGCTCCTCTCTAACGTCTCTCCTGGCTGTCGCCCCACCATGATGACAAGTCCAAACTTGAGACGGTTGGCTCCAAGTTCACTGTTTCTGTGCCCCCTCGCTCCTTTTTCCTCTCTGCTGTCACTCTGGACAAAGAAAGTATGAAGCAACCCACATCTCTCTCCAACTTCAGGCCCTACGCCGGGTTTGGGAGAAGGGACTCAGCATTTGCTGAGATCCTCCTATGTGCTGAGCTGGGTCCTCTACATCATGTACCTCATTTAATCCTCACAACAGCTCCTCAAGGAAGGTATCATTATGCCCATTTCACAGATCAGAGAACTGAGGCTCAGTGGTATAGTTGCGGCCCAGACCACGCAGCTGCGCAGTACAAACCTGCAGTGGTGTCCAGGTCTGGCTGGCGCCAGTGCTCTGCCCTCCTACTGTCTCCAGGAAGTGCCCCCAGGGAACCCCTAATTCCCCATATATGTATCACTTGGGCTCAGTCAGCAGTCTCCTGTCCCACTGTAGGCACGTGCTGCCCTGGCTTTTTCCGAGTTAAGCCAGGGACTAAAATGGGCCCATGTAATGCTTATTATCCGCTGGGGGCTTTTGGGTTTATGAAGCCCTTTCCCAGCAGTGTCCTCCTCACGACCCCGACCCCACAGAGACTCTGCATGGTCCCCTCCAGCTCTTCTAGCTGGCAGTTCTGCGGCAGTGAAGGCCGCATTAAATATTAACAGGGCAGCTCCTGGCACTGCAGTGACGTCAATTACTGGGCTGCTTGGTGAGGGCCGCGGCTGCCTTTCCAAGGTGAAGCAGTGACCTGAATTCAGCTGGCTCAAATGGCATCCCTGGGGGCTGGCTGTCAGGACTCAGAGAAGATACTGCTAATGTAAGGCGTGGCAGGAGCTCTAAAGCTTTCTTCCCATCTCCCGGCTCCCTCAGGGCCCAGTGGATTCCTGATGCTGACGCAACACACTCGGTTATTGGGAAGTATTTACTGATCACCTGCTGTATGCGAAGCACAGTGCTAGGCTCTGGAGATAACGCTATGAGCCTGATAAGGTCCCTGCATCATGGGACTCCCTGTTTGTGGAGGAGATGAAGAAACAGTCTCAATGCAGAGGGGAAAACCCAGCATCCAGCATCGTGCCAGCTCAGCCTGAGGCAGAAGGGTCCTTCCATTGTGCTGAAACCTGAAGAAGGGGCTGAGTTAGGTATGGAAAGAGTAGAGGGGAGTGTTTCAGGCAGAGGGAACAGGATCAGAGCTCAGATCCCGGTTCCAACCCTTCCTAGCCATTTATCTGCAAATTGGGCCCCCACCTCACAGGGTTGCTATGAGGACTATGTGAAGCCACGACCAGTGAAAGCACAGGGCTTGATGCATAGTGAGAGCTCAGGGGGCCTATTATGAAAAGAGCTCTGTGCCTCTTTATAATTCCTTCATTCTGCCAGGAATTCCTTCCCCCATTTGGTGAGCAGAGAAACTAAGGCTCAGAGAAGTGACTTGACATGCCCAGGGTTTGCTGTGCATTACTCCCCAGACTGGACCATGACCCCATGCTCTGACTTGGGCTTTTGGCCTTTCTCTACCCATAGGTGACCCAAGCAGTTGTCTGTTCAATGAGACACAGAATCTCACCAGTGAGCCCAATGTGAGGTCCTTGGCTGCATTTCCAAGGCTGATCTCTGCCTTTTTCGAGGTAAGGCTGCAGCTGTCCAAGGAGAAGCCCAGGCCTTGGCTTTGGGAGGCCTGGGCACAGACCTGGTTCTGCTGCTAACCTGCTGTGTGACCGTGAGTGAGTTACTTTCTGTCTCTGAGCCTCAGTTCCCCATAGTTAATACAAATACCAGCTGTCATTGCCTGGGTCTCTGATCCTTCCAACAGAGCTGTGGCAAAGGAGCAATTTTTGATTCCATATTAAAGATGAGGCACCAATCTGAGAGGGGCAAAGTGACACGCACAAGGCGACACAGCAAGTGGGGGGCCGGATTTGGGGCCAGGCCTGGCTGCCAGCAGAGCTCGCTATTGGTGCACTGTGCTGTGCTCTCTCTCAGAGGATTCCTCCAACCTGAGTTGTCTCCAAGATCCTTATATGAGTCTGTGATTCTGTGAGTTCCCTGCTCTCCCCAGGCCTTCAGGGCCCAGTGATTTCATGGGAAGGGCATTTCAGGTTGGGCTGATCCTCCAAATGTCCCCATTTAAGGGAGGTAATGGCACTGTCACAAGTGCCTGCTAGGTAGCGCCCAGGCTGTCCGTCGTCTGGGCAGCTGCTTCCCCTGGCTGGAGTAGCAAGCTCTGTTGCAGCGTGCGCATTGGATGGATGAGGAAACTGAAGGTCAGAGAGGTGCAGCAACCGGCCCAGGCTGCCCAGCTACTGTGGGAACACTGGGATTTGGGGAGGGTCTGAGTACCTGCAAGGCAGCCAAACTCACCTGGAGCCCTCCTGCTCCTGTCAGCCCCCTCCTGGCTCCTGCAGTCTTGCCTTCCTCTCCCTTGCTCCCTCCCTCGTCTTAGCTTCCACTCAGCTGTCAATCAGTTAGATGTTAGCTGATTTAAAGTGTTCCCCTAAAAGACCTGGGCCACCCACCAAGAGGGCTCTAGTGGGGGCATTTCTGCAATACGCACAAGGTGTGATCAGATTCAGTTCAGGTGCACCTCAGGGG
This sequence comes from Rhinolophus sinicus, assembly GCF_036562045.2. Lineage (NCBI taxonomy): Eukaryota > Metazoa > Chordata > Mammalia > Chiroptera > Rhinolophidae > Rhinolophus > Rhinolophus sinicus. The sequence goes on along the minus strand of NC_133765.1, from coordinate 19,121,648 downwards.
CTCAGACGATGAACGAAACACAGGCCCTATCATCTGGTGTTTATATTCTGCAAGGGAAATGGCAACTTCCTAAGGAAGCAGGGAACAGGTGGCACAAGTGACACAGTGCATGAACTTTATAGTCAGGAAGACTGGGGTTCAAATCCTGACTCTGCCTCTTCTAGCTACGTGACCTTGGGTAAATGAGCTTTAGTTTAATGGGTATGAGAGAAATGCCTACTGGATGGTTTTCATGAGGATTAAACGAGATTACCTATTAGATTAACTTGCATAGCATAGTGCTCGATGCCTGGTAGCGGGCCAGTAAACACCAATCCTACCGAAAGGCCTCTATGCAGATGGTGGATACCAGAGTCACAGTGGGCATGGACAGAGGGGAGAGTGCTTCTTGATGGAGAACTGGGAAGGCTCCTTAGAGGAGGTACGATTTCAGCTGTGCATTAAAGGATTTACGAAGCAGAATAAGAGGTGGAGGAATCAGAAGGGACATTCTGGTTGGTAGAAACCTGTGGGTAGCATCTGGGAACCTGGTAGGCCTAGGGTGTCCCGGGAGTACGTGATGAGTTTGGAAAGGTAGGCCAGGTCAGGTTATGAAGGACAAGGTGGAGCCGCATGTACCTTTTAAGGGGGAAGAGGTCTTACCTATGGCCCCAGCGCCAGCCTCAGTGCTGTGTCTGCTGAGGCCAGCGTCCTGGAGTCAGCCTTCTCCCGTGGCTCTGGTCCCCTCAGATCCCTTTGTTTCCCGAGTTGGGGGCCAGCCTGCCACTGTTGTCTGGAAGAAGACAGAAGGCAGTAGCAATCTGCTCACCTCCTACTAACATACTGGGAGGAAAAGATGTTTTTTTGCACAGTTGCCTGGCAAGGAACCTTGGTGAAAACTCAGTGACCCTCTCTCTTACTCCCCAGGGTACTGTTTCGGCAGCAGGTGGTGACAATTTTGTTCACAGCTCTCAGACTCTCCGAAGGTTAGGGGCAGCATTGGAAAGAATGGTAAAGGTGGAGTGGGCCTGGATCCTGGTTCCTTCCCCTGCTCTCTGTGCTTCAGTTACGCAAGACTCTTAAGGTTTCTGGGCCTCAGTTTTCTCATCTGTAAAATTGGAACAATAATACTGACCTTACCTTAACCAAGAGGGAGCTCACTGGCAAATTGCTGCCCTGTGGTCTGCTATGGAGTAGGTACTTGTTACCTTCCTCCTCTCCGTGTACATGGTCCAAACACGGGTCCTACGCAGCACCTCTGTTCATCCTCGAGTTTGCTGAACTGCCAATAGTGAAACACCTTACACTTTCAGAGCTGGTAAAAAGAAAGAACTCTGCCATCCACCTGTGCAGCTTCCCATTTCACAGATCAGAAATCCAAGGCTCAGAGAGAGGAAGTCATGACACTCTCAGCGAGGTCCTCCAGCCTTCCCAGACCACACAACCCCTCCCACCTGAACCCACCTCATGGGAACCACTCAGAAGCTTGAGGCAATTATCCAGATGGTTCCAGCCAAAGGATCTAGAAAATTCTGGCTAAGGAAACATGAACTCCTTGACCATCTGCAGAACTAAAGCAAAAGCCTTTTCCACCCTCGTTTTAACTGAGATTCTACAGCTTCTTCTCCCTCAGAACTGAGCTCCTCTGAACAAGCTTGAGGGGGGTGGGTGCTGAGAATGGGGCTCCAAGCTCCACCAGCTCACAGATTGCAGCTACCAGGACATTTTCGCACTTCTTAATGCCAAAAGCTGCCTCGGGAGCTGATCTGCTCCCAAAGCAGGCTTTGCAAGAGTGGCAGAAGGCTCTGGATGATCCTGAAATCTGTGTGTTCACGCCGATCTTAGACACAGGGGGTGGAATTTGGTATCAACGAAAGGACACTGGGGCAGGAAGTGGGCATGAGTGGGGGCCTGCAGGTGACCGCCTTGACCACTGAGCAAGCTCCTGACCCTTCTAGGTCTCATTTTCCTCATCTGTATAATGGGGATAACGACCTCCTTCTGAGAGTTGTGAGGCTTCAGTGAGATAATATATGGGGGTTGTCGTGCGGGGGACCCTGCTTGCTGCGCCACTTGTCATGCGGGGTGGCCTGAGGGGTCTCTGCTCCCGCTCCCCATACAAGAACGCAGGATATGGTGAGGCCAAAAAGGAACACCCACGGAGCCATAGGTAGGGGAGTCATACCACTATATTCTCGCTGGCGGCACTATACTCTCACTGGAGGCTGGATCCACACTGTCCGCAAACCGCCATCCACACTTGCCAGCCCAGCCGCCATCTTCTTGCTAGCCCCCATTTTTCTGCTAGCGTAGCCACAGCAGTTATATTAGTGGCCATTGGCTCACTGGTTACAGCTGACGGCCAACTAGCCACAGCTGATGGCCATGCAATCACAGTTGATGGCCATTTACTACCTGAGCCAGCACCTTTCCACGTGAGGCTGAGAGCCTGGAAACTGCTTTTTGGGGTTTGGCCCCACAGGGGTAAAGTGTTTACCCTCAAGCCAGGCAGAGATCCAGTGGTTGGTAGTCGTATCATAATTGGCTCGGAATCAGCAAAGTCACTGGCAGCAGGGGACCTGTGTTTAGGGGGAAAAAATTAGAATCCTATCTGGGTGACACCAATCTGTACGCAGGAGGCCCCTCCTGCTCAAGATGGTAACCATGCCAACGGTGTGAACGCCATCTCTTCCAGAACAATACCAGGTCTTCTTTGTAATATGTCCCTTGGTGTCCAGACTTCTCAGGGAGCTCAGAGTGTCCCAGAGTACCTGAGAGAAAAAAACAGGATGTGCCTTTTCTGGGTCACCTACCTATTCACTGGGTCCGGCAGAGGGTTCTGGCAATGCTTTGGAAATCCAGTCCCACGCGAGGAGCAGTCATTACCACTGTTTCACGGTGGGACACAGCAAAGAATTATCATAGAGCTGTGATGGCTGGTGCCCCCTATGTGCCAGCACCATGCGGGCGTGGTGCAAACATGCTCTTGCTGATCCCCAACCCTAAGAAACAGGTGTGGTTAGTCCTGTTTTACAAGTGGCTTGCACAAGGGTACGCAGCTGGTAACTGGCAGAGCAGGATTCGAACCCAAGTCCAGATCCTCTCCCTCATCACACCACACACATGTCCTCAGGTAGCCAGGGGAGTTTGCTCTATTCCCCGAGTGAGACCTGAAGGCACAACAGACCTGGCCCTGGCGCTGGGGACCTGCTCTGAGCTTTGGGGCAACACAGCATGTTTAACCTTAATCATTAGCCCCCTTCACCTGGCTCAGGGGCTCTCCTTGGAGCTGTTCAAAGGCCATGTCTCTTGGTGGGACTTAGAAGTCTGGGGGTAGGTGACCTGTCCAAGGTGGTTGTCCTGGTATTTATTTAAGAAGCTTTGGAGAGTTGGCAGCTCTCTCCCAAGAGTGAAGGTGGGTGCTGCTAGAAGTATGTCGGCTACAAGAGGGGAGACTTGTGCGTGCTTTTCACAATGTGAATGACCCCCCCCCCAAGAAGAGTCACCCCTTGACCCCTTCTCAGTTAACACCACAGGGCAGCATGGGGCCATCAGGCTTGGGAGTCTGACAGACCTGAGTTGAAATCCTGGCTCTACTGATGACCAGCTGCGTGACTTTATTCAAGTCATGGAACATTTTCAAGCCCGTTTCATCTGTGAAATGGGAATGGAAACGGTACCTACTTTATGAGGGTATCTTGAGGAAAAAAACACCTCATTTCTGCAAATCTTCTTGCTCAGTGCTGGGAATGTGGTAGATGTTCCTTTCCTGTCAATAGTGGGTGTGGCTGAGGTCACCCAGAGTGAGAAGAGGGCCCGCGGCAGAGCCCTGAGGAACCCCAGCATTTCAGGGTAGGCTGAGAAGACAAGCCACATAGGAGACCGAAGAAGAGTGGCCAGAGCAGCAGCGGGAAGCCAGCAGAGTGCAGGGTCATGAAAACTAAGAGGGCCAGGAAGGCGAGGCCCATGAATGACCTCGGATTTGACAACAGGAGGCCACTGGTGGTCACAGTGAGGGCCATCCAAGTGGAGGAGTTGGGGCAGAGCCAGAGTACACTGGGCTGAAGGGTGGTGGGAGGTGAGGAAGTGGAGACAGTGAAGCTTGGTGAGAAGGAAAGAAAGGAAATCAATTAGAATTGAATTTAATTAGAATGTTCCAGTCTACCTAATTTTTACTGTTTTGAAATCAACCTTAGTCCAACATGATCAGAAAAGCTGGAAGGGCTCTAACCCCTCTAAGAGTTGGAAGGAACCGTGGAGTTATCCCCAGCGCTGGCCTTCTTCCCACCTCTCACTGGAACCCTATTCTCATGGAGGGCAGGGTTGGTGGGGAACAGTTATTATCTGTCAGACTCTTTAAAAATATTCACTAGGGGAAACATCAGCCTGGTTTGTAAACCTTGATTCCATTTGTAGTTAGCAAAGGTGACTTTTTTTTTTCAAATTAAAGTTTATTGGGGTGACAATTGTTAGTAAAGTTACATAGATTTCAGGTGTACAATTCTGTATTACATCATCTGTAAATCACATTATGTGTTCACCACCCAGAGTCAGTTCTCTTTCCATCACCATATATTAGACTCTGTTTACCCTCTGCTAGAATCCCCTTCCCCCTTCCCCTCTGGTGACCACTAAATTATTGTCTATGTCTACGAGTTTTTGTTTCTTCATTTGTTTGTCTTGTTCTTTTGTTGTTTTCAGTTTTATATACCACATATTAGTGAAATTATACGGTTCTCTACTTTTTCTGTCTGACTTATTTCGCTTAGCATTATAATCTCAAGATCCATCCATGTTGTCACATATGGTACTATTTCATCTTTTCTTACGGCAGAATAGTATTCCATTGTGTATATATACCACAACTTCTTTATCCACTCATCTATCAAAGGACAATTTGATTGTTTCCATGTCTTGGCCACCATAAATAAAGCTGCAATGAACATTGCAGCACACATGTCTTTATGGATAAAAGTTGTCAGATTTTTTGGGTAGATACCCAGGAGAGGGATTGCTGGGTCATATGGTAATTCTAGTCGTAATTTTTTGAGGAACCTCCACACTGCCTTCCATAGCGGCTGCACCAATCTGCATTCCCACCAACAGTGTATGAGGGTTCCTTTTTCTCCACAGCCTCTCCAACACTTGTTACTATTTGTCTTGTTGATGATAGCCATTCTAACTGGGGTGAGGTGATATCTCATTGTGGTTTTTATTTGCATTTCTCTGATGATTAGTGATGTTGAGCATTCTTTCATATGTGTATTTGCCATTTGTATGTCCTCTTTGGAGAAATGTCTCTTCAGTTCCTCTGCCCATTTTTCAATTGGGTTGTATTTTTCTGTTGTTGAGTTGTAGGAGTTCCTTGTATATTTTGGATATTAGCCCCTCATCGGAGATGCTGTTTGCAAAAATTTTCTCCCATTCAGTTGGTTGCCTCTTTATTTTGTTGATGGTTTCTTTTACTGTGCAGAAGCTTTTAAGTTTGACACAGTCCCATTCATTTATTTTAGCTTTTACTTCTCTTGCCTTTGGAGTCAAATTCATAAAATGCTCTTTGAACCCAAGGTCCATAAGATTAGTACCTATGTTTTCTTCTATGCTGTTTATTGTTTCAGGTGCAAAGATGACTCTTCAAAGCATAGTGAAACCTGGGGTGGAGGCCTCTCCCCAGACCTACGCTCAAATCCTTTTTCATGGGTCCTCATTTTAGCATCACAGTGGAGTGAAAAATCCGGGCAAGCAGGAGACGTGGTTTGGATGCCTCAGCTCTGCTCACTTGCTGTGCAAACTGGGGCCAGCCTCTCCTCTCGCTTAGATCTGTTTCCCCTTATGCAGGACAATGAGTTGGACAGCGGTGACTTCTAAGGGTCCTGCTGGCTTTTACATTCCAGGATTTCTATTCTACAGTGCTTTAACAGTCCTTCAAGTCCAATTTCCAGATGGTAAAACCAGAGCAAGATTCCTGAAATAATGGCTTCCACACCTCTGGTGGTTCCCCATTACCTAAGGACGATGCCTCAGATCTTCAGTCTGTCATTTAAAACACTCCACAATCTTGTTTTACCCAACCTCATTTCCCACTGCCAGGCCTCTCTTACCATTTGGTTTCCATCCTCACTGACAAGCCTTTGCCCATACTGAACCCCAATCCCTAATACCTTTTCCCTGTCATCTCCTCCAAGGTCCAGCTTACCCACTCTTGTGTATTTAGCTCTCAGCTTCTGAGGCAGTGGGAGTGGCTGGCGGGGCAGGGGGAGCAGTGGGAGTGGGAGGGGGAAAGGGTTGTATCTTACTTATTCGGTAGCTACTCCTACCCTCAGTGCTCAGCATACAGTAGGCACTCAACAAAATTCTCAGAGAGCCTAAGGCCCCTTGTCCTGTGCTGCCCCTGACTTGCTGTATTTAAGTCAGAGCCTGTTTTAGCCACTGGGATTTTCCTAGCTTGTCCCTGCCCCAACCCAGGGCCTGGCACAAAATACCCTCAACATTGAATGCCAGGACTGGGATGGGCTTAGTGACCAGCCAGGCGGTCCATCCCCCTTTCTGCCACAGCAAGTCTATCCTGGGTTTGAACTCAAATCCTGGCCCCACCACTTACAGGCTGTGTAACCTTGAGCAAGTCACTAACCTGGCTTTGAAAAATGGGGAGACCAGCTGTGCCCACCTGCGGGGTGGGTTGTGAGGATTAAATAGTATTATACCTGTAAAGGCATAGCACTGGGCCGGCTCCTAGTAGGTGCGCCTGAGATACTCGTCCCAGCAGGGCCACCCAGTCTTTCCTCTCAAGGAAAGCACAGTACGCCCAATGGCCACTTATCAGGATGGGGCAACAGCGAATGTGTGTGTGTGTGTGTGTGTAGGTCTGTCCTCATAGGCCGGACCCGATCTTGCCCGGGCCAGTGCAGACCCAAGTGCAGGGCGTGGCCCAGCGGAGCCCATCCGAGGCGGGAGCGGGGCTCGGGGCGGGCGAGACCGCAGGGCGGGTTCAACCCGCCCCTCTGGGCACGCAGCCTCCCGGATTCTCCAAGCCCTAGGTTTATTTGCTTTTTGGGCCCTTCTCAAGCAGACCTCTAACCCGGATTCAGAGGCGTTTTTCAGGGTGGGGCTGTGCCAACACGCTGCCTGCGCAGCCGCCATCACCGCGCCCCCTCCTCTGGCCCGCAGTACCCACCCCGCGCTTCTCTCTCCCACCTCCACCTATGCGGCGGTAAAATGCAGCACCCGCAGGGCGCCTGCGCGGCTCTGGGGCGGGGCGGTGGCGACAGCTATTTATAGTAGGTGACGTCACCTTGAAATAGACCGTTAGGGCCGACCCGCCCTTCCCCCCTCCCACTCCCGCCGCTCCCGGCTGCCCGGCCAAGCCCCTCTCACTGCGCAGGCGTCTTCCAGTCCTCCCATCCCCCAGGCGCGCCCGCCTCTCCTCCTTTCGCGGCGTCAGCGGCGCCAGCCACAGCGCACGCGGCGAGCCAGAGAGAGGGCGCGAGCAGCTGCGCTGCCTGCTGCCTGAGCCTTGGGCCGGCCGGCGAGCCAGTGCGCGTGCGCGGCGGCGGCCTCCGCGGCGACCGGGGAGCGGACGGGCGGGCGGGCGAGCAAACGAGCTAGGCGCGAGGCGAGGCCGAGCCACGAGCGACATGGGGGACCGGGAGCAGCTGCTGCAGCGGGCGCGGCTGGCCGAGCAGGCGGAGCGCTACGACGACATGGCCTCCGCCATGAAGGCGGTGAGCGCGCCGGGAGCTCGGGCAGCCGGCCGGGGGGCCCGGCGTAGGGGAGGGATGGGAAGCCGGGCGTCGTCTCCATCCAGGCCCGGGGCGACCCCGCTGGGCGCGGCCGCCAGACTGCAGCCCGCACTTCCCGCGCCCGCTGGGCGTCCGGCCATTTCCTGCAGCCTGGCGCGGCCGGGGTCTCTGGGGAAGGAGCCGCTCGGGGTCGCGCGTGCAGCCCCGCGGGGACTGGCGGGTGGGGGTCGCCATATGCTAGCTCCGAGCCCTGCGTGGGGCGGATGGGGTGCCCGAGGAAACGTGAAGCAGCCACATTCTTCCTCCTAGAGCGTTCTTCCAGTCTTGGGGGCTTCTCGTCTTCCTCTACATCCCAACTTGTATTAAAGAATCACCTAATGAGTGGCGCCCTGTCTCCTGGTTTTCGTTGCCACGACCTGAAGTCTGTAATTCCAGTCTGTTTTACCGTGCTCGCCCGAATCGTGCTCGTCCCATCTTAACTATGCCCGGGGGGTCAGGCTTTGTGTGCGAAGACCCCCCATCCTGCAGTCTAGGCGTGGATTCGGGTGGAAGGGCGGCGGGCGTGGGGCCCCACTCCCAGGTTTGATGCTATGCCCATCTGCTTGGTGATTAAAATGAGACGTGACTTTTAAGCGAGAAGAGCCAGTGTGCCTTTGCATTCCCGAGACCCTCACACATCGGTTCTGCAGTTTGCTTCTCGGCGAAGGAGTCGGTGGCCAGCCACACCCTACAAATTCCTTGGATTAGATACCACCTGCATTTCTGAGACTTAGAGTCCTGGTTATTCTCTCACTTTCCCTGTCTCTTAACCTCATTTTACGTTTTCTCTAAATGAACATTACTTATTTCTGCGTCAAGGTCACACAGTGGTAGAACTACAACTGCCGCCACCAACGTGCTATGTTCATCCCGTGTACAACCTTCTGAGACGTGGGAGGATGATGGGTTTGGGCCCCACCTTAGACCTAAGAGTCTGAAACTCTGGGGGTGGGATTCCGAAATCTGCACTTTAACTAGCTCTCCTGGCAAATTTTAGCGGGAAGTTCGAGAACTACTTCCCTGGTTTATAGCTCATTTGCCCTTTTGCTGGCTTTGTGAGGGAATTAGAGAAAAACCTGCAAATCCAGAGGCACCATAAAATTTCAGAATCATTTGAAAAGCTCCTATTGAGGCCTTTTACATTAATACGTGAAGTATGTTGATGTCAGTATTTAGGATTATTCAGGTAAGAAACATGCTCGAAGAGTTGTGTTTCCTGTGGTGTCCTTGTTACATACACTTGAACTAGGTGTGTTCGGAAACCACCACCACCAGGGCCCGTTTGTTGATTCAGTGGTGACATGACATGATGTCATAGATTATATAGGAGCTTTTCATCTGAACCAGGGACAAGCTGGGTCTGGGGCTGAAGTCTTTGTAATTCTGGGGGCCTTCTATAAGAAAAAAAAAGTAAAATATATTAATTATGGAAATTTTACAGAAACAGGACTGAATGTGTGAATTTGTTTCTTTGGAAGGGTCCCAGAGCTTTAATTTCTTTTAATTTCCACAAAGCAAGTCATATTTAAGTGAGCCTCTTCTCCCCAGTAACTGGTACTGGGTTTATGCAGCCGGAGGAGACCTTTCTGGACCTTTTAGAAAGGCCCTTGCTCACACAGCATTAGGAGCCTTTTGGGAAATAAGGCATGGGGCTTGAAAGAAGGTCAATTGAGGTTCAGGGAAAATGACTAGTAGGTATGTTCTGGAGCTTATAGGCTCTCAAGTTGTTCTGAGGCAACTTGAAATGGAAGGGAAGGGAAGAATGGAGAGATGTAACCAGCATAGACTCTAGTTTGGGAAGAGAAAAAATTGGCTTTCTGGACTTCGTAAGCAGGCTTGAAAAATGCTTTCCTACAGCTTCCTACCTGGCTCCACAGTTTTTCTCAGACGTTTAAGGTGACATTTTGCAAACTAATGGACCCCCCCATGTGTTGCAAATCTGTGATACCTGTATCTGAAATGATGGATGGGTTGGATAAGCCATCCAGCATTGAAAATTCAATCCAACCTCTAATCATGTCTTCTCAGAATTGTGATAAACCATTTTATGAAGGTAATTCCTATTAAATAACTTTCAATATATCTGTTCTATTAATTTTTTTTGTCATTTAAATTAATGGAATATATTTATTGGAAAGGACATGGCAAAGGTCAATGGGAAAGTTTATTTTTTTACCCATTAAGTTGATGTTTGTATGTTAAACTCTTAATGCTATTGAAAAGACTCAGTCTCCATTTTATTAATACCACAGGCCTTAAGAAGAGCTTTTGGAAAGGGTCTGAATTCTAGTAACCCACTGGGTTTATGTGGGTTTTCTTCAGGGCAGGTAAGTAGACTGCTCTCGGGAGGACAGAACAGTGCACCTGAGTGAGGGGATGTTCTAATGCCACCTCTTTGACCTTGAAACTTACCTTCTGGCTTTGGGTCCTGTGAAGTGTAAAACTAGTAATGTTGGTGTTAACTATAAGTTTTCAGTCTTCATTCTTCTAACTTGTTTTCATTTTCCCTTATAATGTAAATGGTCACCTAATATTGCCTGCCTGTAATGACTGATGTTTCTTATGCTACCAGCGTCACCTGGAGGATGGTGTCGGTAAGCTTTAAGAAAAATCTTGCGTATTGGAAACAGGGGTGTTGCCTTCCATCAGTTGAGAACTGCAATTCCCTGCCTCCCCCATGACTGGAAGAGGCAAGAAATGTTCTGAGGTGAAATAAAGGCGTGTCTTCAGCTCTAATCTCATACCTAGTAGCTTACATAGAGTGTAATAGTGGAAAGAAACATTGAAAGATTTTAGAACCCCAGTCCTTTCTCAAGAACACCATACACAGTCAGTGACAAAGATGACAGAGGATGGGGAGAAATGCATTTGAGGGACTTCAAGAATATCTGTAGAAATCTTAAGTGCGGGAAACAGCTACAGTTGAAGGAAACAGGAGTCAGAGGGGAAGAGGCACTTGCCCCAACCAGTGGCAAAAGGCCCTTATTCCAACAGCTGTGAGATTATGGGAAGTGGGGAAACGAGCAGGTGGTACGTAAAAGGAGAGCACGGCTGAGCAGCCTGGGGTGAGACGACCCGTGTTGCAGATACTAAAACAGGATGATTTTGAGGTGTACCCAAATTATGGTTAGTGTGAAACCTTAAAGCCACTTTGGTACTGCAGCCTGACATATATATAAATTAGTGAACCTGTTTCCCACTAACTGGTCATTTGAAATGTAATTATCACTTTGTCATCTATTGGCTGAGGAAGGAAGAAAGCTCTGGATTCTTGGAATAGTCTGACGTTAAAAGTACTTTAGATGGTGAACAGTTCACATAGTCTGAAGAGGGAGTTGTGATCACCATCTGGGTTTGGGTTCCTGAATTCTACCCAGAAGAGCTCCCACCACTTCCTTAAAGAAATCAAAAATGTTTTTCTCATCTTTGTCTGGAATTTTATATTGGTAGAATCATATTGTTTATTAGACAATCAGTAAATGTTCGCTGTTGGCTGTTGTTCCATGTGTACATTCTCAATCTTTATAACAACTCTGGATGGATACTGGTAACTCCATTTTACAAATGAGATTTAAAGAGTTTCGTTTTCTCACGGTCTAATTGTAAAGCGAGCATTTGAACTCTTGAATTTAGAGCTCTCACTTTAACTGCTGTATGACAGTGTTGCATGAGGCTAAGGGGTAATATTCCTAGTATACACTCATGTATATTTGTCACCATGGCCTTCGTCATCATGGGTGACTACATTACAAGCCTTTGACATCAGTGGGCTTACTGAACACATACGTCGCATCTATTAGGTGGAAGTCATTTTTGCTAAGTTTGATGAAAAACAGAATCTACCACTTCTGGGTCGTAGCCATAGCAGAGGGGCATAACACGCAAAGTCACACATCTGGGTTTTGCTTCTCTTGAAGACCAGGATTTTTTAGCTCAAGCAGAATACTAACTGACTGAGTTCCTGCTATGAATTCCGAAGTGCAGCACTGTGTTAAATTATACTTGCAGTATTTTAAGAAACTATTTGATATCCTTGGCACCGGGGGCTTCTATTGCCTTTAGTATATTTTACAAGCCCATAGGCCCCCAAATGTCAGTGTCTGGGTTGCTGGTAAAATTGCTAGTGTCCCAGTTGAGGCCACTTGTCTTGTGCCCCCTCCTCCTTGCCACCATGGCATTCCTCTCTGGTGGTGGGTGTTGGCACTTTCCTGTGATCAGAACCTGGCACAGATTCTGAAGCCTTCAGCCCTGGTATCTCCAGGGACAGTAGCATGCAGTAATGTCATTCAGACGGGCTTGTATTTAATCCCTGCCAATACCTACGAAAATGTTCAGTATGTCAAGAGCAAGACAGGCAGTCTTTTAATGATACAGAGGTAGCTATTTTGACTAATATCAAGCTTAGAATGGATATTAATGACCTGAACTCATCTGCTCTGAGCTTGCAGTTGAGTCTCTCGGGTGGCCTTAGAGAACTGCAGCCTCACCCTGCTGGGGACAGGGTGTGGCCTTTCCAGGCTTGGGCAAGTGGTGACTGATGCTGGGTGCTTTGCCAGTTTGGGACCAGGCAGAATCCTCACTGGCAGGGCTTTGACTTGGGAGAGAATCAGCCAAAAGAGCATTCATCCTTCTAGCTCACTTTTTTTTTTCTTCTTAAAACATGTATAGGGTTTTGCCAAAGAAGCTTAAAGATTTTATGATGTGGTTATGTTTACCTAATTGTTCCTGAGAATCGTTTTCTTCTCCTATAAACTCTAATTATCAGAAGCAAGTTTTTTGGTGGTGTGTGGGTGTGGTAACTATAAAAGATGGGGTGGCAGCATGTGGTGTAGCTGTGAAGGATGGGAGTGCTATTTAGGAGACGCAGCAACCTCCACTGTGGTCTGGCAGCTCAGGGGTGGCATTTTTGTTTGCTCAGTATTACTTTTGAGGCTGGATGAAGAACTTTTAAGTTTTCCCAAATAGTCCCTGTGCTATTTTTGGCAGTGGATCTATTTTTATTCAGAAACGCATGGTTTTTGCCTTGTGAGTTAGTGGGAGGAGGCCCTTAGGGAGTTTTGAGTAAGCTGGTGGTGTCATAGGAAGATAAATGAAGTCGTAGTATACCAGGTGATTCGTGACTTTTAGTAATGCTGTGTGGTGTTGAAGCAGAGAGAAGGGGTGAAGCGAGCGCCCGGGGTTGGGAGTTGGTGTAGCCAAAGGCTGTGTAGTAAGGACGCCGGTCGAATCACTGACTGGGAGTCCATTCCTTAAAGAAATGGAGGAGGGCCTTTCTAAACCCGACGGGTCCATCAGCTTAAGATGTTTCAGGAGTGTCAGTAGGATTAAATGGGGTGGAGGTATGAGCAGGAGAACAAGGGGGCAGAGAGGCTGTGAGCAGAGGTGGGGAGCCCCTTACACATGGTGCAGCCCCGTGAAGACTTCGTGTCTGGAGTGGCTGCATGAGGGCAGCTGAAGCTTGGTGGAAATGGGTTGAAATTGGCGCTGGAGTAGAAAGAAGGTTGTCTATGTCTCTTCTGTCAAAAATTCTGTCTTTGCTTCATGTTTCTAATTAGAAGCCATCTGGAAACTTATGATTATAAAGATGTGGTAAATCATCTCCATAGAATCTTCAGGTGATCAGCGTGGTTGGGACTCGTAGTTAGTGTTTTCTTTTCTGTTACACTTCATTGCCTCGCAGTGTCTGCTTCTCTTAGTGTAGGACCAGACTTTTCTTTAGATCTCCTGGCTCCAGGATTTTGGAATTTAAACTATTGGGAACTGGTGCTAACTAATATTAATGAAGGTTATTCACAATAAGTATCACCAGTCAACACTGGCTGTAAATCTTTTTTGTTTTAACGGGCCATCTGATTTCCCTTCCGTCTGTAATTTTCCAATCTGGAAAAGCTCCCAGTTTTCTTTGGTTATTTGATCAAGTAATGAAACTGTCTTCATTCCATAAGTTTCCCTTCGTTAACTGTGTTGTACCTTGGGAATATTAAAAATACCGTATTTAAATGTATCCGGTTATTTCCTAGTTAGGCCTTGGCTGGGGTTCTAAGAACAATGCTTGCTTAGTGATGTTAGTCACCCTCAGCTGATGCTGATAGTGATTCATTCAGACTGGCAGGCAACCAGATTATGATTGTTACATAAACACTAATACTCCTAGTAAATGGTTTTTCTTGTGGAGGTGTCATTAGTATTGCCCAGGAGCCTTTTGGGGCAGTGTACTCCTCATGGAGAAAGGAATATGCTATGTGAATTCCTGAAACCCACAGATACACCCAAAGTTCATTTACGTTAATAGTATCAACCTCGTGCCTTAACCACACTTTTTGTTGCTCAGGAAAAAATGGAATCCTCGAATTTAGGAGCTGAAGAAGTCCTTGGAGATCATTTGGGCTGATTCTCCTTATTAACTTTTGATGCCCAGAAAGGTTGTGATTCATTCACAGTCACACAGATTTCTTAGGGTGGTTTTTTTTTGTTTGTTTGTTTGTTTTTAAGTAATATTGCCACTGGTACAAACATCCTATGTGATATACAGTAGTACCTTGGTTTTCGAACGTCTCCGCTGACGAACATTTCAATTTACGAACATCGTAAACCTGGAAGTAAATACTTCCGTTTTTGAACACACCTCGGAAGTCGAACATGTCACGCGGGATCCGCTGAGTGCAAGATCCTGAGGCCTTCGGCTGTTGTTGAATGTTTCAGAACTCGAATGGTCTTCCGGAACGGATTACGTTTGAAAACCGAGGTACCGCTGTATAAATGGATTTCACATATAAGCTCAATTTTAATGATGTGCTCTGGGGAGTTACCTTGGTGTATCTTTGCAACAATCTTAACACAGGAAGCTTTATTAGGCACAGGATGAAGTTTGTGGTGACTCCTTATGGATACATTTGCCTTTTACTGTCAAGTGGCCTCAGTCACATTTACTTAGATGCAAGATCTCCGGGGCTCTCCAGATTCTGTTCTTGCTTATTAATATTTTGTCTTATTGACTATCACCCCAGAAACGTGAGTCATTCCAAAGGATTCAAGCATTCTGGGACTTGTCAGAGAGAATTTTGATTATTATAAATGTTTCTTCCTTAAAAGACCAAAATATCAAAAAAAAATCTACAAAGACTTTATATTTTCAATAAACAAATGAGTGTTTAAAGGGACTCACTGGAGGAGAAAACTGCTGGGGTTAACGTCTTCAGCAGGATTCGAAGGGAGCCTGGCTTGTGGATTAGTGGGTTGGCAGGTTGCAGAGATCATGAAATACCAGTTGTGTCTGAGGAGGAAAGAGGAACCTGGTTTGCAGACAACCCGTGGGGGGGGGGGGGCAGCTTGTAGTCAAAGACCACACTGAAGATAGAAGTGGGGTTGTATTGATTGAGTAGGCAAAGGAGGAGAGACTAAATCTTGGGCTAAGAATTTGTGGCAAACAGTAGGGGGACTTGGGACAGGGAAATGAGCAAATTAAAAGTGGGAGCTGGTCTTTTTATTTTGGATTTGTTGAGTTGGGTAGTGGTAGACAATTGCTTGTTTTGCTTTTTAAGAACTTGGTACAAGTTTCCTTCCTAATTTTACACATAATAATGGTTATATTTGTTGCTTATATTCTTGCACTACTAATTTTTCAAATAAACCTATCATTTTTTTCGTTAGTTTTTAAAATTCCTGATTCTCCACTGCTCAGTCTTCTCAATTCATGTTAAACATGTCTGTTTTAATATACTATTAACAACTTTCTCCATTGAACTTGGCTTTTCCCCTCCATTGGAGGAAATTCTTTCCTTATATTTTGATTTACAGTAATACTTTTTTTTGTGGAGTGTTTTATGGTTTCCTACGTGCTTTTTTTTTTTTTTTAATTAAAGACCTCTACCAGTAGGTCATATAATTAAGTAATCCCCCACTTTATAGAAGATACAGGCCAATTTAGCAAGTTTGTGGCTTTTCTGGGGTCCAGACCAAGGTTTTCTGATTCCAAATCTGTATTACTTTCCTAGGGCTTCCAAAAAAAGTACCACAAACTGGGTGGCTTAAAAAACCCCAGAAATGTGTGTTATCCCAATTTGGAAGTCTTGGCGTCTAAGATGAAGGTGCTGGCAGAGCTGTGCTCCCTCTAAAGGCTCTAGGGAAGGACCCTTCCTTGCCTCTCCCCTAGCTTCTCCTGCCTCCTGATAACCCTCGGTGTTCTTGGCTTGTAGACACAGTACTCCAGTCTCTGCCTCCTCACCGTTGGGTGTTCTCCCTGTGTGTCTCCAAATCTCTCTTTCCTTATAAGGACACCAGTCGTTGGATTTAGGATCCGCCCTAATGCAGTATGACCTCATCTTAACTTGGTTACCGCTGCAAAGGTTTTATTTCCAAATAAGGTCATATGGCAGGTACTAGGGGTTAGGACTTTAACATCACTTTTTGGGGGACAAAATTCAACAGCAAAGTCCAGTGCTCTTTCTACCAATGACATAGGTGGCCCACTTGGAGGTGGCTTCAAGGAGAGCTAAGCAAAGGAAGTTACAACTTGTTCAAGTAATTGGTGCTTCCATCCTTGATAGCCAGTCAGGGTTTCCTGTCAGGTAGGTCAGAGTAAAGCTTGCTGCTGAGTAGTTATGCTTCCTTTCAGCAGAGGCTGGCATCACTTTACTGTCACTAATGCATCCGTTTTGGCTTGGGAGAGGGCTGGGTGTACCAGTAGGATTCCATGTGTAACCACACAGGCTGAAACTGGCCACTCCGTCAGTGTGGGGTTTGAACTCCTCCATGAAGCTCTTATCTATTCATATGAATATGTATTTGAGGGAGGTATGATTGGTTCTTTCTAGATTATAAAGCTGGAAGTAGAACCTGGAACAGACATCTAGTCTGTAATCTGAATATTTTACAAAGAAATCACATGATCTTATCACTTGAGAATATTTTTTGCAGAATAGCTGGACCGTGGGGCTTTCTCACCCACCATTATGTACCATCACCTCACAGCCTTGCTGTGCTTGCCTTTATCCCCATCCATCCCTCTACCAAGTTGAAGGCAGCATTTTGTAAAGGTTGAGTTAGGAATTTCTCAAAGCACTTATCACAATATTTTGAATTTCAAGTATTTATCCCTTCTCTTAGACTATAGTCTTCCTTGAAATAGGGTTCATGTCTGATTGGTTTTTCTCCACGGGCTCCTCCATAATCCTGCTTTTTGAGGATTGATTAGGTTGAAGGGCAGATTTCTTTCCAAGAGTTTTGGACTTGGATCTCAGTGTTTATCTTTTTGGGATTTTGCAGGTGACAGAGCTCAATGAACCTCTCTCCAATGAAGATCGAAACCTCCTCTCCGTGGCCTACAAGAATGTGGTTGGTGCCCGGCGATCTTCCTGGAGGGTCATCAGCAGCATTGAGCAGAAAACCATGGCTGACGGGAATGAAAAGAAGCTGGAGAAGGTGAAAGCTTACCGGGAGAAGATTGAGAAGGAGCTGGAAACAGTGTGCAATGACGTGCTGGCTCTGCTTGACAAGTTCCTCATCAAGAACTGCAATGATTTCCAGTATGAGAGCAAGGTATTTTACCTGAAAATGAAGGGTGATTACTACCGCTACTTGGCAGAGGTAGCTTCCGGGGAGAAGAAAAACAGTGTGGTGGAAGCTTCTGAGGCGGCCTATAAGGAAGCCTTTGAAATCAGCAAGGAGCACATGCAGCCCACGCACCCCATCCGGCTGGGCCTGGCCCTCAATTTCTCGGTGTTCTACTACGAGATCCAGAATGCGCCCGAGCAGGCCTGCCTCTTAGCCAAACAAGCCTTTGATGACGCCATAGCTGAGCTGGACACTCTAAACGAGGATTCCTATAAGGACTCCACACTCATCATGCAGTTGCTGCGAGACAACCTCACCCTCTGGACAAGCGACCAGCAGGATGAAGAAGCAGGAGAAGGCAACTGAAGAGCCTTCCGGTCCCTGGCCCTTCCTTCACCCACCACCCCCATCATCACCGATTCTTCCTTGCCACAATCACTAAATATCTAGTGCTAAACCTATCTGTATTGGCAGCACAGCTACTCAGATCTGCTCTCCTCCCCCCTGGGAAGCAGTTTCAGATAAATCTTCATGGGCATTGCTGGGTTGATGGTTGCTTTGAGCCCACAGGAGCTCCCATTTCGAATTGTGCAGACAAGTGCGTTAAAAATGAGGCATTTTACTATGCCTGTTGATCTGTGTGGAATGCAGACAAAGCAATGGGGAAGTTTAGAAAGGAGAATTAGCCAAAACAGGCTACAATGATATTTAAACGATCCATTTAAAACAAGCTGATAGTGTTTTGTTAAGCAGTACATCTTGTGCATGCAAAAATGAATTCACCCCTCCCACCTCTTTCTTCAGCTAATGGAAAACTGTTAAGGGAAGCTGATACAAAGAGACCACTTGCTCCTTTCCATCAGCTTTGTAATAAACTGTTAAAGTGAGGTTTCAGTAGCGCCTTGTTTTGCCTCTTTAAATTATGATGTGCACAGACCTTCTTTTCAGTGCAATGCATCTAAAGTTTTGATACCTGTAACTTTTTTTTTTTTTTTTTTTGGTTGCGATTGTTTAAGAATCATGGATTTATTTTTTGTAACTCTGGCTATTGTCCTTGTGTATCCTGACAGCGCCATGTGTGTCAGCCCGTGTCAATCAAGATGGGTGATTATGAAATGCCAGACTTCTAAATTAAATGTTTTGGAATTCAATGGGTAAATAAATGCTGCTTTGGGGATATTATCTCTGTGTATAGTCTTTATTTCCCCCCTCACCCTCGCAAGGAGCTGTATATATGACATGACAGCTCACCATTTTGAATCCTGGTTTGAGTCTTAAACACTGAAGCATTTTTAGTCCAGTAAGTTTTCTTGCCCTCTGATTCCATTACACATTTTGCAACATACACATAAGACCCATGAACTTGAAATAGTTTTCTGTGAACCTAGCCAACATAGCCTGTCTCAGTCACTCTTCTGATACCTGGTGCTTATCCAGGAGCCGAGCTGACCAAAATGCTCCTTTAGTACAGCACAGCACGTCTGTGAAAGATAGTTCTGTGTTTAACTTGGGAGGGGAGGGTGTTGCATGACCCACCCTGATGGAATGTTTGTTGACACGTAACACAAGGTAGATACTGAGCTTATACATGTCCTCAGGTGTTCTTAATATTCTTTTTGTGTTAGATGTAATAAAATGTTAGGGGGCACAACCTGGATTCCTGAAATATACTGATGATTATTAAGACCGTTTTGAGTATTCTTTGAAACAGAAAAGCAAACTTCCGCCTACGTTCGCCTGCATCCCAAAGCTTCCCTTGAGGCTCAGCGTCACCAGGCGGACTCTTCCTCAGGTGGTACGACCTCCAGGAAGGACTGAATGTGCTTTTTAAGTGGGTTGGTTCAGTTACACAAAGGCCTTAAAAACCTTGTTCTTGACTAAAGCTGGACACCAGACGGGTGAGAATGGCCATGACCCGTTTTCTGTCCTTGAGCTTATATTGTAATGGAGCACAGAACTTGTCAAGCATAGATGTTTAACCTATTTTCTCATTCTGAAGTAGAGGTATGACCCACGTGTTAATACTCCTTAGGAAGCCTGTTTCAAGTTGACCTAATTGCTAGCTAAAATGGTTACTGAATTTCACTTCCATTAGTAGGTCAGGTATTTTAAGGTTACAGACTTTCTGTGGCTGACACTTGGCTTTGATAAACATATCTAGACATTAAAACCATACTTAATTTGAAATGTCCTTCACAGGAAGGGCTTTAAAAAGAAGCGCATTTTCATCTCACAACAGTCTTGTGAAAGGTTTTTGTCCCCATGTACAGATACGGAAGCTGAGGAGCAGAGGTGGTGGACCTCTGGAATTCACACGGCTGGAAAGCCACAGGACGTCCTCCACCCAGGACTTCTAATTCAGAGTTCTGACTGCCCTCGTGGGCTCAGCAGTGTCATGCTGCCAAAGCTCCAGCAGCCTTGACAGTCAAACCACGTAACCTTCAAGACTCAGGTCCCTCGTTTTCTAAGTGTAGGATTTGGAATATAAATTTGAATTTAAAGTGTGTAAGGCATGCTCTAGTCTCGGGATGGAGTGTGGGGAAGTGTGGACACATAATTACAATTAGCCCCATACCGATAAATGGGGTTCTCTGAGAGGACCTACGAGGGGCCTATAAATTACACGTGGCATAACCCTGGGAGGCTTCGCTCCCGCGTGATCTCAAAGGTTTCCTTCCAGTTCTGCAGATTCATGTTTTAAAACTTGTCAAGATAAATTTATGGAGCAAGATGGGGTCATCTTTGTTACTGCAGGGGAAACTGAAGTCCAGAGAAATGAAACGACTTTTCCTGAGTCACTGCAAAGTCAGTGACAGAACCTAGACTAGCATTCAGATCCCCTAAATCCTTGTTCATGGTTCTTTTCACTGGCACACTTGGGATTGAGATGGGGGGGAAAAAATGGGTGTGACTGACACATCCCATTCTGGGGACACTATCAAAGTGCATTTAATGTTTTCACTTAGATCTGAAGTAATTCTACTTGGAAAGGGATGTTTCAATTTATTGGTGTTACTGTTTCAGATTTGCAGTAAATCCTCAACGCCTGCTTTAAAAATCCATTTCTTTGAGTTGGAAGAAAGGGTAGTTAGGATTCTTGATAATGGAGCTATTGTCAAGTAAATACTTGCTCATCTTAAATCACCTGCGGTGGGGAAGCCCAGGAGGCCGCTTGGCTCTGTAAAATAAACCAGGCTGCGTTCTGACTGGGCCCACCACACCCTCCTCCATACACTGACAGGCTGACTGCCATTCAGAGACTGAGAGGGTCTTTAGTTCTCAGGAAACTCTCCAACCAACAGCTCACCTTCCATTCTAAAATCCAGTCATTAGGCTGACAAAAACAACCATTTCAAATACCTATCATGTCTGGCACTAAGTGCATGGTGTGAATCTTGACAGCGACTGGAAGGTAGGGATGCTAACCTTTTTAACAGCTGAAGATACCAGGAGGTATCAGACGCTAGTACGTACGTAGCTAGTAAGAGGAAATGCTGAGATCAAAACAGGGGCTCTCCCATTTCAAGTCTCTTTCCACTACATCATGTGAAAAGGAGGCCTAGAAAAGTTAGAACAATAGCGAGCTCCTCTGCCTCTGGTTTTTATCCCTCTCCAATCTATAGGACATCTTACCCAAATAAAATCCTTCAAGGCCTAATGAAATGCTGTCTCTTACGAAACCTCTGATCTGGGGGAAGCCGCCTGCTAGGTGACTTGGGCTCAGTCTTTGCCTTGTTATTGGTAAGTTACTGTGCACATCTCCACTGGACCATAGGCCCCTACGGTTTCTAGCAAAACAAGGTCTTGAAAAGGTTGGGTGAGCTAACGAATGAACTGTCAAGTTCATTTGCCTAAAGTAGAACTCCCATGCCATTCTGGAGGGCAGGGACTGTACTAGGAAGGGGAGGGGAAACAACATTTGCTGACTGCCTTTTGTGGAGCTTTACAGACAGTTTAAAATTCAAAGCTGACAACCCGTGAAGAAGGTGGTAGCTCCAATCAAGAGGCTCCGAGAGGAAACATGACTTTCATGTGGTCACACAGCTGGGGAGTGACCGAGCATGTCTCTGTGCAGGGCTCCAGGGTCCTTGTTCTTTTCATGAATCTGTTGCCTGCAGGCAGAAGCTGGAAGCCTGACATTGCAGGTCTAACTCAATAGGGCCTCTTCCTTCCTCGCCAGCCGGACTTCTCTCCGTCACCTCTTTCACATTTGCCTCTTCAGCCATATCAGTCCTTTCTGCTGCCCCACTCCTACCCCTGAGCATATCCAGGACACGGACCTTAATGTTTTTCTTCCTCCTGCTCCTTGGCTCTCCTATCAGTCATATTGTGCTACAGCTACAGTATGACTCAAGAGGTGGACCCAAGCACCACCAGGTGAAATCTCTCCCCAGCGGTACCCAACTTGTTCAGCCTGCTCTCCCACTTGGCTCAAGCCTTTACTCTCCCCTCTGGAGTGGCTTCCTTCTCTTGGCCTATTCTAATCCTGTCTGTGAAATCCCACCTCCTCCCTGCCAGCTCCCGTGAGCCCTCTCCTGTACTGCGGGTCTGTATCACACAGTGGCGTTTACCATTTTGTCTTTGCTCATTCAACAAACATACTGAGCCATATGGTAGACACTGGGGAGGGTGCCTGGGCATACCATGGTGAGTTAACTGTCCCAATGGGGCTAACACTCCAGTGGGGGGCTACAACTATGCAAATGTCACTTAGATTCTTCCCCAGGGCCTAGCACATAATTCACAATAAGCATTTATTGAATTCAAGAATAGATTGATTTGAGGCCAGGATTTTTAAAAAAGAAATGACCAAAAGGAATCCTTTCTCCCCCCACTCTACTGGACTACTGGTGAGCCCTGTGAGAAACTAGGGGCACGAGGCCTCAGGCCTGCTTCTAACATCACTTGTAAGCTGGTGGTATGACCTTGAGCAAGTCCTGGTCTCTCAGCAGCCTCTAATAAGGACGTGGGTTCTTTTGGTGGTCTTTGGTCCCTCTCCATTTCTGAGGTTCTGTGATTCTGTGTTATTTTCAACTGTTTTGGGATGGTCCCCATCCTCTTCCTGGCCTTTTTTTCTGCACTCCCCCTCCTTTTCCTTCCGCCCTTCACATCTGTCCCCTCTGCATCCGCCCTCCACCCCCCTTCATCTTCCTGGCCACCTCCTAGTTCCACTGAGATGGTTACCATGGCATTCATCTCCTGGAAGTGACATCACTCATCTCCTAGGCAACTGTTTCCAGGGCAGTGACATCATTCGATCACCATGGCAACCCTCCAGAAGGACGGTTTTGCAGTGAAATGGGCAAACAAAATTCTTATGTATTTCTGAGGGTTGGGGGCAATGAGGAGAGAATATTAAGAAAATAAAAATATCTCAGAAGCAAGGAGAAAAAGCTTGGGGCTTGTAGAGGAAAAGTGGGAAACCCAGCATGAAAAGAGCAGAAGCTCTAGGGTGAACACTTTCTTCTTTCCAATAACCAGGCTGACCATATATCAACAAACTGGGACACTTGAGAGTGAACCAGGGCACATTATTTTTATGCTGGGACAATAGGTGAAAACTGGGCCTCCCCAAGCAAACCAGGGCGTGTGGGCCCCCGCTCATAAATGGGCAGGTGCCTGGCCTCCCTCCCTCACCTATGGCTCATCCTGTAAGCACTGATTCAGCTCTTCCTGTGTGTGTGTGGGCACCAAAATACCACAATAAGCAAAACCAGCCAGGGTCCCTGTCACAGTGGAGCTCACAGTCGTGTGTGGTGGGGCTGAGGATAATCCCGCAGTTACCCAATGAATGGTGCAGTCTGAGTGCAGTGCTTGGAAGGGAAGGCACAAAATGCCAGGGATGTGCTCAATAAAAGTATCAGAAGCAGCCTGGATAGGGGACAAATTAACTAAGGGGAATGGTTGGGGTGGGGGAGAAGTTTGTTTTGGCAGAGGGTACAGCATGTGCCAAGGGAGTGTGCAGCGTATTCGGAGCTGAAATGGGGTCAAGTAAAGAGCAGGAGGGAGCCAGGTATGAATCAGGGTGGCAGGGGATCAGGCCTCACAGGGCCTGGAGGCCAGAGCTCTGGGAAGCCCCATGGAAATGTTTTGAGCAGCGGGAGACATGCTCCGGTTTGTATTTTTAAAGTCTCATCCTGGCTGCTGTGCGTGGCAGAGTGGGAGAGCAGTTTGCCAGGAGAGACATTGGGTGGTGGGGACCCAGGTGGTGGCAATGAGATGGAGGGACATGGTGGATATATTTGAGAGGTGGAGCTGACAGGACTTGCTGAAGGACTAGATACGGGGTGATGGTAAGGAAGGTCTCAGGATGACACTTGGGATGACATGAATGACTTGGGTGGAGGAGTGACTGCTATTCGCAGATGAGGAAGGAGGGCAGGGCTGGGACTAAGGGAGGCAAGAGAGGTGCCCAGGGCACAACATTTAGGGAGGCATGCACTCTCAGGGCTGGCCTTTAAAAGGAGTACCTCCTTAAATGCTGTGCCTTGGGAGGAGAAATTTTGTTTTTGTTTGTTTTAGGTGTGGGGGACCATGTCTGTTGATCAGTAGTAATGACAATCTCTTGTGTTTATAATATAGGGCCTTCAGTTTTACTAGCCCTCTAATAAAAGTGGAGAGAACAGGCAGCAGGTCTGAGCCCTCCGTACCAATACATGCCAGCTGCTTTCCTATCCCCACAGAAGCCGTGGGAGAAAACTCCTCACTGGCCTATTTTACAGATGAGGAAACCGAGGCTCAGACAGGTTCCAGAACTTGCTGAAGGCCTCACAGTTTGCAAGTGGCCACACCAGTCCTCAGACATGGGCTTGCTGACTCCTGAGCCCACTAGACCATGTTTTACCAGCCTCCCCAGTTTCCTGGTGAAAGGGAGGAAGGAAGGGAAGCCAAGTGCATTCAGGCCAGCCACCTCCTCGATCTTTATCACCACCATTTGTACTGAGGAGCAAACAGAGGGTCTGAGAAGGGATACGACCCTCAGCCCCATCAGAGCTGCTTTCTCTCCACCACAGGTGTTCTCAACCCACCTTTATGTTCTGCCCTTGGTCGGTCTCATCAGGCAGAGGAACAGGTGGGAAGCTGAGAACATGCCACTGTGCCTCAGCTTCCTCCTCTGTAAAATGGGGATAATGACAGTATTAAATCCTGCCCCATAGGTTTGTGCTGAGGCAAAATGAGATGAGTAAAGTGCTTGGCACGGTGCTCCAACACAGACTAATCCATGAATGTTAGGGGCTGTTAGAATTAGGGCGGGAGGGCAGGAGGTGTGGGTGTGTACATGACACACAGCCTATGGAATGGGGGCGGGAGAGGCATGGTACAGCGACATATGGACCGGCTGTTGCTGAAGAAGAAGCCACCTCCTCAACCAGCTGGCTCCTGGGGAGACAGCATGGTTTGTACCCCTCATTCCCAATCCTATACCTCCTGCAGAGGGAGGAGGATGAGCCTGGCTTCCCTTGGGAAAAGGAGACTGTAGAGAAAGTCTAGAAACAGCAGGTTGCATCCATGAGACCTAAGACTGGGGGCAAGTGTGGTGGAAGGGACTAACAGGCCTGGACCTGGGCCCTCTGCCCTCATCTACCTCCTAGCCTGACCCTCAGCCCTACCATTAAACAACCCTGGTTTTGCTATAGCTTCATACTACAGGATCCTGAAAGGCACAAACCACCCTGAGCTTACAAAGGACAGAATAACACAAGGACTGGGCCCTATGATCCCAGCACGCGTGTGCACACATGCATGCACACACACACACACAAACACCCTTCTCTTCCTCTATATCTGGGTTCAACCAGAGAAATAGTACTGCTAGGAGATGCATATTAAGAGATTTTGTCTTCTTTTTTGCAAGGAGTTGTCTTACATGACTGTGGGGTTGGCTAGGCAAGTGTGAAATCATTAGGTGCAGGCTGGAACTCTTGCCAAGGGCCAAAGCTGCTGTCCGCAGGCAGAATTTCTTCTTCCTCAAGGAAGCCTCAGCTCTGATCTTAAGACTTTTCAACTGATTGAATCAGGCCCACCCGGATTATCTAGGATAATCTCCCTTAAAGTCCGTTGATAACGGACTTTAATTGCATCTACACAATACCATCACCAGCAACACCTGGATTAATGTTTGATTGCATAACTCGGCCCTGTAATTTAGCCAATTTGGCAAGAGACCATCACACTCACATATCAGCCAGACGTGGCTTTGGTGGCCTGTGGAACACGGCTTTTTCATTTACTTGTATCAATGTGGTTATTTACTGAGCATTTACTATGTGCCAGGCACTGTGCGAAGCAATTTCCATGCAGCATTTCAGTTAATCCTCAAAACCTGTGAACTAGGCGCCCTTCTTGTGCCTAATTCTACAGGTAAGGAGACATCCTCAGAAGGGTGAGGAGACTCCCACCGTCACCCTGTCTGGATGTCAGGTCTAAGTGCATCTGTGCTCTGAAATATCACTTTCTCTGGTCTCTCCCTGTTAGCCTCTCCTCTCTGCCTCGTCTCCTTTTCTCCTGCCACAGGAAGTCAGAGTTCAAATCGCCGCGTGATATGAGCATGTTCCTGCCTCCCTGGACGTCAGTTCTCTCTTCTGTGAGGTGGCTCCATCCTCCCCGGCCTTTCTTTCATGTATGTATGTATGTATGTATTTATTTTTATTTTTATTAGTTTCAGGTGTAGAAACTCCCCGGCCTTTCTGACTTAAAGGCAGAAGGGAGGGACCATTCTGGAACCACTTTCTCTGGCCTTTGCTGCCACCTACCGGGCTCGCCGGTATGTACCACATTCCAGACTAGCCCTCGGGAAGGCAGGTGCGTTTGCAGGTGAGCTGCAGCGGTCCCCCGGGATGGGAGGAGTGGCCAAGTTGTGTGAGGGGCAATTCTGGGCCCAGGAACAGAAACAAATTCCAATGCAAATTCCACCGGCGCTTGCCCCCCACTGCTCACTCAGGCCCCCAAGCCCCTGCAGAGTCATCAAGGATTTCTGGGGCCCCGGAGTGGTGGGCCCTGCCGCACTCTGCCGCCGACCTAACCCCCGAAGGGTCCCGCCGTCCCTGGCCCCAGCGGGGCTTTGGAGCCGACCGGCTGCCAGGCTGCCAGGAGGTTACGGAGAAGCGGGAACTCGTCTCATCCCATCAGGTTCCGGGACAGATCCGCAGTGCGGCTCGAACTCCTGGGAGGACCCACGCGCTCCGACTGGAGAGGAGGCGGAGGTTCACGGGGCGAGCAGAGGAGGCGGGAAAGAGGGGCCAAGTCCGGAAAAGAGGGTCCTGGAGAGCCCCGCCCAGCCCCTCCTCTTTCCGCTGCACCTTTTCCCTCCCGGCTCCTGACTCCCAACCTAGCCTCGCTCCTCCAAGCCCGGCTCCTCCGCTAGCCCCCGCCCCACCCAAGGCCCCATCCCTGCCCCCGCCCCACGGCCCTTCCGGGTGCGGACAGCAGGTGGCGCCACTGGCAGCGCAGAGGCTCCCACCAGTACTTGGCCTCCGGAAGGAGCGGCGGCTGACCAGCGCTGTGCGCTTTGGTTTAGGAACCCTTTGGCGGGGGGAGAGGGGCGCGGCGAGTGGGCGTGGAGTGAGCTGGAGGCGAAGGGGCTGGCGGCCGGCGGCAGCTCTGTCAGCAGCCAACCCGCCAGTCAATCTAGCCAGACGGCGTCAGTACCGCCAGTCTGTCCGTCAGTCCAGTCAGTTTGTCAATCCCATCGGCCAGACTGTCAGCCAGTTCAATGAATCTGTCAGTCAATGCCGTCAGTCAGCCTATTCGTGAATCCAGCCAGTCCGTCAGCAGGCGGTCAAGTCACACAGCAGTTGGTCACACAGTTTCTCCATCATTCTCTTAGTCGTTTAGTTTCTTGCTGGGTGTTCAGAGGGCCATCACGGTGCCCTTGTCACTTGCATCCTGGTGCGCTGGTCTACGGATGGGTGGGGGGAGGGAATAAGTGGAGCCCAGTCCTTGCTTTTCCCCTTGAGGTCTTCCAGGCACTTGAGGAAGAGTGACAACCACCCGGAAGGGTCTTGAGTGCCATGGCGCTTCTTGGGACCAGTCCAGGCGGTTCAGAAGCTTGCAGGGCTGCAGTGGAAGCATCAGGCCCATGCTGGCAGGCAGCCGGGCTGGGAGACGCTTCTAAGTTCAACCCTTTGCTGTGCAGATGGGAACCTGACCTGGGAGAGGCTGTGGATTTGGCCGAATCTACTCCACTTCTCCAGCGTCAGAGTGGGCACAGTCGTGGCCCAGATCCTGGCCTTCCCCGAGGCTCAGGTCAAAGTGTGTCCTGGCCCTGAGCTGGAGGGAGGATTCCTGGGTTTTGGTCTTGGCCTTGCTTGCCTCAATGTATTAGGTTGGTGCAAAAGTAATTGCAGTTTTTCAATTTTTTTAACCTTTTTTTTTGGTTGCAATTTTTAACCTTTTAAACAACAATTACTTTTGCACCAACCTAATCTGTCCTTGTGGGAGCCACTTAACCATTCTGGCCTCACTGTTACAGTGCAGCTCTCTCAAGTGGGGGAAACAATCTCTGTAAACTACCACCTACTGCCCTATCCTGTCCTGTACTGTGGGTTGGAAATGAGATCACGGAGGTGAGAGCCCAGGTGTGAGGAGGTTATAACCAGACTTGTGGTTTTCCTGAGGTAAGGGGTGGCCTGAACCCCAGGGCTCCAGGGGAGACCAGGGCCTATTACCTCCACCCACAGGATCCTGGGGTTCTGGCCTTGGCTGGTGACCCTGGACAAGTCCCTGCTCCTCTCTAGACTTCTGGGACAGTGAGGCACTTGGACTCCGTGATCTGTAAGATCTGGGACTTCAATCAGAGGAAAATGCCTGCAGGGGGAAGTTCCCCCAACGACATTGTGGAACTCTGATCACCATAATTTTGGGGATGGGAACAGACCCTGCTGCTTTTTAAATTTTTAAATTCTTTTTTCAGTATGTATTTTTTTTTAAGTTACTTTCAGGTGTACAAATCAACATAATAGTTAGACATTTACACCCCTCACAAAGTGATGACCCCTTCCCTCAAGCCACTACCCCTCTGACGTCTTATATAGCTTTTGCAATACCATGGACTACCTTCCTTATGCTCTACTCCACCTCCCATAAATTTAATTATAGTTGACATACAATATTATTCTACTTCAGCTTCAGGTGTACAGCAAAAATATGCAACGCTTCATGAATTTGCGTGTCATCCTTGCGCAAGGGCCATGCTAATCTTCTCTGTATCATTCCAATTTTAGTATATGTGCTGCCGAAGCGAGCACGAGACCTTGTTGTTTTTTGACCTGGTGGTAAGGGTTTGACCTGGTGGTAAGTGGGAGGGTTGAAGTGCCTGGCCATGTGCTCAACTCAGTGGGAGTGGGGTAAGGAGGGACAGGATGGTACCTTAGTCTGTGGAGTCAGAAACCTTCCCTTAGCCCAACGTGGGTGGACTCTTGGGACCCTTGCTGAGAGGAGGGCTCCGCTGACCCTGGGGAGGCAGGGAAGGTAATGGGCAACCCTCAGCCATACCCCAGGGACAATGGCCTTCCCTCTTTGCCTCAGTCCCTCCCCTTTCTTTGAAGCTGGGTCCCCAGTTCACATCATGCCCAGGCCCCCTCAGAGGTCCAGTGAGGTGGGAGCTGCAGCTCCTGGAGGCCCGAGGAGACCAGGGCAAGGCAGGCTCCTTGAAGGGGCCTGTAGGATACCCGCAGGGGATTGCTTACCTGGGCAGGGCTGGAAGGTACAGGAAGAGTTGGTTATTATTATCCCTGGGGTATGGCTGAGGCTTGCCCATTACCTTCCCTCCCTCCCCCAGGGTCAGCAGAGCCCCCCTCTCAGCAAGGGTCCCAAGAGTCCACTCACATTGGGCTGAGGGAGGGTTTCTGACTCCACAGACTCACCTACCGCCCTCTCCCATCCTTACCCCCATTCCCACTGAGATGAGGACACAGCCAGGCACTTACCAGCAGGTCAAACCTTCACCATCAGGTCAAAAAGCAAGAGGGTCTGTTTCCATCCCCAAAACTTTGGTGGTCAGAGTTCCACAATGTCCTCGGGGGAACTTCCCCCTGCAGGCATTTCCCTTCCATTCAAGTCTCAGATCTTACAGCTCATGGAGTCCAAGCGCCTGACTGTTCCAGAAGTCTAGAGAGGAGCAGGGACTTGCCCAGGGTCACCGCCAAGGCCAGATGTCCAAAGCCTTGGACATCTACCACATGCCAGGCTTTGTGCTAGGCAGTGGGTGGCAGGAGCGAACTGTACAGATGCTGCCCCTGTTGGTGGAGTGCAGTGTAGAGTGGTGGTGAGAGCAGTCAGAGGAAGACAAAAAAGGAAGGCAACAAGTTGCCTCCAGGCGAAATTGTGTGATGAGGATGGCAAAGAGGATGCTGAGATAGAAAGTAAAGGAGGGCAGCCTGGGAAGGCTCTCTGGGCAGGTGGCACTTAATCTGAGACCCGAAAGAGAAGGAACCAACCATGGAGTGGAGAGTGTTCTAGACGGAGGCAATAGCCTTCACTCACTCACTCACTCACACACTCATTTGTTACTATGTGCCATGTACTGTTCTAGTTGCTAGAAAACAGAGATGAACAATAGAAGGAAAATCCTTTTTCTCATGGAGGCATGTTTTAGTGGAAGGAGACAGAAAAACAAAACAAAACAAACAAACAGAATTTCAGGGAGAAATGAATGCTGTCAAGGACATAAAAACAAAATTATGGGGCCTGCCTGCCCTCGCTCCCTCCTTCCCTCCCTCTTTCCTTCCTTCCTTCCTTCCTCCCTCCCTCCCCTTCCCTCCCTCCTTCCTGCCTCTCTTTTGTACATACCAAACTTTAATGTTTATAATACTTGCATAATGAAAAATGTAAGAAAAAACTTTTAGAAACAAACAAACAAACAAAAAACAAAATTATGGGATACAAAATGATTAAGGACGAGGGGACTTTGGCAGATAGGGTGGTGAGGGAAGGCCACTCAGAGACCTGAATGACAAGAAGGGAGCCAGCCATGCGAAAGTCTGGAGGAAGAACATTCCAGACAGAGGGAGCAGGAAGTGGGGATGGGTTTAGCAGGTCTGAGCCACATGACTGATGGGAGAGTGGTGGGCAGCAAAGCTAGGCAAGGAGTTTGGATTTTATTAGAAGGCACTAGGAAGCTGATGGAGGGATGTGGGCAGGGTGGTCTGACCCTTCTGGCTGCTCTGTGTGGGTGTGGAGTAAGGGGGTGGGAGGGTAGGAGCGGAAGCAGTTAGAAGGCTACTGCAATAGTCCAGGCAAGGTGATGTAGGGTAGTAGCCGTGGAGATGAGAAAGGTGAACAGATCTATATCTATGGGCTGAATTGAAGGGACTTGATGACTGTTTGGATGGGGAGGTAGGGGTGAAGGAAAAAGATGACTCTTTCGATTTTCATTCCAGCAACCGGATGGATGGTGATGTCATTGACTGAGCTGGAAGGAGTTGTGGAGATAGGTTTTGGGGTGGAAGATGAGAGTGCAGTTTTGGAGACAGGCAAGTGGAGATGACACGGAGGCAGCTGGCAAGTGCCTGGAACGCAGGGGAGAGGACAGGTCTAGAGATATTTGGATTGAGGCACGGGCAGCGCTGGTTAGGTCAGCAGGGGCAGTGCTGTTCAAAGCAGTAGAGCTGAGCTGACTTATAGATGCCATTCGCCACGTGTGGCTATTGGACACCTGATATATGGCTTGTCTGAACTGAAGTGTCCTGCAAATGTAAAATACACACCAGATTTTGAAGATTTAGCATGGAAAAAAGAATATAGAAGATAGAATATCTCAATAGTTTTTTTTTAAAGATTTTATTGGGGAAGGGGAACAGGACTTTATTGAGGAACAGTGTGTACTTCCAGGCCTTTTTTCCAAGTCAAGTTGTTGTCCTTTCAGTCTTAGTTGTGGAGGGCGCAGCTCAGCTCCAGGTCCAGTTGCCATTGCCAGTTGCAGGGGGCACAGCCCACCATCCCTTGCGGGAGTTGAACTGGCAACCTTGTGGTTGAGAGGATGCGCTCCAACCAACTGAGCCATCCAGGAGGCAGCTCAGCTCAAGGTGCCGTGTTCAATCTTAGTTGCAGGGGGTGCTGCCCACCATCCCTTGCGGGACTTGAGGAATTGAACTGGCAACCTTGTGGTTGAGAGCTCACTGGCCCATGTGGGAATCAAACTGGCAGCCTTCAGAGTTAGGAGCACAGAGCTCTAACCTCCTGAGCCACCGGCCGGCCCTCAATAATTTTTTTATAGTGATTACATGTTGAAGTGCCAATATTTTGGATATATTGGGTTAAATAAAATAGATTGTTACAATTAACTTCACCTGTTTCTTTTACGTTTTTAAATGTGGTTACTAATCTTTTTTTAAATTACATTTGTGTCTCCCATTACAGTATTTCTATTGGGCGATATCTGTCTTAGAGGGTAGGGCTGGTGGAAGGATGTAAGATGCGCCGGATCAGGACACCAGGGGGCAGCAGCGGTCGGGAAATGGAAAGGCACCTCGAGGAGGGCAATCCTACATCATATACACCCAGAGTGGGGGTTGTTGGCCTGGCTCGTCCTTAACTCTCCTTTCTGGGACCTTGTCAGAGCAGAATTACAGCACACTCCTCTTCACTTTCCAGCTCCTGGCCTATCTTGGTGTTGAGGAAGGAGCGGGAGGAATCCCAATGTGGTTGACAGTATGAAGGACTCAGAAGGGGCTGGTACTTCAGATGCTGAATTCTCATCCCCTTCGTATCACTCCTGGCTGACATCACCCTGCCTGGGGAACATTTCCACCCTTGGACTGAGCAAGGTACACCAACCAACAGCTGGGTAGTCAAGGCAACCCAGGCCATAAAACTCACTCATCATTTATATGAAATAGATGTGGCTGTAACCCATTTCCATCCATTAGCATTCTAAACACCTTGTTCAAACTGCCTGTAGTGTGTCTAGTTGGCAGGAAAACTGCCATTAGTAGAAAAAGAACAGAGATGACTGGGGGTGAGATTGAATTCACTTCATTTCATTTGGTATGACTTTTGTGAGCACCACTGTGTACCCCACACGGCTGGGTGCTTTGGGTTGTTTATTGAGCTGTCCTCAAGGAATATGTGTCCAAATATGTTAACCCAGGGACAAATACATGGAGGTATAAACAGAGACCCGTGGTGAGAGCTTAGAGGAAGTGAAATTAATGCCGTGTGTGTGTGTGTAACTTTGAACTCAGGCAAGGTACCAGGTACCAGAACCCAGGAATAGGATTTGGCCATGCAGCAGAGGTCATGGAGAGAGGGTTTTCTAGGCACGTGGGACATCATGATTCAGGAAAGTGCGGAGAGAATTGTTCGGTTAGAATGTTGGGCATGTGAAGAGTTCCAGGAAAAGAAAGTTGGTGCCAGCACTTGGGAGGCCTGGATTCCAGGTTAGAGAGATTTGGCGTGAGGTTGTAGGCTCTTGAGAGCTATTGAGGAGGAGCTGATCTGGACAACATGTGCTTAGAACAAATAAACCAGTAGCCTGGAGCTTGTGGTGCTCCGAAGGCAGGTAAAGCAGGGGGAGGAAAAGGTGCTTGTATGAGGAAAGTAGGGGGTAAAGAGCCCTTGGCGGATCACCCTGAAAACAAGGCAGTGTGGGTGGATAGTGGTTAAAAGCATTCATTTTGGAAATGGAAAGACCTGGATTTGAACTGTAGTCTTACCATTTTTTTTGGGGGGGGGTAATAGCTTTATTGAGATATAATTCACATACCATACAATTCACTCATGTAAAGTGTACAATTCGATAGTGTTTAGTATACTCAGTTATACAACCATAACCACAATTTTTCTTTTTGAAAATTGAGATGTAATTTGTATACCATAAAATTGACCATTTTGAACTGTACATTTCATTTTTTTTTTTTTTTAGTAAATTCACAAGGTTATGCAAACAGCACCAATGTTTAATTCCAGACTATTTTCACCACTCCAGAAAGAAACCCAGTACCTGTTAGCAGTCACTCCCATTTTCCCTTCTCCCCAGTCTCTGATAACCACTAATCTGCTTTCTGTCTCTATGGATTTGCATATTTTGGATATTTAATATACATGGAATCACCTATGTGGCCTTTTGTGTCTGGCTTCTTCCGCTAAGCATAATGTTTCCAATCAAAGCTGTAGTAGGTGTTAACACTCATTCCTTTTTATGGCTGCATACTATTCCATCGTGTGAATTTTGTTTATGCAGTCATCAGTTGGGCACCACGTTTTGTCTCTCCACTCATTGTTGATGGACATTTGGGTTGTTTCCACTTTTTGGCTATTATGAATAATGCTGCTATGAACATTCATGTACAAGTTTTTGTGTGGACATAGATTTTTGTTTCTCTTGGGCATATACCTAAGAGTAGAATTTCTGGGTCATACTCGATGTTTAACTTTTCAAGGAACTGCTAGCTGTTTTCCAAAGAGGCTGCACCACTTTATAGTCCCACCAGTAATGTGTGAGGTTTCTAATTTTGCCACATCCTCACTAACTCTTGTTACTTCCATTTAAAAAATAAAAAGCCATCCTAGTGTGGGTGAAGTGGTGTCTCATTCTGGTTTCGATCTGCATTTCCCTAATAGCTAACGATGTTATGCATCATTTCATGTGTTTGTTGGCCATTCGTATATATTCTTTGGAGAAATTTCCATGCAAGTCCTACACCCATTTTTAAATTGGGTTACTTGTCTTTTTATTATTGAATTGTAAGAGCTCTTAAAATGTACTTTATCTTCCATTTTGTTGATTATCTTTTTACTTTCTTGAAAGTATCCTCTGAAGAATAAAATTAAAAACACTTTTTGATGAAGTCTAATTTACGTATTTTTTTCTTTGGTTGCTTGTGTTTTAGCTGTCACTTCTAAGGAACTGTAAGGTCATGAAGATTTACATCTGTGTTTTCTTCTAAGAGTTTTCTATTTGTAGCTCTTACAGTTAGGCCTTTGATCCATTTTGAGTTAATGTTTGTATAAGGTGTTTGTATAGGTTCATTCTTTTGTATGTGGATATCCAGTTTTCCCAGAAACATTTGTTGAAGACAGTTATTTTCCATTGAGTTGTCTTGGTACCCTTGTCAACAAACCACTTATGAGGTCGGACAATTAAGTTTGCGAACTCTTCCTAGAAAAAGTGCTACGTCCCTCTTTGCTGAATATCACTATGATTACTCCACTTGGGAAGCTATGCGCTGATGCCAGTGCCCAGTCCACTCATCAAAGCAATTTTGGAACTTTTTCTGAAACAGCCATCAGAGCTGTCATCGTACTGTGTTTCCCCGAAAATAAGACCTTGCCAGACCATCAGCTCTAATGTGTCTTTTGGAGCAAAAATTAATGTAAGACCCGGTATTATATTATATTATAAATTATATTAAAGACCTGGTCTTATGTTATATTAAAATAAGACCGGGTCTTATATTAATTTTTGCTCCAAAAGACGCATTAGAGCTGATGGTCCGGCTAAGTCTAATTTTCGGGAAACACAGTATTCCCCTTGATGTCCTGACTGTCATCAAAATGTCTTCCTTTCAATATTTCCTTTATCTTTGAATAAAGGAAGAAGTCATCGGGGGCCAGATCAGGTGAGTAGGGAGGGTGTTCCAATACAGTTATTTGTTTACTGGCTAAAAACTCCCTCACAGACAGTGCTGTGTGAGCTGGTGCATTGTCATGATGCAAGAGCCATGAATTGTTAATGAAAAGTTCAGGTCGTCTTTTTCACGCAGCCTTTTCAGCACTTCCAAATAGTCAACTTGGTTAACTGTCCAGTTGGTACAAATTCATAATGAATAATCCTTCTGATATCAAAAAACGTTAACAACTTTGTTGCAACAAGTTCACAAACATAATCATCAGACCTCGTATATATATTCCTACCACTTATTAGCTCTGTAATTTAAACCTCAGTTTTCTCATCTGTGAAATGGTGACACTAATATCCAGATTGACTTATCCATTAGGAACAAAAAGTATAATGTCTCGGCGCCGTGATATTTTTAGAGGACTCTGAAAATGTTTGTTTCTTTTCAAATTAGAAAAAAAAACTTTTAGGTCAAGGAAGATGTCTTAATATACAATATGAAGACAATATTAATATCTTCATACAAATGAAGTTATGAAATACAATGCCTAACTTTTTTTGTTGAGGAAGGGACCCATGAAGCAACACTGCTACTGTAGCCCTGATAATACGTCCCTTATAGGGTTGTTGTGAGGATTAAATAAGATTAAAGAGTCAAATACCATGTACTGTGCTGGGCAGTGGTAGACAATCAGTAAATAAATGGTCATTATTTGTGGAGGAGCAGAGAGAGTTTCCTTCACTAGCTCAGGTCCCTTTAATAGGACTGGTGCCCTTGCAAGCTGGTGAATTATTGAATGTGCAAAACCATGAAGGAGCCACCCCGTGAATTCAAAGGAAAGTCAGCAGTAAGGAACTGCCCCTCTGCCCTGATTTCCTGCTCTGACACCTCTGAGGGCTCTGGAGGCACCTGTGGGCTCACTAGGCAGAGAGAGAGAGAGAGAGAGAGAGAGAGAGAGAGAGAGAGAGAGAGAGAAACAGAGAAACAGTCCCTAGCTATGACTCCTTGACTTTGTTAGGCAGAGTCCTGGAGTCCAACTTGGTGGAGAAGGCAATGCCTATTCAGAATTATTTAAGTGGCCCTGATAGACCAGTTTTTGTTTTTCTTTTTTAAATTTAGGTGAAATTCACACAATGTAAAATGAACTATTGTAAGGTGTGTAATTCAGTGACATTTCATATTCGTGTATCTACATTGTTGTGCAATCATCACCTCTATCTAGTTCCAAAACATTTTTACCACCCTAAAAGGAAACAGGTATCCATTAGTGGTCATGCCGTATTTCTCCCTCGCTTCAAATCTCTGACAACTACTAATCTGCTGTCTGTGTCTATGGGTTTACCTATTTTGGACATTTCATATATACTCGGATAGAATCATAATATGTGGCCTTTTGTGTCTGTCTTCTTTCACTCATCATAACGTTTCCAAGGTGTATCCATGTTGCAGTTTTTATCAATAACTTCATTCCTTTTTATAGCTGAATAACATTCCATTGTGTGGATAGACCACATTTAGTTTATCCTTTTACCAACTGATGGACATTTGAGTTGTGTTCACCTTTTGGTTATTGGGAATAGTGCTTGCTATGGATATTCGTATACCAGTTTTTATGTGGATATATGTTTTCAACTCTGGAGTGGAATTGCTGGATCACATGGTAGTTCTATGTTTGATTGTTTTCACGCTGGCTGCACCACTTTACATTCCTACCAGCAATGTACAAGGGTTCTGATTTCTACATATCCTCACCAACACTTGTTACTGATTAATTGATTGACTATAGCCATCCTAGTGTGTATGAAGTAGTATCTCACTGTGGTTTTTTTTTTTTTTTAACTTTCATTTATTCTAAGTGTGTTTTTCCAGGACCCGTAGGCTCCAAGTCAAGTAATTGTTTCAATCTAGTTGCAGAGGGCACAGCTCACAGTGGCCCATGTGGGGATCGAACCGGCAACCTTGTTGTTAACAGCACCGCACTCTAACCAACTGAGCTAACCGCTGCCCCCACACTGTGGTTTTGATATGCATTTCCCTAATGGCTCGTGGTGTTGAGCTTCTTTTCATGTGCTTGTCATCTGTTCCACTCTTTTTTTGAGCTGTTTGGATAAAATCAAACCCTCATGAATAGAACTGTATCCTCCAGGTAGTTTCATAGATGTGCCTGTGGCATAGTCTGAGATTCTTTTGATCTAAGCCTGGTGAATTCTGCCCCAGGTCCTATACAAAGGCTTGCCCTGTTCTGGGAAACAGGTAGACTTAGATGTTAAACGTGCAGTCTAAATGCCCTTTCTGCCTCAGGTGTCCCCACAACCCCTTCTCTACCTGACCTCGTCCCAGTCCTTGCCTCAGGCTGCGGGCCTTTTCTGCTGGCTGCACCATTCCCAAGGGTAACAACTGTGTCTTTGGGACTCTTCTTTGCTCTGACGAATTCCTTGTTGTTTGTTTACCTGGAGCATACCCACTATAGCCTCCGTCCACTTTGCCCTCACTGCTTTCTTCTCTCTATCTCTACCGCCTGCACATTTCCAGTTATCTTAGATTTCTTAGACTCCAAAGTTTCCTAGACCCTCCCTCTTAGTCCTGGGTAGACTGGGTTGACAAACTTTTCAACGTGGGGCCCCTCCTGTTCTGTTACAGCTAGAGGAAGGGCAGGAGACTGGCTGGTCTCCCCAAGGCAAAGGATGTTGGGGTGGCAGATGATTCACACTCTACTTCTCACCAGGAATGGGGGGGAGATCTCTGGAGGACCCTGGCTGGGGAGCAGGAGGAGGTTGTCATCCCAACCTCTTCTTTATCCAATCATCCATCGAAGGACACTTAGGTTGTTTTCATCTCTTAGCTATGTGAATAATGCTGCAATGAACATAGGGGTACATATATCTTTATGAATATGTAGTTTCAAAATTTTTGGGTAGAGGCCCAGAAGAGGGATTCCTGGGTCATAGGGTAGCTCTATTCTTATTTTATTTTATTGGGGAAGGGGAACAGGACTTTATTGGGGGACAGTGTGTACTTCCAGGACTTTTTTCCAAGTCAAGTTGTTGTCCTTTCAATCTTAGTTGTGGAGGGTGCCGTTCAGCTTCAAGTTGTTGTCCTTTCAATCTTAGTTGTGGAGGGCGCAGCTCAGCTCCAGGTCCAGTTGCCATTGCTAGTTGCAGGGGGCGCAGCCCACCATCCCTTGCGGGAGTCTAACCGGCAACCTTGTGGTTGAGAGGACGTGCTCCAACCAACTGAACCATCTGGGAGCTCAGCGGCAGCTCAACTCAAGGTGCCGTGTTCAATCTTTAGTTGCAGGGGGCGCTGCCCACCATCCCTTGCGGGACTTGAGGAATCGAACTGGCAACCTTGTGGTTGAGAGCACACTGGCCCATGTGGGAATCGAACCGGCAGCCTTCAGAGTTAGGAGCATGGAGCTCTAACCGCCTGAGCCACCGGGCTGGCCCAGGTAGCTCTATTCTTAATTCTTTGAGGAAATTCCATAGTTTTTCCATACAGGCTGCACCAATTTGTTTCCACCAACAGTGTCTGAAGTTTCCCTTTTCTCTATATCCTCTCCAATACTTGTTATTTCTTGTGTTATTGATAATAGCCATCCTAACAAGTGTGAGGTGGTATCTCATTGTGGTTTTGATTTGTATTTTCCTTTACAGCTAGTGAAGTTGAGCACCTTTCCATATATCTATTGGCCATCTGTATGTCTTCTTGGGAAAAGTTCACAACATATGTTTATTGAGTGCCGTCTCTGCAAGGTCGTGATACTAAAAGCTCAGCATTTGAGGACCTCATAGTCTAGAGAGATATACAAGCTCATAAATGCAATATGATGTGATGTGTGTTATAAGCAAGGTGTGTATGAAGTGCAGTGGTAACACAACTGAAGGAGGAATGATTTTGTCCCAAGAGAAAGAATGGGTAACTTGAGCTTGGGAGAAAATGTGACATTTGAGCTGGGTCTTGAAGAAGGAGAGGCTGACATGGGGGAGAAAAGCGTTTTAGGTAAAGGACTCAGGGATTCTTTGCATGGAGTCAGATCAAGAGTGACTTTAGGGGACGCTCAGAAGCCCACCACATTTCCTTTCCTGTGTCTCCCTCCCCATCTACACTGGGACAACTGTGAAGTCAAGAAACCCTGTCTTCCAGGGAAGTGGCCCAGGCCTCAGGGACTGTCTCTTGTCCTCCCATATAAATTCATTTTTCCTGCATCCCACCCACTCCAGAGGCAGCCAACTGATGTGATCAACTCACTCACACTAAGTGTTACTGGGAACGGATGGGTTAGTTAATTAAATAAATAACTCATCTGGCGTTTATTTTAGTTTACAATATACACGTCATATAAAAGATTATAGTGTGGTGCTTAATAGGACAGGCCTAAAATCAGAATGGCCTGGGTTTGAACGCCACTCATTAACGGGGAGACTTTACTCAAGGTATGTAACTCCTCAGTTTTCTCCTTGACAAAATAGAAATAATAATACTCTATAGTGTTGTGGAGATTAAATAAGATAGTATCAACTCTGAGCATGGTGCTTGATGTGGTAAACATTAATTAAATGATGGTATATACGGTATATACAAAAACACACATACAAACACATGTAGATAGTATATACATACAAAAAATATATACATAGTATATACATATAAAATGAATTATATATACGTAGTATATACATATAAAATATATACAAAGTGTATACATAGTATACTATATACATACATATAATATATACATATATATGTAGTAAACATATATGTATATATTTGACCTTTGAACAACATGAGGGTTGGGGCACCAAACCCCCCACACAGTGAAAAATCTGTGCATAAGTTTTGAATCCCCCAAAACTTAACTACTGATACCCTACTGTTGACGGGAAGAAAGCCTTACCAATAACATAGATAGTCGATTAACAAATATTTTTTATGTTATATGTATTATATACTGTATTCTCACAATAAAGTAAGCTAGAGAAAAGAAAAATTTGTAAGAAAATCTTAAGGAAGAGAAAATACATTTACAATATTTATTTTAAAAAATCCACATATAAGTGGACCTGTGCAGTTTAAACCTGTCTTGTTCAAGGGTCAACTGTATATGTAATCTGTCTACTCTTAAGGAATTTCAAATGGGAAAGAAAAGTACACAGATAAACTAACTATAAAGTAATGCTGCATTTTTCCCGGGTTATATATTAGCATTTGAAATAGGGACTTTCTGGAGACATTAACCAAAGGATGGTTATTCCCAGGAAGATTAATTTCTTTGAGACGGAAAGTAGGACCTACAAATGGAAGTTGCCAGGAGATAGATTTTGGTTCCACTATAAAAGAGAAATTGGGAGCCTCTTGGAGGTGGTGAGCTCCTTGTGGCCTTGGAGGTTACCAAACAGAGACTGGCTGACCTGTTAGTAGAGCACCTTCCTGGATCCCTTAGAAGGCTGCAGAGGGGATACTTGGCTCCTGAAGGGCATTTTGGAAAGGCTCTCTTTTCCACCCGTTCCCAGAAACCCTTGCCCTCTCCTCTTTGGGTGATTCCTTCCTTTGGTAGGATCTGGAACCCTGCAGGTATGGTGGTACTAGAAGCAGCTGCTAGGGCAGGTGGCTCTTGCAGGTGACCTGGCACCTTACCTCCCCTGCTCCCATCGCCCCTCTGCCTCTTTTGGCTTACCTCCTAGAGTAGAAATAGCCCAGGGCCAAACATTAACTGTGAAGCCATAAAATCATGTGCAGCTCAGGTGGCTCCCAGCAGCCTGAACTCTTGGTGCCCTGTTATCAGGAAATACTGCCTCTCCTCCCTGTGGGTGGGGACGGTGGAGTGGCAGGAATGAGGAGGGGGACCCAGCACTTCAGGCTTCCACCCTGGCAGAGCAGGAGGCAGAGGCTGCCTCTATTGCCTGAGTCTCAGGTAACCACTGTTTAGAATCTGATCCTTGGGCCTTAGGGACGGAACACAGCAGCATCTTTCATCGTCAACAGAAGATGTGCCCTCACTTGTGCAATCAGGAACTTGCCTAGTTTGATGTGGGTCCAGAAGTACACATACATATGTACAATGATTTCATAAACATTTACATGGTACTGAAAAACACGCTTACCATCTCTTATTCATCCCCAGAATCTCACACGGTGCGTGCAACATCAATACATCTTCGCTGAACTGATGGGTGAATAGTGAGGGAAAAATATTTATGCCCACCCTCATATTCACCCACTCATGTGTACATTTACCACTTACTCTTCTCCACGTGTATACATTTGTAGATACCCATGGATGTTCACAGTATGCCTATATAACACACACTCAGGTTACACACAATAGCATAAATGCACCTGTCCACACACCTAATAGTTATATGCATATGAATACGTGCATATATTTACAGATTCTCAAATGACCCTGCTGAATAGTAATAGTGGTGGCTGTGATGACAGCATATGGTTCCACCACGCAGGATGGGGCAAAGACGATATTTCAGCTGGGAAGCCCTTCTCCCAGTTGTGTGCTGGGGTGCTTGCCCACACCCCAAAGCCTTCACTCTTCTCTTCTCCCCGCGAAGCAAGGTGGTGCATTGGGGGAGGAGGGCAGGGGCTGAGGGGAGTACCCCAGAGCAAGAAAGACCAAGTCCAGCATCTTCTGGCCCTTTATCATCTATTGGAGAAAATGTATTGATCTGGGAGCTGTCATGAGCTGTTGTTCCCTTAGAAAATGATGATAAAAGAGGGGCGAAAAAGAGCCCTAGAGTCCAAAAGGGTGAAGCCCTATGTAGGGTGTGTGTGTGTGTGTGTGTGTGTGTGTGCGCGCGCGCGTGTGTGTTTGCCTGTTGGTATGGGGCCGCCCCAGGCTGCAGTCTCTTCAAAAGGGGGTGAGGCTGTGATTTTGCTGCCTGGTACCTAACCCAAAGCCCAGGACTGGATGGTGAGAAGTCTGGTGTATGGTTCCGGTTCTACCACCAGCTTGCCACATGGCCTTGCGGAGTTTGCTTTGCTTCCATGTTAAGTGCTTCACACTCCAGTTAAGTGGTTAGCCCGCCTCAGGGTTCCTGTGAGTGTCCAGGGAGCTAAGAGAGCTTACAGGGGCTTTGAAGAGTTATAACTTTTCCTAGTGGTCAGGGCTTAGTTCTCAGCTCGGTGAAAGGCATTTCAAGTGTGCCAGCATCCTTAGCAATGAACCTGTGCATAGGATAAAAGGTAGAACACAGCACAGTTTCCACTCCCAAGGGGAACAGCCAAGTAGGAAGTACCCAAAGGAGAGGTCCCTACAACTGCTGTAGTCGGTGGAAGGTGCCTTGCACTGGGATATGGGGTAGCACAGTGAGGCTGTCGGAGGGCTTGGTCGCAGGGCCTTGGGGAATCCGAAAAGGTTTCATGGAGGAAGATGATGTCTCACCAGAGTTACAAATGGTAAAGATTAAAAGGGGAAAACAGGAGTAACCAGGTTAATTTTTGAGTCTTTTCTGGAACTGACCCAGCCCAATGGTTAATCGTTTGACCCTGTGGGAATTATTTGGACCCTGTCCCTGGTGCACGGGCGCGCATGCGCGTGCTCATCCCCCCGACCCCCCCACACAAAGCGGCCCAGACCAGAGCTGAGGGGGGATTTGGAAGTCACCTCGTCCAAGCCTGACCCTTTTCCAGATGCAAAACTGAGGCCAGAAGGGCCAAATAGAGGGAGGGAGGTTTCCCAGGGAGTTAGTGGCAGAGCAAGGATTTGAACTCAGGTCTCCCAAGTCTAGGGCCTTTTCTCAGTCTTAAACGTGGACTGGGTTTTGGAGGCTTTTTAACCTAGTGTTGAGTAATGCTGAAAGTTTTGATCCTGCCTTATACGTACTTGTTGATTGTTTCTGGGTGCAGAGCCTAAGATTGCCCCCTGGCTAGGCTCCTGCCACTAACTGAGGTAGGCAGTTCCCTGTGCCCAGAGATTTCAGGGGTGATCACAAGGTCCTCTGTGTTCCTCCCTGATAGTCCCTGCCTATCCGTTCCTAACTGATCGCTAACATCCTACTGGTAGACCTTCATGCTCATGGATCTCTCTTGAAATGCTGTTCTGCTCTGGGACACAGAATATATGCAGTAATCTGCAAATCAGTTGCCAATCGCTCAGTGTAAATGGGGCAAGCAGATCCTTTCTGAGAGCCAGTATTGATGGGGAAAGAAAGCATGAAGGCTTTTAGAGCTCCAAAAAGATAAGGGCAGCCCAGGAGGCCCAATCCTCACAATCTGTTCTAGAGGTTAGGAGTTTGGTTTTGGAATGAGGCAGATATTTTTTCTTATTAAAAAAGCAGTATCCCCTTATTACAGACAAATCAGAAAATTCAGAGGGCCATAATAACAGAAGAAATAAACTGCATGGCCCCATACTGCACCCCTTACCCCTTAGGTGGCATCATTAATATTTAGGTATATATCTCCAGTCCCTTCTCCGTCTATTCTGTGTGTATAACGTATATGTGTGAGTGTATATATGTGGAAATTAGTTATATGTGTACTGTATGCATATAAATAAAAGATAATTTGTAATCTCCTTGATTTCACTCTGAGCTGGGAAGTCTATGCCTATGGACATTTCAAAGCAGGCCCCTGTGTGCTTAACCGTCATGCCAATTTGTTCTAATATCCTCCCCTTGTCACTCTTCATTACCTTCAGAGCAGGGATTGGCCAACTTTTTCTGTTAAAAGCCAGATAGTGAACATCTTGTTTCGTGGGTCATCAGGTCTCTGTCACAGTCACTGGACTTGGCTGTTGCAGCAGAAAAAAAAGTCACAGTCAGTATGTAATTGAATGGGTGTGGCTGTGTTCCAATAGCACTTTATTTATAGACACCAAAACTTGAATTTCATATGATTTTCACATGTCAGAAAATATTCTTCTTCTTTTAATTTCTTAGCCATTTGAAAATGTGAAAACTGGTCTCAGCATGTGGGTCATACCAAATCACATGGCAGGCTGGATTTAGCCCATGGACCTCTAGAACAGTGGCAGCCAATAGAACTT
The DNA here is from genome assembly GCF_036562045.2 of Rhinolophus sinicus. Classification (NCBI taxonomy): domain Eukaryota; kingdom Metazoa; phylum Chordata; class Mammalia; order Chiroptera; family Rhinolophidae; genus Rhinolophus; species Rhinolophus sinicus. The sequence continues at coordinate 19,077,783 of NC_133765.1, read as the reverse complement.
TCTGCTCTGATGGAGATGTTCTATATTTGTGCTGTCAGATATAGTAGCCATGAACCACATGTGCTATTGAGCATTTGAAATATGGCCAGTGCAAGTGAGGAACTGAATTTGCAATTGTATTTCATTTTAACTAATTTACATTTAAATAGCCCCGTGGGCCTTATGACTCTTGTTGGATAGGATATTTTCCGAGGGCTGCCGTAACACATTGCCACACTGGGTAGCTTAAAACAGAAGAAATTTATTCTCTCACAGTTCTGGAGAACAGAATTCCAAAGTTAAGGTGTTAGCAAGACTGTGCTCCCTCTGAAGGTTCTAGGGAAGAATCCTTCTTTGCGTCTCTCCTAGCTTCTGGTGACTCTTGGTAATTTTTGGCATTCCTTGGCTTGTAGACACTTCATTCCAATCTCTGCCTCCATTGTGATATGTCATTCTCCCTGTGTGTCTGTGTCTGCTTCTTCATTTATAAGGACACTAGTCATTGGACTTAGGTGCCCCCCGCCAATCCAGTATGACCTCATCTTACATAATTACATTTGCAGAGACCCTATTACCAAATATGGTCACATTGTAAAGTTCCAGGGGGACATGAATCAACCCAACATTGATGGAGGAGCTCTAAAGCAATGTGTCTCAAATGTCATCATCAGCATCTCCTGGAGGGCTTGTTGAAACACGGACTGCTGGGCCCCACGCCCCCGGGGTTTCTGATTGGCAAGTCTTGCCCATCTAAGAAATCCCAGGTGATGCCGACCCTGCTTTTCCAGGGACCGCACGTTGAGAACCACTGCTCTAGAGGGCTTCTGGTAGCTTGCTGTGGCTGTTGTAACCAAGTGCCACAAGCTGGGTGGCTTAAAAAAAAAAGAGAGAAATTTACCATCTCACAGTTCTAGGGCTAGAAGTCCAAAATCAAAGTGTTGGTAGGGGTGGTTGGTGAGAGAAGGGTCTGTTCCGGGCCTCTCTCCTTGGCTTGCGGGTGGCCATCTTCATTGTCACATGGCGTTCTCCCTGTATGTGTGTCTCTGTGTTTAAACTCCTTTTCATAAGGGCATCCATCATAGTGGATTAGGACCCACTCTAATGACCTCATTTTCACTCGATCATCTCTGTAAAGACCCTATCTCCAAATAAGGTCACGTTCTGAGCAACTGGAAGTTAGGACTTCAACATATGAATTAGGGGGGAAACACAATTCAACCCACAGCAGAGCTTGACTATACGTTTGGCACCCTGAGCCAAGGGGTACCTTCTTGGAAGCCCTGTGTCCAAGAAAACCTTGCTTCTCTCATCTTTAAACTTTGGATGGAAGCTGCCTGAATGGACTAGGAGGCAGGAGTCTTGGCTTCCAGTTCTGCTCTGCCGACAAAAGACTGGGGACCTTGGATAAATCATTTATCATGAGGCCTTCCTTAGTATCTCCTTGGTCTTTTGTTAGTTCTGGCAATCTGTGATTCGTAGGTGGCAAGGTAAGGTTAGTTTTTGGTAAGTTCTCAGCTTTCACGCTGTCTTGTAGACCTTTGATCTGTGTTAATAGAACCAAGGTTGGAAATTTGGTTTTTGAGTGACTCGTTGTTGTTGTTGTTTTTTTCTTTCTTTTTTTCGTGTGTGTGTGTGTGTGTGTGTGCTGTCAATTTTTCATCCATCCATCCATCCATCCATCCATCCATCCATCCATCCATCCAATTATTATTGAACATCTGTTGTATACCAGGTATTGCACTCAACAGGACAGTGTTGCAGCCCCTCTGAGCTCGGTCTGGTGGGAGGATAGACATATAACCAAATAATCAGAAACACATTTTGCTGTAGCTGTGTTGTCAGTATTATGTGCTATGGGTCCTGGGGGAGTGAGGTGGATGATTCTACCTAGAGGTGGCAGGGAAGGTTTTAGTGAGGAGATCAGCCATATCTTAAATGCTGAATCGTAGTTCTACAGGGAGAGAAGGCCAGAAGAGGAATTCTGAGTAGAGGGAACAGCCTGTGCTGTTCCTGCTGGTGTGAAAGAGTAATTAGCTATGGCTGAGATATGTGGTGCTCGGAGACACATGGATGACGAGTGGGAGATGAGGCTGGAAACATGGTGTCAGACCTCACTCTGAAAGATATTATTTGCTAAGCCAGAGTTTAGATTTCATCCTGGGACAAAAAAAGGAGCCATGAGGGTTTTTACATGGGGGGAGTTATATGTTCACATGTTTGTTGGAAGATCTCTGGCAGCCGCCTGAGGGAGGTGCTGGAGGTGAGGAGGCTGGCGGCAGGGTGAGCAGTTAGGGCCATTCGAACAGCTAAGGCCAGTGATGATGAGGTCTGAACCAGGGCAGGGGTCATGGTGATAGAGAGAGGACAAGTTCAAGAGACATTGAACAGGTCTTTAGCTTGGGCCACTGGGTGTGCAGTGGCTGGTCATGGAAGAGGAGGGGAGGTTGGCTAGACAAAGTAATGACTTCTGTCTTGCACATAATTGCACTGAAGGGGTCTGAGTATCACCGAGGGAGGTGTGTGCAGTCACCTTGTGAACTATAGGTCAGGAGCTTCAGAGAGGGGCCGGGGCCATCACATGTCATCTTCTCCTGCTCATTATTCCGGTCACATTGTCCTTCTGTCACTTCAAGATCATGCCAACCCAGCTCATTCCCACCTTAGGACCTCTGGTTTTCTGCATGACTGGCTTCGCTCATTCTTCAGTTCTCAGCTCCATGAGGAGGGGACCTTGACTGTTTTGTTCAGTGCTGAATCCTTAGGGCCAACCATAGTGCCAGGCACAAAGTAGCTGCTCAATGAATGCCAAATGAACAAGTGAAGGGTAGCTAAAGTCCAGGAATGAGGCCGGGGGAAAATGCATGTTAATATTAAAGGGACCTGAGGGGAATCCAAGGACAGAGTAATTCCTTCCACTGTTAAGGGAAAGTACTAGAATCCTTTCTGTGTTTTTATTTTTGTTGATAACAATAATATTAAAAAGGACAATGTAAAAGTCAGAGTGCTTGGGTCCAAACTACCCTATCACTGGCTTTGTGACTTTGGGCCAGTGCCTCTGTTTCCTCCAGTAAAATGGGGATAATAACACTATCTGCCACTCTGGGTCACTGTGAAGAATAAATGAGACCCTGCCTGAATAGATAGGCACAGAGTAAGTGTTCAATAACTATTTGCTATTATTATTATTGTTTGAATATTACCTTCTGCCAGGCATTATGCTAAGGACTTTCAATGCAAGTTCTTAATTAATTTTCCTAATAACCTGGTGAGATACAAATTTTCGTGTTTTAAAATCCATGTTGTATAGTTGAGAAAATGGAGTTTCCAAAAGAGGAAGTCACTGAGCCACGCATTTACCAGCTGGGAGGCACTGGGAGTTAAGCCCAGGTTTGTCTGACTTGAGTAACAAGTGTACCATACCGCAACCCGTCTGCAGGGTGACCTGGAGTCTTGACATGGTCAAGGGAGCTGACCGCAGAGGTTGATCAGCCCTCAGTGGTCTTTTCTCCTAGATGTTACCCTTTCTGAGCCTGCAGAGGGCCTCTGTGGAAGGGCCGCAAAAAGGGGTACCCCAAGATCAGTCTTTCTACCTCTGACTAGGAAGACTGGGCAGGGGACCTCAGAGACTTTGTGGCACATTTACAGCCTGCTGACCAACACCAACCTATAGACCAGAATGTTAATAGTCAGTCATCACAATTCTCGCCAATATCTAGAACCTCTGGGTAGGATAACAGACTTTAGCTAAGGCACAATTTTCCCCTTTGACCGATCAATCTTTAATTACCTCCCCACTCACTAACCTTGGCTCATATCATGATAAGCAAGAGGAAATGACTTCTGAATTATTTCATTGACAGCTAACTCTTCTAAGGAAACAGTGTTTTATATACACACAGATATACATGCACGCACTGCTCAGCTGCAAACACGTGCCTCCCAGGGCATGTATCTACAAGTACACAGGCCCATATGTTCCTGGGAACACAAACAACCTTGCAAGGAACTTGCTGCATGCGCAAGGGATCTTATCTACCCAATTGCACACATAGCAAAAAACAAAGCAAACACACCACACACACACACACACACCCTTAGTTGATTCTTAAGTTTGGAAGGACAAAAACTAAGTAAAAAAATAATAAGAATATTAGTTTCCATTCATTGAGTGTTCACTGAGTGCTGGGGATTAAGTTTTAAGCACTTTATATATACTATCTCATGTCATCGTCATAATAACTGTATCAAGTCGAAATTAGCATCCCCTTGTTTCCCACAGGGAGACAGAGGCTGTGGTGAAGTCTGGATGCTCCAGGGGTTTGTATGCACATCAAAGTGTGGTATAGCTCACCCGAGGTCACACAACTAGTAAATCACAGAAGCAAACTTTGAACGCAGCTGTGTTCTAACTAGAAAACGTTTGTTCTTAACTACCTGTCTGTATTTCCATGACAGGGACAGAGAGAAGAAAGAGAGATATAATTTTTACTGAACAGCAGCACGAAACATCTTCCACAGCCATCATCCTCAGCTTACAAGGAGCAGCTATTTAAAGAAAAAACATGGTAAAATATATTCAATATACAACTCACCTATTAAATCATTTTTAAGTGTACAATTCCATGGCATTAAGTACATTAACGATGTTGTGTAACCATTTCCACTATTTCCAGAACTTTCTCATCATCCCAACAAGAAACTCTGTTCCCATTAAATAATTTAACTCCCCTTGACCCCCCCTTCTCCAACCCCTTGGTAACCACTATTATACCTTCTGTCTCTATGAATTTGCCTGTTCTAGGTACTTCATGTACTGCTGAATGTTTTCAAGATGCACCTGTCATGCAGGGCATCATGTGGGGTCTCTGGTCCTGCTCCCCGCATAAGAACACAGGATATGGTGAGGCCAAAAAGGAACACCCACGGAGCCACAGATAGGGGAGTCATACCACTATAGTCTCGCTGGTGGCTGGGTTGGAGTCACAGGAAGCAGGAGCCACACGATCTGCAACTCGCCGTCCACTTGTCTCTGCCAACCAACCTCACTTGCTAGCTGCAATCCACTTCTCTGCAATCCGTAATCCACAGTCCGCCACGCCATGCCACTACACCACCACACCTCACCACACCACACCACGCTAGCTTAGCCACGGCAGTTATATCAGAGGCAAATGGCTAACCGGTAACAGCTTATGGCCAACTAGTCACAGCTGATGGCCATCTACTACCTGAGCCAGCACCTTTCTACGTGAGGCGAGAGCCTGGAAACTGCTCTCTGGGGCTCTGTCCCCACACACCCAGGTTGTAGCATGTATTAGAGTGAGAAGGAGCAGCTTTCAGATGAACAGAAAGCCAGAAAGATGTCTTTTATCGGGCAAAGAGAACATTATCTCAAAGTGGTGGTATAGTCAGAAAATCAAACGGATTCAGTATGAATTTAGACACAGCCTAGTTGAGCAGTTCTTTTTTAAGGTAAAATTGGTATGTAACATTATATACGGTGTTTCCCCAAAAATAAGACCTAGCCGGACAATCAGCTGTAATGCGTCTTTTGGAGCAAAAATTAATATAAGACCCAGTCTTATTTTACTATAAGACCCGGTCTTTATAATATAATATAATATAATATAATATAATATAATATAATATAATACCGAGTCTTATATTAATTTTTGCTCCAAAAGACGCATTAGAGCTGATTGTTCGACTAGGTCTTATTTTCGGGGAAACATGGTAGGTATCAGGTGTACAACATCATCATTAGACATCTAGATGAACATTCTTGAACTGGTTAGTCAAGGCAAGTTTCCTTTTTCTTCTTTCTTTTTTTTCTGATGCCTTTGCCCACTTGTATGACTCCCCTTTGCTTTCCCTCCACTGTTTCTCCAGGAAACCATTTTGAGGGCAGGACCTAATGAGAAACAGCATGTTGCTGTAGAAAGAGCCCTGGACCAGGAATCAGAAGACCAGTGTTTCACTCTGGTTTTGACACTGGATGACCTGGGCCTCTCTCTTTTCTCTGGGCTCATGTTCCTCCTTTGTATTACAAGAGGGTTGGTGTGGCTTATCTTTAGGTTTTGTTCTGGTTTTGGCTTTCCATATTTGACGCTACACTCACACTAAAGTGGCAGTGTTACGTCTTCCATGGGTGTTGGCATTGAAACATGGGACAGAGCCTTAGGCCAGAAGAAGGCAGAGCCGATGGTGGATTGCCAGGCTTCCTTATGTGGCTGGGAGAGGTATTCCCCTGTCATCACACAAACCAGGAAAGTACAGATAAGGTGGGTCCTAAACCCAGCCCCAGAAACTTGCCAGCTCTTACGTTCAGCCCTGACTCACACTCAAGGATGTGGTGGAGGAGGCTGTGGAGCAATCCTCGGGAATGGGGCCTCATGCCCCATTGGTCTGAATCCCTGTGCTCAGCTGGTGTGAATGAGCCTGGATTCCCGGATGTTCCAGGGACTTTCTAGGGATTAGTAGGCCTACTGGGTAAGAGGAAAAGGCTTGTCTGGGAAGAACGGGCCTTGGAGAGCAGGAGGATGGGGGTTTAGTCCTGAGTCTGTTGCTTGCTTTGCTAGTCATGTGACTTGAGCAAGTACCTTCTCTCTAGACATCACTGTAGAGGACACAAGGGAGTGGAATTCTCTGATCTCTTCCACGCTTTGGCCACCTGGACCTTTCGATTCCCCAGATGCACCTCCATCTCTCTCTGTTTGGAGCATATGCCCACCTGGAACACTCCCTCACCCCATTTCCTACCCCACTCACTTGGCTCTCTCCTTCATGGCATGTCTTTCAGAGTCCAGGCTACTCGTTGTGAGAGGGCACTGAGAAGAAGACAATATGGAGTGGTGGGGACTGTGGAAAACTGGAGAGTGCATGTCCCACTGAAGCCATGCAGGTGCTTTTAAAACACGGTTCTGTCCAAAATAGTTGTCTGAGGTTGAATTTGTTCCTGACACTAGGAATTTGCAACCTCTGGCCTACAGACATGGAAAGCCCCATCCAGAGACTCTCCTGGTGTCTTACATTCTCCCTTTCGTAACACTTATTGTTTTATGGTAATTATTTATCACAGCCTTTCCCACTAGGCTGTAAACTCCATTTGGTCAGGCACCTAACTATTTTATCCTCAACTCTATTCTTCACCTTAGCACAGAACTGGCCCATAGTAGGTGCTCAATAAATATCTGTAAAATTAGCAAATGAGTGGATGCTTAACACGTAATTGGTGAGTGACTTCATCTCAGAGTCCTTTCGTGATGCTGTTTGAGTTTATTTTATTCCATTCTCTGGGCCTGAAAACATTGCAGCACCAGCCTCATCGCTAATGATTGAAATTCTTTAGACTCCAGTTTACCCACTTTGACTCAGTGTTATCATCTGGTCAAGTCCTTGACATTTTTCAAATTATGTCAGTCAGCTCCTTCAGTGCTGTTTAGACTGGGAAAGGCAACTAACGACTCCGGAGTCATCAGCTCTCTTGCTCATCCAGGGAAGTTAACAGGAACACTTGAACCACCTCACATATATTTTCTGAGATCTTTCAAGACCCTTCAAATCCATGGTCTTGTTTTTGTGAAGTAGGCTGGAAAAGCATATGCATCCTTATTATATAACGAGAAAAACTGAGACTCGGAGAAGTTACAGCTACATAGAGCTATGGTAACAGAACCTTCCCTAAGACAGATGTGATGGTACCTGAGACAGATGTTAATCATTAATGGCCTTCTTTCCACTGAGCTCCAACTCTGCCTCAGAATCCTACTTAACACAGTGTTCTAGTTAGTTACCACCAATTAGTTGAAGTTGACACTGAGATGAATGATCCTTGCTTCTCCTATCAGGCAGTTTTATAGTTAAAAAAAAAAAGGTTATTTTATTTTTCAAGAGGGTCTGAGGCTCATGGGTTATCAATACCATCTCACTCCAACCCCTGGGAACCTCAGTGGTATTATTATACTCCTCTTCCTGTCTCCCCCATTTCATTTACCTTTCAGTCTTTCTGATCTTGTCTGTCCTGATCTTGCCTGAAGTATGTTAGAAAGAAGAGAGGCCTCTGGGACTTCAAGGGAGTCCCAGAATAGGACCTCTTGATTCCTGGTCATGTCTGTTTTCACTCTAGTTCTTAGCTTCTGCCGACCCCCACCTCCATCTAGTGACGTCAGATGCAGACAAGGCACTGGACTATCTCAGTGCAGCGCTGGGTCTCACCACAAGGTGGCGCTGTAGCCTCCGTTGCTTTTGTTTTTATCTTCCTGGGAAATGTCGAAATTGGCACAGTCACTCAACAAGTAATACTGTGACTAATGTGTGGCTTCCCAATTTAAATAGATGATTTAATTAACTATCCTGTTTCAATTTCTATCAGGTTTCAAACAGTTACAAATAATTTTATGTCCCTGCTGTGCCTTTAAAATAATGGCAGTATGCTATACCAGAAGGACAGGGGCTCTAAACCCTAACCCTAACCTTAAACATATGGACTTTCCAGAACTTTCTGCCATACCCAAGTTTCCTTCTTCTAAGTTCTCTGAAAAAGAGGCAAAATTGAAGCAATAATCTGGTTTTTCCTTCCTCTTGCAAAACTCTAGGAGTCCTAGGCCCCTCTTGCCCTTAGGTGATATTGCTTTCATTCTGTTCTATTTTGGGCTGTTTGGTATATGCAGTGAGATTGTGGAAAGGCAGGGCTTGGCCTTTAGGTTGCTCCTAAAGCCTTCTGGAGAGCTTTCCAGCAAAAAAGAGTATAAATGCTCCCTTCACTGGAGGAACCCTCTTTCCCTCTCCCCTCCTTTACTCCTTTATCTCAGGTGCAGTGGGGTGACCTGGCTTTCCCCAGTCTCCCTCCCTGTTCACGTCACTATGCCTTTGCTCAGTCTCGCCTTCATCCTAGCTCAGGCTGTGAAATCCTACTCACCCTTCAAGGCCCAGCTCTAAGCTGCTTCCTCCATGAAGTCTTCCTGGAGCTTCCCAGGCTCATGCATCTCTTTTTTCATAGCTCTTTGCTTGTTCTGATGTTATCACACTCTCTTTTTTTGTACTTATTTGTGTATGTTTTCTGGTTCAGATCTCTTTGTTCTTTTAAAAAATAATTAAATTGTATAGCTTCAGTTAAAGCTCTGCCCTTCAGCTTTTCTTCCTGCCTCTCCAGAGGTAACTACTGTTTTGAAATTTCCATTTGCCATTCCTGCTTATTTTTATACTTTGTTTATTCATATGTATGTACCCATGAACATTTTCTTTCTGTTTCTCAGTCTCTCTGTCTGTCTCTCTCTCTCTACACACACACGCACACACACACACACACATACACACACACAGATTTGGGTGCTTTAAAAATGCATATAAATGGAAGCAAACTGTAAAATTCTTTGCAATCTGTTTTTTTTCACTCCACATTCTATTTTTGAGACTTACATAGCTATAAGAGTTCCATATAAGACTTACATGGAACTTTATAAGTTCCATAACACATTATGGCTATAAAATAAGTTCCATAACTCCTAAGAATAACGTCTTACCTGATGTTCAGTTATGTTTTTCCTTCCCTTTTTTGTTTTTGTTACAAATAGTGCTGCAATGAACATTCTTATATCTGTCCTTTTGTGCATATGTGTAGGAGTTTCCTTAGGGTAAGTACCTAGGACTGGAAGTACTTAAAGCTGCATGAATATTTCTACCTTTACTAGGTATGACCAAATTCTATCCAAAGTATTTGTACTAATTTTTACTGCCACCCGTAATGCAAATCAATCAATCATCAATCAATCAATCAATCAATCAATCAATCAATCACACTTCTTCATATCCCCTCTAACACCTTCTGTTTTTAGCCTTTTTCCATATTGGCCAATCTTATATACAATACAATTTTTAATTGTTTATTTCCTTTATGACTATTGAGGTGGAGCATCTTTTTATATGATTGTTGGACCTTTAGATTTCCTCACTTTGAATTGCCTGTTCACATCCTTTACCCCCTTTTCTGCCCTATTGGGTCATTTTTTTTCTTATTGAATTATAAGAACTCTTTATGTATTCTGGATGCTTATTTTTGTGTGTGTGCACATGTTTATTCCCTGTCCTCACAGACTTCATAGTCAAATGAAGAGAAAAGGTAATAGAGTATGGTGAGTGCTATGAGAAGTACACGAGGGTAAAGGAACACGGGAGGGGCTCATAAGCCTGATTTTAGGGGGCGTGGGAGGCTTCCTGGAAGTGACATTTAATCCAGGCAGGATGAGGCAGCCAGTTGGGGAACTGAGCTTTATCTTCTTTTTATGTCCTCAACAACACTATCCACACAGTATCTTCCACTTGTTGAACACTATTTAGTGTTTGTGGAAGTGAAATGGAATTTCAGGCAGAGGAGAGATTTGGGGCAGGTAGGTCCTTGTAGTATCTTTAAAACTTACTCATTTGAAGAGTCCAGGGGAATTCAGCTTCCTCTGTGCAGTGTTTGGGACTTCTTGAATTTTAGAACTGATCTAGACCTAAGAGGGCATCGAATCTAATCTTTCCCCAGTGCTGGAATCCCCTGTGTAAAATCTTAGGTAAGTGGTTCACCTGCTTCTGCTGTTGAGTCTCTGAGGCTGAGAAGCTCATGCCTTTGTGAGGCATCCCAACCAGACTAACTGGTTGTTAGAAATCTTTTATACAGTGTTGGGCTCCATGCCTCTTCTACCCATTGTTTCCTCTCTGCCCCTTAGAAACACAAAACATATCTCTCTTTTCTCCTGATCACCCTTCAAGTACCTCAAGATAATAACCTTTGAGTCTCCTTTTCTCTAAATGAAGCATTCCTACTCCAGTCAAACACCATGTTATTCTGAGGCATTCATGGATCACCTTTTCCAACTCAATGAGATATTGTTACTGAGCATTGGGCTGGGTGAGCAGATTGGACTTCTCTTGAGGAACCTGGGAAGAAAAGGTAGTCCTGGGGGCCTACACATGTGGGGCCTTGAACTATGGTTATTAACCTTGATTGCCTATTAGAACCACCTAGGGAAATTTTCTCTTATTAAGCTGTAAAGAATTTTATTGTAAATCACACATCTTTCATTGTAGTTTTAAAAAAATACACTTTTTAATTTACATGAAATTCACTCTTTTTTTAGTGTTTAGTTCTATGAGTTTTGACTAATCTAGTCATGTAATTGCCGCTATAATCAAGACACAGGAAACTTCCATCATCCTGCAAAATTCCCTCTTTCTGTCCATTTGTAGTAAACCCTCCCCCAACCGTTAACCTCTGGCAACCACTGATTTGTTCTCCGTTACTATAGTTTTGTGTTTTCCAAAATGTCATATAAATGATATAATACAGTATCTAGCCTCTTGAGTATGACTTCTTTCTCCAACTTTGTTATTCTATTTCAAAATTATTTTGGCTATACATGTTCCTTTGCCTTCCTAAATTTTAGAATGATCTTGTCAATATCTACAAGAAATATGGCTGGAATTTTGATTGGAATTGTGTTGAGTCTATCGGTTAATTTGGAGAGAGTTGACGTTTTAACAATTTTGAGTCGTCTGATCCATACTCAATATACTTCTCCATTTGTTTAGGACTTTGATTTCTCTAATTGGTGTCTTGTAGTTTTCAATATACAGATCCTGCCCATATTTTGTTAGATTTGTACCTCAGCATTTCGTTTTTTCTTTATTTTTCAGCGTTTCATTTTTTGATGCTATTATAAATAACATTGTAAGAATTCAGTTTGTTCATTGTTACCATATAGAAATACAATTGAGTTTTATATATTGATCTTGTACCCTGTGACTTTGTTAAATAAATGTATCAGTTCTAAGTGCTTTGTTGTGGTTTGCATGACATATTATATGTGGAACTTCACGTTGTCTAAGAATAGAAGCAATTTTATTTCTTCCTTTCCAACCAACCTGTAGAATTTTCCTCCCTCTCTCCCTCCCTCCTCCCTTTCCCTTCTTTGTTCTCTTCCACCATCTCCTTTTCCACCTCCTTTTTCTCCATTCTCCACCCTTATGTGCTTGCCAGGACAATGTGGGATAGGAGTAGTGAGAGTGGCCATCCTTGCCTTTTTTCCTGATCTTAGGGGGAAAGCTTTCAGTCTTTCACCACTAAATAGTTAGCTGTAGGTTTTTTTTTAAATTATTTTTATTTTTATTGGGGAATGTTGGGAAACAGTGTGTTTCTCCAGGGCCCATCAGCTCCAAGTCAAGACATTGTCCTTCAATCTAGTTGTGGAGGGCACAGCTCAGCTCCAAGTCCAGTAGCCGTTTTCAATCTTAATTGCAGGGGGCACAGCCCACCATTCCATGGGGGAATTGAACCCGTAACCTTGTTGTTGAGAGCTCATGCTCTAACCAACTGAGCCATCAGACCGCCCTCACTGGCCATGTGGGAATCGAACTGGCAGCCTCTGGCATTAGGAGCACGGAGCTCCAACCGCCTGAGCCACTGGGCCAGCCTCCCCTTGTGTGGTTTTGGTGTTAAGGAATGGCTGGCTTCATAAAATGAATTGGAAAGTGTTCCTACCTCTTCAATTTTCTGGAAAGTATTTGTAGAATTGGTATGATTTCTTCTTAAATTAGTTTGGTAGAATTCACCTGGGCCTGGAGTTTGTTGGAAGATTTTAAAACTATAAATTCAATTTTTTCAATAGATCAAGGACTATTTAGGAGTTCTGGTAGTTTTTGTCTTTCAAGGAAATGTTCTATTTCATCTTAGTTGTCAAATGTGTGTGTATAGAATTGTTAATAGCAGGCTCCTATTTCTTCTCTGATGTCTGTGGAGTCTATCGGGATAGCCCCTCATTTATTCCTGGTGTTGGTAATTTGTGTTCTCTCTCTCTTTTTGTTTTTGGTCACTTTGGCTAAAGGTTTAATTTTACTCACCTTTAAAAAAACTCAGCTTTTGTTCTCATTGATTTTTCTCTATTTTTCTGTGTTCAATTTCATTTTGTATCTTCATTATTTCCTTTCTTATACCTTTTTTTTAAGGGGGGATTTAATTTGCTTTCCTCTTCCGAGTTTCTTAAGGTGGAAGCTTTGATAATTGACTTTGTACTTTTTTCTTTTACAATATAAACACTTATTCTAGAAATTTCCATCTAAGCACTGTTTTCCTTGCATCCCACAAACTTTTAAACTTTAAATTTTCATATACTTGTAGATTTACATGTAGTTGTATGTAGTTGTAAAAAACAATACAGAGATCCTATGTACCCTTTTACTCAATTTCTCCTAGTGTTAACACTTTGCAAAACTGTCGTACAGTATCATAAAATCAGGATATTGACACTGACACAGCCAAGTTACAGAACAGTTTCATCACCACAAGAATCCCTCATGTTTATAGCCACATCTCCCTCCACCCCTGGCTCTAACCCCTGGTAGCCACCAATCTTTTCTCTATTTCTATGTTGTGATTTCAAGAATATTATAGAAATGGAATTATACACTATTTAATCTTTACGACTGGATTTTTTTTCATGCAGGATAATTCTCTTGAGATTCACCCAAGTTGTTGTGTGTATCAATAATTTATCACTTTCTATTTTTGAATAGTATTCCATAGTATGGCTATACTACCATTTATTTAACCATTCATCCATTGATGGACATGTGGGTTGCTTCTACTTTTTGGCGATTCTGAATAAAGCTGCTATGAACATTTATACACAGGTTTTTCTGTGAACATAAATTTCTAGTTCTTTGGGATGAATTCCCAAGAGTGAATTCCTGGGTTGTGTGGTAGTTGCATGTTTATTTTAGTGTGTTTCTTAAAAAAAAAAAAAAAAGAACTTTTCTAGAATGTGTGTATCATTTTACATTCCCACCAGCAATGAATGTTGATGTGGTTTCTCTGCATCCTTGCTGTCATTCAGTGGTGTCACTATTTTTAATTTTAGGCATTCTGATAGGTGTAAAGTGATACATATATTACTGTGGTTTCAATTTCTATTTCCCTGATGGCTGATGAAGCTGAACATCTTCTTATGTCCTTTTTGCAAGCTGAATATCCTCTTTGGTAAAATGTCTCTCATGTCTTTTGTCCATTGAGTTGTTTATTTTTATTGTTGAATTTTGAGTGTTCTTTATATGTTCTAGATACTGGTCTTTTGTCAGATATGTTGTTTGCAAATATTTTCTCCCAATCTATGCTTATCTTTTGTTTTGTTTTCTTTTTTTTTTTTAGATTTTATTGGGGAAGGGGAACAGGACTTTATTGGGGAACAGTGTGTACTTCCAGGACTTTTTTCCAAGTCAAGTTGTCCTTTCAATCTTAGTTGTGGAGGGTGCCATTTAGCTTCAAGTTGTCCTTTCAGTCTTAGTTGTGGAGGGCGCAGCTCAGCTCCAGGTCCAGTTGCCGTTACTAGTTGCAGGGGGTGGAGCCCACCATCCTTTGCGGGACTCGAGGAATTGAACTGGCAACCTTGTGGTTGAGAGCCCACTGGCCCACGTGGGAATCGAACCGGCAGCCTTTGGAGTTAGGAGCATGGAGCTCTAACTGCCTGAGCCACCGGGCCGGCCCTATAGCTTATCTTTTTATCTTAACACAGTCTTTTGCAAAGTTTTACATTTTGATGAGGTCCAATTTATCAATTTTTCTTTTTGTGAATTGTACTTTTGGTGTCAAGTATAAGAACTCTTTCCTTAGCTCTAGATCCTGAAGAGTTTCTCCTATGTTTTTAAAGTCTTGTAGTTTTACATTTTAATTTATCATCCATCTTGAGTTAATTTTTACATAAGGTGTGAGATTTGGGTTAAAATTTTTGTGTGTGTATGGATGTCTGATTACTTTAGTACCATTTGTTTTATTAAAGTTTAATTTAATTTAATTTATTTAATCAAGCAGAAATGATTAGTCTAATGAGCAGGGAGCAGTACCAATGTCCCAAATGTGTCCTTCTCTAACTTAATGCTTCCCAGACCTTCATGTACATGTCACCTGGGGATTTGTTAATGCAGCTTCTGATCCAGCAGGTCTAGGGTGGGGCTGAGACCCTGCATTCTCTTTTTTGTTTTTCCAGCACCATTTGTTTTAATTTGAAATTCCCTAATGACATATGATGTTGAGCATCTTTTCATATGTCATTTTTACATCAGAATATCTTTGGTGAGGTGTTTGTGCGTATCATTGGCTCATTTTTAAATTGGGTTGTTCATTTTCTTTTTGTTGAGTTTTAAGAGTTCTTCACATGTGTTGGATAATAGTCTTTTATTAGATGTGTCTTGTACAAATATTTTCTTCCAGTCTGTGGCTTGTCTTCTCATTCTCTTGATATTGTCCTTCGTGGTGCAGACATTTTTAATTTTAACGAAGTCCATCTTATCAATTATTACTTTCATGGATTGTGCCTTTGGTGTTACATCTAAAAAGTCATCACCATGATCAAGGTCACTTAGATTTTCTTCTATATGTCTTGTAGGAATTCATTTATATGAACACACACATACAATTTTTTTCCCCCTGAACCATTTGAGAGTCAGTTGTAGACATGACACCCTTTTACCCCTAAATACTTCAGTGTGTTTTCTAAAAAACAAGGACATTATCTCACAAAATCACAACAAATCAGGGCATTGACACTGATATAACACTATTTTCTAATCTACACACCATACTCAGATTTTGCCAACTGTCCCAATGAAAAGAAAACCCCAGACCATGTGTTGCATTCACTTGTCATGTCTCTTTCGTTTCTTTTCATCTTGAGCAGTTCCTCAGTTTTAAAAACTACTCCCGGGGTCTCAGTCCATGATTTCTTTTTAAGTGGTTAGAGTTGAGGTTTGCCCATTGATAGGTTAAAACACAAACAGAAGAAAAACTCTCCAGTTGGTTCCAGTGTGCAGCCAGGGTTGAGAAACCCCTGACTTTGGGATTTAGACTAAGGGTTGAGTTCCTGCTGGGTGAGATTTAATTAGGTGAGACTTGAATGATGGTTAGTTAGACCAAAGGCACAGACTCAGATATGAATTCAGATGCCAGCTTTGTCTTTTACTATCTGTGATTTGGGGCCCTTTCCTTTCCTTCTATGAGTCTCCGTTTCTTCATCTGTGAAACCTAGTAATAAATCTCATTATATGCAGGATTCTTGTGAAAATAAAACTAACCAATATATTGAAAAATGCTTACCCAGTGCTTAGCACATAGTCAGTAGCTGCCTTAACAGAAGTAAAGCTGTTGAGGCAGGAATAGTGAGTTATATAAGTGACATCTCTCCTCTGACTTTGAGGACCGTGTCTGATTCATCTTTGGCTTCCTCAGTGCTGAGTTATGTGTAGGGTGTCGTTCAGGGCAGGCTGGTAAGAGTCACCTATGGGGTGGGCAGGGGACGAGTACTCTACCAGACGAGTAGTGTCTAAAATCAATGGGAGGCATGGGTGGTTTTCAGCTGGTGTTGTGAGGAACACTGGGAGAAGTATGAGGCCCTTTGTAGGAGTTGGGGGGGCCGTGCTGTGGCAAAGTATACCAGGCTCTGGACTCCCCTCCACATGCTTCTGTTTTAAATGTATACCGGGGGTCCGTGGGAGAGTTTATTTAAATCACAAACTCACAAGATTAGATGGTGGCCAAGAATTTCCTTTCCAAGTCATAGCTTTCCACAAGATTGTAGGATGTGACTCTGGTCCAACAGCTGGCTTGGTTGCCTCTTCTTCTCTGGGCCTGGGTGTGAGGCACATCTTCTCCCAGTCAGTTGCTGGTGGCTTCCCTGCTGTGGGAGGCTGAATAATGAACCCCCAAAACATTTACAGCCTAATCCCCAGACCCTGAATGTTATTTTATATGGGACTTTGCAGACGTGGTTAAATTAAGGACTTTGAGATGTGGAGATTATTCTGGATTATCCGAGTGGGCCCAATGTCATCACAGATGTTCCTGTAAGGGGGGGTGGGATTTGACACAGAAGAAGGCAACATGACCACAGAAGCAAGATGCTCTAAAGCATCTTGTTGGCTTTGAAGGTGGAAAAGGGGCCATGAGTTGCAAAGAATGCAGTTTTTAGAAGCTATAAAAGGCAAGTAAACGGATTCTCTCCTACAACCTCTGGCGGGAGCATGGCCTTGCTGACATTTTGATTTCAGCCCAGTGAAATTGATTTCAGATTTCTGACCTTGGAGTCAAAAACTGTAAGAGAACAGATGTGTGAGTTTTTCATTTTATTTTTTTCATTTTCCAATGAAATTTAATAAGAAGGAAACTCTTCATTAAAAATTGTTAGGTAACAAAAGCAGGCTATAAAACTATACGTACACAGTTTGCTCCCCAAATAATTATGTACGCTTGTGCATGCGTGTGTGTGCATTGGGGAGTGTTACATGTGCATACAATAACATACATGAAACCTGGAAAGAAAACTGTTAGTAGTGCTTATCTCTGAATGCTGGATGACTTAACAATACTTTTCAGTAGTAACCATGTTCCACACTATATGGGAATTCTCAGCTTCAGTTTGAAAGACAACATAGAAGAAGCAGAGATGAGATACAAAGTTAGAACAAGGGAGTCTTGACATCATTTGGGTGTCAGCTGCTCATTGCCTTTCCCACAATTTTATTGTATTTACAAATAGGTTACTTCGTTTTTTGCTTGCTTCATTTTCCCTTATGTAGATTGAAACAACGTTTCTATCACTTGAATCAAATTTGTGTGTTGTTACAGCAGCCATAGGGAACTAATACACCTGCTCTTCCCCCATCTTCACCCCAATGCCTTCTTGGAGCAGTTGAATGTTCACCATACTGCTTTTTTTCAGTTCTCTCTCTCTCTCTCTCTCTCTCTCTCTCTCTCTCTCTCTCTCTCTCGTTTCAGCTATACAAAACAATATAATAGTTAGACATTTATACCCCTCACAAAGTGATAACCCCCCTTCCCCAATAACCATACTGCTCTTGATTTGTTGACCATAATGTGGGTTCTGGTTGAGATTTGTTCTATCACCTCTTCTCTAGTACAAAATACTGAAACAATTAAAAAATGGAAAGAATGAGCCAGATGTTTTGGGTTTCATGATTCAGCTGATTCTGAATCATTGTATTTGATGGAGTTTTTTCATCAAATACAATGACCTAAAAAAAAACACACAAAACTAAGCAGCTAACATAATACTGAATCGAACTATAAATAACGATACTGTATCATATGCTTGGAAAGCTGCTAAGAAAGTAGATCTTAAACATTCTCACCACATACAAAAAAAATTAATTATATGAGGTGATAGTGGTGTTTAGCTTTATTGTGGTAACCATTTTGCAATATATACATGTGTCAAATTATCACGTTGTACACCTTAAGCTTACACAATGTTATATGTCAAATTACATCTCAATAAGGCTGGAGAGAAATACTGAATTGACAAAATTGACTAGTTTTATGTAATTCAGTTTTATATAATTTTTTCCTTCAAAATGATTGTTTAACATGTAATTTCTTTCTTTCTCACTAGATTAACCAAATTTACACTTACTGAAGTTGCTTCTTTTTGCCCTGAGTTCTGTGATGGCCCCTGCTCTGTCCCAGGTGAATCTGAAGCCAGGTAACTCCCTGGAGTGGCTGTGCTCTCACCCCGGTTGTGCAAAGAAAAATTTCCCAGGCAGAGGGTGTGACAATGCTCGTAAGGTGATTAGTGTTTCTTGCTTCAGAGAAACCTGAGGAGGGTGGCGCCAGCCTCTTAGACCGAACACCTAAATCGGGCAGGCGAAAACATGCCCGGGCCTGAGTCAGCTGGAGGAACGGAGGAGGGTCATCCAAGCTCCTTCCCAAATCTCTGCATCATGGAACGGGGCTGTCTTCGTGGATCACGTGAGGACAGTGAGCACAGGGCTAGGGGGAGACTTACCTAAGGTCACAAACTGTGACTGTGGTCGAGAATCCTACGGCTCTACCTTCCACCCCAGGCTGCCTCTTGGGTGGCAAATACTTCTTGAGCACCAGCTGTGTGCAGGATGCAATGGCGCTCCAACTTGTCTCTGTAACCTCTGTCTCATGCTGTCTGCCCTGCACAATTTGCTCCTTTCTCCTGGATCCGTAGTACTGGTCTTTCTAGATATCACCTAGATCACTCTTCTAGAGCACCTTTGCTGAGCACCCGCTTCCTAAGACACAGCACCCATTCAGTGCCTTTTCTGGAAGCTCTAAAGCACTATGTGGGTGTTTTTGTCATAGCACTTATTACCTTGGACGATATGGAGGTCAGCTGTTTCCTTGCTGTCTGCCTCCCCACTAGTCTCCGAGTCTTCAAAGGTCAGGCCTAGTTTTATTTACCTCTGTGTGCCCAGCATTCTTCATAATTCTGGGTGCATAGCTGGAGCTATGTTTATTTTTAATATCAATAGTATTACCTTATCAATTAAACATTTACTATGTGCCAGGCATTGGGTTAAGCATATACCATATGTTGATCATTACAATAACTTTGTGAACTAGCTGTTGTTATTCCCATTTTGCAGAGGAGAAAACTGAGGCTCAGAAT
Source organism: Rhinolophus sinicus (assembly GCF_036562045.2). Classification (NCBI taxonomy): domain Eukaryota; kingdom Metazoa; phylum Chordata; class Mammalia; order Chiroptera; family Rhinolophidae; genus Rhinolophus; species Rhinolophus sinicus. The sequence continues at coordinate 19,058,344 of NC_133765.1, read as the reverse complement.
GGCAAAATAGTTTGCTCAAGGTCGTAATACTAGCAAGTGATAAAACTTGGACTTGTACTCCAAAACTCTGTTCAATAAATTATTAATAAAAAAAGAATTAATCAATGAGTAAAAGGCACCATGCAGGACTTGTGGGAAATATACAGACAAATCAATATGTATTCTGCTTTTGAGAACGTTTGTATCCTGTTAGCAGAGAAAACAGGTACGTGAGTACCTAAGGTTTAAGGTAGATCCACCCATCATAGGTCAGTTACTTCCATTGAAATTAAAGTCTCCATGGCGTGAGAGGAAGACTCCATGGGTTCCAGAAACTGGCTGAGGGGTGAAATCAGGGTCTAGTATCTAGGAGGCAGTGTGGGGTCAGGCCTGAGTTCTGGTTCTGGCTGAGCCATGTGGCCTTCCTGGGCCTCAGTGTCCCATTTGCAAAAGGTGGAAGATGAGTTATGCCATCTCCAGTGGCCTTTCCAGGACTCATATTCAAGCCATGTAATTTCCATGTCTGTGAAAGGCACTGAGCGAGTTGCAACTGAGGTAAGCAGACTTGGAAATGCAGACCAGTTGTCTGCTGGGGGAAGTGAGCTGGCTTTGGCAAGACTGCAGCTCTGGTCTCCCCGGTGAGGTGGCTGAGGAGCTGGATGGCTTTGTTACGAGTGTGTAATCAGGGAGCTGTGATAACGGTATTAGATACTCTGCTCCCTCAAACATTTTTTTGCAGTGGTGTATGTTGGCACGACTTAGGTTATTGCCTAAATTGTGTACCTGCTGAGAGGGGAGTGTGTGGTTTCTTGGCCTCTGAAAGTACCAGACTCACAATGAGAAGGCTCAGTTGTGGGCCTTGCTAAAGGGCGCAGACAAAGAACCAAGGTGCTGAGAGGAGCAGAGCTCCCCGGAATCTCCTCTCTGCCCCTCCACCCACAGGCCATCAAGACTTCAGGTCCTAGTAGGAACCTGAGTCTGGCACAGCTGGAAACATGTGAAGAGGGGTCAGTAAAATGATGCCAGGATCCATGAAAGGATGAAGGAGGCCAGTGAGCTATGGAATCAGGGAGATGCTGATGCAGGTGGACCACTGAGACCCTCATAGTTCCACAGAGGAGCAGCAGGTCAGAGAGGGCAAGGGATTTGTCAGGGTGATGTGGTGAGTCGGTTGGGAGTAGGGACTGGAAACCAGCATTCTGAGTTCTTTCCCAGGGTTTTTTATTTCCCCTTTCCAGGATACACTCTCTGGGCACATTCCCCCCTTTTCTTTCCAGCTTTATTTCAGTATAATTGACAAATAAAATTGTATATATTAAAAATGTACAATGCAATGATTTGGTATATGTTTATTTGTGGGCATATATTTTTATTTTATTTATTTTTTAAGTGAATGTTCAGGACACATTTATTTATTTCTTTTTCTTTTTTTTTTATTAGTTTCAGGTGTACAAAACAATGTGGTAGATATTAATCATTTATATCCCTCACACAGTGACAACCCCCTCCCCCCATCCACTATCCCTCTGACATCGCACGCAGCCATTACATTTCCACTGTCTCTATTCCGAATGCTGCACTCCACTTCTTGTAACTGTATATATATATATAATTGTAGTTGACATTCATTATTGTTCAGCTTCAGCTTCAGGTGTACAGTGCAGTGATCAGGCATCTACATCATCCCTGATGTGGTCTCCCTAATGGGACAAGTGTCCATCAGATACCCTACAAAATCTTTACAACATTATGTGGGCATACATTTTTAATGTGTGGTTAAGAGTCATGAGTTCAAATTCTAGTTCTGTCCTTCATGCGTTTCTTAAACGCTCTAAGTCTCAGTTTTCCTATCTAGAAATTGGGGCTAATAGCACCTGTCCCACAGGGGTGTTGTGAGGATTAAAAGAGATAAGATAATGTTTGTAAAGCACTTACTATAATGCTCAATAAATGATAGCAGCCCTTTTTGCTATTATTCTAACAATGGTCTATGGAGAATCATTGCCTGGGTATAAGGGAATGGGGGTGGGGGTTGGTGCAAGGCTTTGAACTTCACCCTCTTCTCTGGCCCTGCTCCCCTGTCCTGTATACTTTCTCTCCTTTCTCCTATAGCTTAGAATTTGTCCTGGATATAACAGTCCCCCAATGCACACACACATGCACATACACACAATGTCAGAAATCTAGAGGGCTTCAGGCTTCCAGGTCATGTAAGTTTTTTTTTTTTAATTAAAGTTAATTGAGGTGACAATAGTTAGTAAAGTTACATAGATTTCAGGTGTACACTTCTGTATTACGTCATCTATATATCACATTGTGTGTTCACCACCCAGAGTCAGTTCTCCTTCCATCACCATATATTTGACCCCATTTACCATCTTCTAGAGTCCCCCTCCCCACTTACCCTCTGATGTAGGTGTTTTTTTGCAGGTGGCTTCCAAAGACAGTCCCCCTTATATTTCCTGGTTCCTAGCCTTGGGCGGGGTGGGCGTGGGAGGGGGCTCCATAGTGATTTTCAGTATAACACATGCTACTTCTCTCCATTTGTTTTTAGGACAACTGACTTCCATGTTTAACACCTCGCTTTTAGAGGACTTCCTTCTAAACGGTGAGGGCCCCTCATTCTCCTTTGCAGACATTACTGAGATAAATGCCTTACCCATACTTGTCTGGTTATTTTCTTAGGGTAAACACCTAAGACAGGACCCGCTAGTCAAAGGACTTGACAATTTTTAAGACTTTTGTATGACGCCAAACTGCTCTGTAGGATGACAGTCCCCTCAGAAGTGTATGAAACTATGGGTTCATCCATACCCTCACTATAGTGGGATTCAGAATTTTTTAAAACGGAATTTTCCTTTTTTTAAAAAAATTTCAGTAGAATATATATAACATAAAATCTACCACTTTAACCATTTTTAAGTTCAGTGGCATTAAATACATTCACACTGTTGTGCAACCATCACTGCCATCCATCTCCAGAAATTTTCCATCCATCATCCCAAACTGAAATTCTGTACCTATTAAACACTAGCTCCCTATTCCCCGCCTCCCCTAATTCTCTGGTAACCTCTGTTCTACTTTCAATCTCTCTGAATTTGCCTGTTCTAGGTACCTCATATAAGTGGCATCATACAATGTTTTTACTTTTGGTGGCTTTCCAGACTAAAACCAGCAAGGAAGCCCTACGTTTCTTTCCCTTTCTTTTTTCTTTTCCCCAATTTTTATTGCAGCAAAATACTCGTACACATATCTTAAAATTTACAATCTTAACTATTTCTAAGTGTCAAGTTCAGTGGGATAAACAACATTTATAATGTTGTGCAACCATCACCACCAACCATCTCCAACTTTTTTCACCTTGTAAAACTGAAATTCTATACTCAGTAGACAGTCTAACTCTCCATTCACCCATTCCCTAGCCCCTGGTAACAACCATTCTATTATACACTATGTCACTATGATTTTAATTACTCTAAGTACCTCACATAAGTGGAATCATATGGTATTTTTCTTTTTGTGACGGGCTTAATTTACTTAGCACAATGTCCTTAAGATTCAACTCTGTGTCAGGATTTCCTTCCTTTTTAAGGCTGAATAATATTTCACTGTATGGAATGCCACTCATCTGTCAGGGGATACTTGGATTGCTTCCATCTTTTGACTATTGTGAATGCTGCTGCTATGAACATGGGTGTACAGATATCTGTTTGAATCCCTGCTTTCAATTCTTTTGAGTATATATCCAGAAGTGGAATTGCTGGATCATATAGTAATTCTATTTTCAATTTTATGAGGAACTGCCATACTATTTTCCATAGTAGCTACACTGTTTCACAGTCTCACCAGTAACACAAAGGTTATGGTTTCTCTACATCTTCACCAACAATTCTCTTTTCTCCTTTCTTCCTTCCTTCCTTCCTTCCTTCCTTCCTTCCTTCCTTCCTTCCTTCCTTCCTTCCTTCTTCCCTCCCTCCCTCCCTCCCTCCTCCCTCCCTCCCTCCCTCCCTCTCTCTCTCTCTGATTATCATCATTCTAATGGGTGTGAAAAGGTATCTGGTTGTGGTTATGATTCACATTTTCCTAATGATTAATGATGCTAGCATATTTTCATATGACTATTAGAATTATTTTTAACATTTGTCAATCTGGTACCATCCACATTTTAGTTTGGTTCACTTCCATTCACTGTAATTCACATATATTTACATCCCCTTGCCTAGAGAGCTGTCACTCTTAGAAAACAAAGACCATATGGAGAAAACCTTGATGCCCATTTGCAGGGGAATGGTTCAATCAATTATTGCACATATATATGATGGAATACTAGTGGTCATTTTAAGAAAATGAGGCAGTTATCAACATACAAGAAAGTTTTCCTCAATACCAATGAAAAAAGCTCCATAGGATTCCATATTCTAACCGGTCCCCTATAATGAACGTCTAGATTATTTCTAGTTTTTTACTCTAATGGGTAAATATTTTTGCTCATCTGTGAATATTTCTAGAGGATAGACAGCTTCAAGTTGGAGCTGCTGGGTCAGAGAGTACACATTTAAAATTTTGATAGATATTGCTAAATTATCATACACAATTTATACTTCCATTGACAATGTATGTGGTTGCCTATTTTCTCTCACCTGTGACAACCCTGAATATTAGTCAGCTTCTAGATATCTGACAATTTCTCAGCTGGAAGACGATATCTTATTTTAGTGTTTTTCTTCGATTACTAAGGTCTTATTCTTGAGTGGTGGCAGATGTTCGAGGGTGGAATAATATTGGGAATTATTTCCTAAGAAACCACCCTGCGGATAAATTTATTTGAATACTGAAGTCCTTGATAACCAGCTGTGCATAGGACCCGAGGAGCCTGGAATTTACATGGGGTAGAACTGGGATTTGCAGCTCTGCTTGAGGAAGTCTGGTTGGCACCCCCAGGATATGAGGGCAGCCCAGGCAGCAGGAGCCAGCCTCAGGCTGAGAGAGGAGAGAGGGTTACACACGTGCAGAAGGAGGGCTCAGGGCCTGTGAGTGGGGGTGCACACTGAGCCAGGAGCCAGGGGTCCACGGCCCTCAGCCCAATCCTGCTACAGATGCACTGTAGGACTCCCAACCCCTGCCCCTCTGTACCACAGTGTGTATGTCTGACAAGTGAGGGGTGACTCCATGCCTTCCAGGTCCTATGACCCCAGAGAAGCTCCCAGTACCTGGCACAGGCTGAGGCTGCTGCTTCTCAACCTTAGTTTTCTGTCCTGTAGGTGGGAGACAGTGTCGCCTGCCTTACCTCACTGACTACACAGGGCTGTTTTGAGGTTGTTGTGAGATGGAAGGTGGGAAAGTGCTCTGTGAACCGAAAAGAGCAATGCAAATGTAAGGGTTTGTCTTTCCCTGTTTCATTAATTAACATTATTAAGGTACAATTACATACAATAAAATACACAGATTTTAAGTTTGGTGAGTTTTGACAAATGGTTACACCCATATAACCACCATCTCAATCAAAATATAAAACATTGCCAATTCCCCAGAAAGTTCTCTCATACCCTTCTGCTGCCAATCATCCCTTTACTGCCCAAATTATGGTCTATTTTCTATCACCATAGACTTAGTTTTGTCTGTTCTAGACCTACATAAATGAAATAATATAATATGTACTCTTTTATGCTTCCCCTCTTTTCTCAGTTCACTATCTGCAAGATTCATCCATGTTACTCTGTGTATCAGTAGTTTGTTCCTTTTTATTGATGAATAGTATTCCATTGAATGGATATACCTCAATTTGTTTATTCATTTACCTGTTAGTGGATAGTTGGGATGTATCAGTTTCTGGCTAACAAAAAGCTGCTGTGAATATTTGTGTTTTTGAGGATATATGTAGTCTTAGTCCAATTGAGCTGCTGTAACAAAATACCACAGACTTGGCAGCTTATAACAAACAGAAATTTATTTCTCACAGTTTCAGAGGCGGGAATGTCCAAGGTAAAGGAACAAACATGGTTGAGTTTTGGTGAAAGCCCTCTTCCTGGTTCATAGCTGGCACCTTCTTGCTGTGTCATTACCTGGTGTAAAGGGTTAGGGAGCTCTCTGCGGCCTCTTTTATGAGGCACTAATACCATTCATGAGGGCTCCACCCTCATGACCTAATTATTTCCCAAAGACCCCGCCCTATCGCCTTTGGGAGTTGGGAGTCAACATATGAATTTTGGGGGACACATTCACACCATAGAATATGTTTTCATTTCTTTCAAGTAAATACTTAAAAGTGGGTTGAATGTCTTAGTCTTTTCAGCCTGAAGAATCTATTATTCTTAGAGGTTGTGGAAATCGAAAACCTGACACATGCCTGATTCAGGAATTCAAAAACAACTGGCCCTCAAGGCCACTCACCAGCAGCTCCCAGGGCGGAAAAAGGCAAAAGCAGGCCTCCCATATCAGGGCTATGTGGGTGTAGTCACAACGTTCACGACAATTATAGTTGAAAGAGGCCTTTGCCCCAAAGAGGTCACAGCTCGTCCACATGGACAATGACTTTGGACATACTGAAGGAAGCTCTGCCAGCCCGGTGCTTTCTCAAGGAGTGGAAGTGGGAAAGAAGCAGAGAGTGACTCAGGATGAGTCAAACAAGAGATTAAACTGTGACCTGGCATGACTGCTGGCAGCAGAGCAGAGCCAATGGGCCTTGCAGTGGCCTGCCACTAAAAATGAGGCCCTGTGGTGGGATGCATGGCCTGAGCCCACAAAAAAATCTGTTTGGCTTCTCTACTCTTTTCAAACACAACCCTGAACCATCTTCTCTCACCTGTCCGCAATTGAAATCTCAGCAAGGATCAATTCTTTGTTTTGCCTACCTGTCAGAGCCAAACAAGCTGGAAGGTCCATCAACAGGCCCTCCTACCGTCATAGAATCACCCCCGAGACAAAGAGAAATTTTAGGATTTTGCACTTTGGAGCATCACCGTGGCTCTTTCTCTAAGTGGAGTCAATTTAAAGTTGACGGTTCTTCATCTCAGGCTTATTTTATTTATTTATTTATTTTTTGGAAAAGGTCTCTCTTTTTATTTTTATTTTTTTATTGGGGAAGAGGAACAGGACTTTATTGGGGAACAGTGTGTGCTTCCAGGACTTTTTTCCAAGTCAAGTTGTTGTCCCTTCAATCTTAGTTGTGGAGGGTGCCATTCAGCTTCAAGTTGTTGTCCTTTCAGTCTTACTTGTGGAGGGCGCAGCTCAGCTCCAGGTCCAGTTGCCGTTATAGTTGCAGGGGGCACAGCCCACCATCCCTTGCGGGAGTCAAACTGGCAACCTTGTGGTTGAGAGGATGTGCTCCAACCAACTGAGCCATTCAGGAGCTCAGCTGCAGCTCAGCTCAAGGTGCCATGTTCAATTTTAGTTGCAGGGGGCGCTGCCCACCATCCCTTACGGGAGTCGAGGAATTGAACTGGCAACCTTGTGGTTGAGAGCCCACTGGCCCATGTGGGAATCGAACCGGCAGCCTTTGGAGTTAGGAGCACGGAGCTCCAACAGCCTGAGCCACCGGGCTGGCCCCCAACAGGCTAATTTTTTTTCTTTGGGGTTGACATTTGTGTGTGTGTCTACCGTGTTTCCCCGAAAATAAGACCTAGCCGGACTATCAGCTCTAATGCGTCTTGTGGAGCAAAAATTAATATAAGACCTGGTATTATATTATATTATATTATATTATATTATATTATATGATACTCAGTACTATATTATATCATATTATATTATACCTGGTCATATTATATTATATTATATTATATTATATTATATTATATTATATTATGCCCGGTCTTATATTAAAATAAGACCAGGTCTTATATTAATATTTGCTCCAAAAGACGCATTAGAACTGATGGTCCGGTGAGGTCTTATTTTTGGGGAAACAAGGTATATGGGTATATATTTTTGGAACGTTTATATGTATTTGTGTACATATAATTTCATTTTTGTACATGTTATATAACACTTTTATGAAAGTCAACCTAAAACATTAGGCTAAGCCACAGGCTGTTGATTGTTGCATCTTTGTCATTTGAGGTAGTGAGCATGACGCTCCTCTCTTTTCTTGCTTCCTGGTAGGGTTTCCCAAACTTGGAAAAACCTTGTTGAGGAGTTTGCCTAAGATCCTTATAAAACCCAAGGGATCAGGGAACCTTGACCATGGGTTAGGTTTTAGCCTCTTGCTCAGACAGAAGATCATTCTTTCGCTGAATCTCTGCCTTATTTCTTTGTCTTAACATTTTTCGTGTCTCAGCAGGGAAAATGGTTCCATCCTTCGAAAAGGTGTGCGTGTGTGTGTTGTGTGTGTGTATGTGCGTGTACAGTATTTATTTATGACTCCTAAATAATTGTTTGCATGAATGGAAGATGAACATAGTATTAAATAGCATTGGGAGATCTTTCCATGGCTGGCAGTGACTATAACTATTAGAAAGCGTGTGTAGGGGATAAAAGCTTTCTGGGAAGCCAGTTTTGTGGTGCAGTTACCTTTACACTCGTAAACATTGCCTGTGTAATCAAATCCATTTCCTTTACTATACTCGTACTTTAAGCCCAGGGTAGATAATAAAGCCAGACAGGATCTTGAAGACCTGGATTTCAGCCCTAGCTGTCCCACCAGCAAGCTGGGTGACTTGACCAAGGTCCATCCATTCTCTGGCCTCCGTTTCTCACTGGTAAACGATAAGTGAGGTCTTTCCCCATTGGATTGTGTACTCCCACATCTTTGCATCTTGCTAGCTACAGCACCTGGAACAGTGCCAGGCGTATATTGAACACTCGGGGTTTATTTGCTGAGTCAGTGAGTATAGTATAGAGTCACCTTTGAAGATCTCCGAGGTCTCTAGCTGCTTGGACAGTCAGCGTTTAGTCTCCGTCTCTCTCTTTACCTCCCTGCTTCCCTTCCTCCTACTAGCCACTGATGTAGTAAATAGTACATTTTCATGGTTCATAAAGTACGTGTGTGTATATAGAGAAAGCCTGCCAGTCATCCAAATTCTCTTCCTGAAAGCAATCAGTTTTGCCGGTTTCTTGTGTTTCTAGGAGATTTTTGCGGTGCACAGGTAAGCAAATATGTACCTATATGCTTCCTCCACCCTTTGGTATTTTACATTAAGTTGAGTATACTGTATGTTGTTTTGCACACTTTGTTTTTTTAACGTAACAAAATATCTTGAGATCAATCCATATCAATATGCTAGAGTTTTTTATTTATTTATGACTGCATAGTATTATTCCATTAAATGGATAAGCTGTGCTATATTTAACCAGTCCTTTATGGATGGGCATTTAGGTTACTTCTAATCTTTTCCCATTACAAATAGTGATGCAATATATAACTTTGAACAAAGGTCATTTTCCCCTTACATAGGCCTATCTGGAGGATAAATACTTAGAAGTAAAATTGTTGGGTCAAAGGACATGTACGTGTATAATTTATTTTTATTTTTATTGGGGAAGAGGAACAGGTCTTTATTGGGGAACAGTGTGTACTTCCAGGACTTTTTTTTTTTCCCAAGTCAAGTTGTTGTCCTTTCAATCTTAGTTGTGGAGGGTGCCGTTCAGCTTCAAGTTGTTCTTTCAGTCTTAGTTGTGGAGGGCGCAGCTCAGATCCAGGTCCAGTTGCCATTGCTAGTTGCAGGGGGCGCAGCCCACCATCCCTTGATGGACTTGAGGAATTGAACTGGCAACCTTGTGGTTGAGAGCCCACTGGCCCATGTGGGAATCGAACCGGCAGCCTTTGGAGTTAGGAGCATGGAGCTCTAACTGCCTGAACTACCGGGCTGGCCCCTGTACGTGTATAATTTTTAAGTAGACTTTATTTTTCAGAGCAGTTTTAGGTTCCCAGCAAAATCGAGCTGAAAGTACAGTTCCCATATATCCCCCTCCATCATTAGGGCTCACTCTTGACGTTGTACATTCTATGAGTTTTGACAAATGTATGATTTGTCTATCTATCATTATAATATCACATAGAATAATTGCACTGCCCTAAAAATTCTCTGTGCTCACCCATTCATCCCCCTTTCTCTTTAACCCCTGGCAACCACTGATCTTTTTACTGATTCCAGAGTTTTGCCTTTTCCAGAATGTCATATAGTTGGAATTATGAGAGTATATAGCCTTTTCAGATTGGCTGTTTTCACTTATGAATACATGTTTAACATCCCTTCATGTCTTTTCATGGCTTGATAGCTTATTTCTTTTTATCGCTGACTAATACTCCATTGTCTGAATGTATCACAGTTTATCTACCCATCACCTACTGAAGGACATCTTGGTGCTTCCAAGTTTTGGCAATTATGAATAAAGCTGCTATAAACATCTGTTTGCATGTGCCAGTTTTTGTGCAAATATGTTTTTTTTTAATTTTTATTAGTTTCAGGTGCACAAGACAAAGCAATACTTAGACGTTTATCATTTATATCCCGCATGCAAATATGTTTTTAACTCCTTTGGGTAAATACCACGGAGCACAATTACTGGATCGTATAGTTGGAGTGTCTTTAATTTTGTAAAAACCTGCCAAACTGTCTTCCAAAGTGGCTGTACCATTTTGCATTCTCACCGGCAATGAATGAGAATTCCTGTGGCTCAACATCCTTGCCAGCATTTGGCTTTGTCAGTGTTTTGGATTGTGGCCATTCTAATAGGTGTGTAGTGGTATCTTGCTTTAATTTGTAATTCCCTAATGACACATGAGGCTGAGCATCTTTTCATGTGCTTATTTGCGTATCTTTATTTGCATATCTGTATATCTTTGATGAGGTGTCTGTTCAGATCTTTTGCTCATTTTTAAATTGGGTTGTTCATTTTCTTATTATTGAATTTTAAGAATTCTTTGTATACTCGTATTTTAGTTAACAGTCCTTTATTAGATGTGTCTTTTGTCCTCCCTGCCTCCAGTCTGTGGCGTGTCTTCTCATTCTCTTGATACAATTTTGATAGATGTTCTCAAATTACTCTGTCAGAGGTGGTACTGACTTATGCTCCTACCAGTGTTGGGTGATATAGTACATGTGTCTCTTCCAAAATAGTATATTATCAACTTGTTTATGACCTTTTCCAGTCTGGTAGGTAAAAAAATAGTATCTCACCATAGTTTTAATTTGCATTTTTCTTATTAGAGAGAAATTGGGATATCTTTTAATATGTTTATGTGCCATTTGTGATTCCTTTTCTATGAACTATTTATTTATTTTTCTATTGGGGTTGGCTATGGATAGTGAGATTATGGATGAGCAAATCCTGTGGGATAGTTCAAAACTCAATACCCTCAAAACCTCCTGTCTCTGCATTCTTCATTTATACGTGCTTCTTTGCCATCTGGATGCATCACTACCGGCAAACTCTATGGCTTAAAGTCCTGAAATTTTAGTGACTCTATTTCTTCTGTTTTGACAGATGTTTTGGTTGTTTAATACAGAATGTGGTTTACCCAACTCGAATCACTCCCACCTTTCCCTGGAAACCCCACTCCACTCCAGGAAAGCCCATTCTTCTTAGTCAGCAATACCTTGAGTTGTCATACATAATCCTTTTACTGATGCCTGTCAACTGTCATCATGAAAAGCACAGAGTTACTCATCTTTATGAATATTTTGAAATTGCTTTTTACTCAGTATTCCTTTCATTGTTACAATGGGGTCACTTGTTACGTCACAGTATCTCTGATGTCTGGTCTGTCCCACAGATGGAAAGTGTTACAGCCAGAACAGGAAATAGATCGAACGCTCAGTTCAGTACTCTTTTATTTATCTACCCATCTGTCTATCATCCATCCATCCACCTATCTAATGATCATCTGTCTATCCAGCCATCCATCCATTCATCCACCTGTCCATCCTTTGACTACTTGTATTTCAATAAGCGCTAAAAAAATACATACCTATGTTCATAGCAGCATTATTCACAATGGCTAAAAAATGGAAGCAATCCAAGTGTCCATTAATGTATGAATGGATAAAGAAAATGTGATATATATAATGGAATTATTCAGCTTTAAAAAGGAAGAAAATTCTGACACATGCTGCAACGTGGATGAACCTTGAGGACGTCGTGCTAAGTGAACTAAGTGAGTCACAAAAGGACAAGTACTGTATGATTCCACTTACATGGGGTTCCTAGAATAGTCAAAGTCATAGAGATAGAAAGTAGATTGATAATTACCATGGGCTAGGTGGGGGTAGCAAGAAGGGGCGTTATTGTTTAACAGGTACACAGTCTCAGTTTTGCAAGGTGAAGGAAGTTCTGTGCATGGATGGTAGTGATGGTTGCACAACAATGTGAATGTACTTAATGCCACTGAACTGTACACTTAAAAATGGTGAAGATGGTAAAATTTATGTTATGCATATTTTACCACAATTAAAAAGAACACCTACAGTAAGATTTATTTAGTCAACAGGTATTTATTGAACTGTGTGTTTCAGAGCATGTGTGTTAGGCACTGGAGATAGACCCTTGAACAAAAAAGACAAAGATCCTGCCCTCACAGAGGGGAAGACAGACAATAAACAAGTAAACAAAGAAATCAACAAGCTATTTATATTTTGTTATGAGGGCTATGAAAGTCACGAACTGGGGTGGGGGTGGGGCAGTTTTAGTTAGAGTGGTCAGGGCAAGCGGTGGTTCTTAACCCTTTTTTGAGTCATCGATCTTTCTGAGAATCCAATGAAAGCCATGGGCTCTCTCTCCCAGAAAACACAAATCTGACCACAATTATGCATACAATTTTATGGAGACCATGGATATTCAAACCCACCTCTGAGGGGTCCATCAGCCTAAGGTTAGGAACCCGTGCTTTATGGGCTGTCCAATGTCCTGTGGGGTGAATGCCGTATGATTCCCAAGGTCCCCTGAGGTCCAGTTCCTGCCCATATCTCTGACCTTATTTCCCGCTGTTCTGCCCAGCCATGCTGACCACAAGCACTAACCACTCCATGAATGTGCATACTGTGTGCTCTCACATCTTAAAACCTTTCTCCAGCTGCATTGCCTCAGGAACTCCTGCTTATCCCTTACCACTCAGTGCAAATATCCCTTTTTAAAAAAAATTGAGGTAGGGGCTGGCCTGGTCTCTCAGGCGGTTGGAGCTCCGTGCTCCTAGCGCCGAAGGCTGCCTGTTCATTTCCCACATGGGCCAGTGGGCTTTCAACCACAAGGTTGCCGGTTGGACTCCACAAGGGATGGTGGGCTGTGCCCCCTGCAACGAACAACGGCAACTGGACCTGGAGCTGAGCTGCGCCCTCCACAACTAAGATTGAAAGGACAACAACTTGACTTGGAAAAAGTCCTGGAAATACACACTGTTCCCCAATAAAGTCCTGTTCCCCTTCCCCAACAAAATCTTTAAAAAAAAACATTGAGGTATACTTGACCACATATCCCCTCTTAATGATTATTTCTTTTGCCCCTCTCTCTATGTCTCTTAGAGAGACAAAGGTAGGCATGTTCTGTCTCACCTTGCCTCACTGCCAGAGCATCTATCACATTATAATTGTTTATGTTCATTATTTTAATTCATTTATCCACCCAGCTAATATTTATTGAGCATCTATTATATGCCAGCCCCAGTCTTAGGCATAGTGATGGCCAAGAGACACTGGCACCACACTCATGAAACTTATAGTCTAGTGAGGGCTATAGACATTGAACATAGAGTTATACAACTAAATGTGAATTGAAAATTGAGAGAAGTATCGGTAGGACGAGAATAGAGCTTGAGATCAGGGTTCTCAGGGAGCTTTGAGGCTAAGGGTGGAGTGCAGGTCAGGAAGTCTCTTAGAAGAAATTAAACGGAGGTGAAAGGATTATGAGAGTTAGTCGGGTGAAGAGTAGGAAAGTCCTTGCATAGAGAACAACACGTGCATATCAGATGTAAACTTTCCTTGATGGACCGGGAGGTCCTCAAGGGAGAGACTGTGTCTTTGTTTTTGTTTTTTGTTTTGAATAGTGTGTATTTCCTTCTTTTATGCTCCCTCACTTCATTGAGGTATAATCGACAAAATTGTGTGTATTTAAGGTGTGCAGCATGATGACTTGATATCCACACTGTAAAAGGATTACCACAATGGAGTCAATCAATGTATACATCACCTCACATCATTACCATTTTTTTTTCATATCCAAAAAATATAAGAAACTCATACAATATATGAGGAACTAACAGGCACTTGGAAAGATGCTCCAGATCACTAATCACCAGGAAAATGCAAATCAAAACCACAATGAAATATCACCTTACACCTGTTAGAGTGGCTATTATTAAAAAGACAAAAAAAAAACAAGTGTTGGCCAGGATTTGGAGAAAAGGGAAACTTGTGCATTGTTGGTAGGAATGTAAATTGGTGCAGCCACTCTGGAAAACAGTTTGGAGGGTGCTCAAAAAATTAAAAATAGAACTACGATATGATCCAACAATTCCACTTCTGGGTATGTATCCAAAGGAAATGAAGTCAGTATCTTGAAGCACTATCTGTGCTCTTATGTTCATTGCAGACCTTGTGTCTTATTCAAGTTTGTAACTCCAGTGCCTGGTGTAGAGTGCATACTCTGAATGAATGAATGAATGCATGAATGAATGAATTTCTCAATGTAGAATTATCAGGACCAGACATTCGATGGGAGACAGTATTCTTTTAATGGTGAAATAAACCCACCTCTTCATTCTCCTCAGATGACTTGTTGAATAAATGAATGAAATGCATGAAAACTTTAGGACTAGCCAACAGGTTGGGAAATAAATTTTTATCACCTTTGGCCTGTTGCCTTGTGCATTTTTTTTTCAATTGAGGTGAAATTCACATAACATAAAATTAACCATCTTAAAGTGAAGAATTCAGTGCCATTGAGTGCATGGAACTGCCACATCTATTTCCAAAATATTTTCATCACTCCAAAAGGAAACCCCATACCCAAATGTGCATGGGTTTTAAGCTTCTGAAAGACAGGGACTACATTTGTTTTGCTCACGTTGTACCGCCGATGCCCAGACAAATGCTCATCCAGTGTTTGTTGAGTACTTCCCATCAATGACTTGCCATGCCCACTGTTACCTCTGTGGGTCTTTTGGTTGCCCATGAATTGAGCCTGTTTTTGTGTGTTTCTGGAATCCCAGCCTCAGTGGCGGTGTGGTAATTGGCTGTGTGGGAGGTAAGGTTCACAGGGGAGAGCTCTGGTGAGTTCCTCTGCCAGTGCCTGCAGGCCTTTGGCTACCTCCTGCCAGGAGATGCTTCTTTGTCTCATCTCACAGAGGGAAGTGGAACACATGGGGTGACAATCACACTGAGGGGTGGCTCTCAGAGGACGTGCGTGACAGTTAACTCTTCTACTCCACCTGCTTCCATCCTGGGCTCTGAAGATAGTGCCTGTAATACTGTTGACTTTTGGCTGCATCTTTTATAAATAATGACTCACTGAAATGCCACACACCTCCAGGCAGCCAAGTGTCAAGCTGGGAGTGATAGATGGAGGCTACCTGGGGAGTAGGCACAGAGTGATAAGTTTTCACTTCCCCTTTCTCTGTCGTCTTCTGTCCCTGCTCTCTGCACCAGGGGTTAAAATATGGGCTTTGGCATTAGACACACAGGGTTGAGTGCCATCTTGGCCTTTTACCAGCTTGGGTAAGTTACTTAACTCCCGTGAGTCTCAGTGCTCTCATCCATAAAATAGGGATAACAATAGGGTCATTGTGAAGATTAAAGTTGCACTATTTGTCCAACAGTATCCATTTGCTTTCCCATATCTGTCTTCTGCTCTGCGAGGGCAGGGCCCCAGCTCTGGCTTCCACGTCTTGGGGTCTAGACAAAGTGATGATGATGAAGATAAAAATTAACCTTTTATCGAGCACCACATATGTGCTTGTCAGTGCCCTGAAATGTTTTATATGTTCTCTCATTTATCTTAGGTATTATTACCCTCAATTTGTAAGTGAGGACACTGAGGTCCCCCAAAATTTGATAACTTGATCCAAGGTTACGTAGTAACAAGAGGAGGAACCAAAATTCCAGTCAGGGTATGTTTCCCGCACTGCTTTGGAGGAGCGGCCAGGGAGGAGTGATATGCTTTCTGAACACTGGCCATAAAGTGTCTCACCCTTTTCTGGACGCTTTTAGAAATGGCGGTGAGCAATAGAAAATGTCACCCTTGGGGCCAGCAGATATAGTGGGGGATGAAACTCAGGGGGAAGTGCCATTGACATGCTTCTGACATGCAACTTTCCAGGGCTTATTGTCTCCAGTTTATAAATGAGAGACGGAGGTTCTGGGAGCTTCAGGGCCCAGGCTGCAGTCATAGAATTGGCACCAGGATCCTTCTTAAGAAACCAGTTGGTCAACTTCTGCCAATTTGACTGGACAGAACACTATCTTAGAGAGAGGAAAGTGACTTGCCGAAGGCTCCTTGGTAGAGGAACCAGCCCCTGAACCCAGGCCTCCTGACGACAGGCCAGGCACTGTCCCTGCTGCCCTAGGCTAAGGACCAGGGTTGAGGCAGTCCCCTGTGAAGAGCTCTGGGGGAGCTAGGCTGGGGTGTCTTGCAGCCTCTCACCCTGCAGCTCCTCCTGAAGCCTGTCTGGGATTTGGGATCTAGAGGAAAGAGATACAGCCTGCCAACAAGCCACCTGGGTTCTGGTCCAAGCCCAAAGCTGACATGCATGGTGGGCACTCAGCAAGCTTCTGTTAGATCAAGCTGTATCCCCATAGTAGAGGTGATTCTCAGAGAACATAGAGGGCTTACCCAAGGTCACCCAGCATGACAGAGGCCAGGGCTCAGAGGCTTAGATGGAGCCTACCAGGGGTCCACCCTCTGTTGACTTCAGCTTTAAAGGAGGGTCAGGGGCACTGTGTCCCTCTCAACTTTCCATATTCCCCCGACTCACCCCAGGCCCAGATAACAGCTCAGGGGTGGGGGTGAGGGTGGGCTGGCAGCCTGAGGCCAACTCACTGCTTCCCTCTCCCTTCTTATGCATCCTCACCCCCTCTTTGCCTGGAAGCTTTTTGGCCTGTACCCCTGGACTTGGAGTCACCCTCTCCAGCAGCGACTTCCTCCCCATCCTGCCCTGCCCAAAGCAGCTCCAATTCTGCTTCCTTCACCAAATCCTTCCACATTCAGACTCCTTCACTCGCACCTGTTGCAACAGCCCAAATAATGGCCACCCAACAATATCAGGTCCCAATCTCGGAACTTGTAAATGCTACCTTATTTGGAAGACAAGTCTTTGCAGATGTGATTAAGTTAAGGATATTGAGATGAGGGTAGATTATCTTGGTGGCAGTATCCTAAATGCCATCACAACTGTCCTTGTAAAGGAGAAGAGGGAGATTTGACAGACACAAAAGAGAAGGTACGTGAAGATGGAGGCAGATTGTATGATTCCACTTGTATAAGGTACTGAGTAGTCAAACTCATAGAGACAGGAAATAGAAGGGTGGTTCCAGGGGAAGATGAGGAGTTATTGCTTAGTGGATACAGAGTTTCTGTTAGGATGACGAAAAAGTTTTGGGTATAGACAGTGATGATGGAACATCATGAATATACTTAATGCCACTGAATCGTACAATTAAAATGGTTAAGATGGTAAATTTTATGTTTTGCATGTATATTTACCATCCCTTCCACACACACACAAAGATGGAGGCAGAGATTGGAGTGATGCAGCCATAAGCCAAAGAATGCTGGTAGCCACCAGAGGAAGGAAAAGACGAGGAAGGATCCTTCCCTAGAACCTCAGTGGGGAGGTCCTGCTGATACCTTGATATTAGCCCAGTGAAACTGACTTTGGACTTCTGCCTTCCAGAACTGTGAGAGAAGAAATTTCTGTTGTTTTAAGTCACCAATTTTATGGTAATTTGTTACAGCAGCTGCAAGAAATTAATACATTAATCAATACCTGGGCTTGCAAGAAGGAAAAGGAAAAGGAGAGAAAATCATAGCGGCTCTTTCAGTCCGTCACATTTACCTCCTTATTGTCAACATGGCCCCTTTACACTGTCATCTCAGTTAGACCTCATAGGTAGGTGAGACAGTCCTTATTGTTTGCGCCATTTTATAGATGTTCAAAGGGAGACTCATGGATGTCAAGTGAGGTGTCCATGGTCTGCTGCTGGTTGATGGCTGAGCTGAGATTCAAACTAGTTTTGTGGGTCCCCTCCACAGGCAACTTCCCAAACTTATGGCTTCTGCACTTGGGCTGTTGATTTCACTGTGTGATAAGAGTTCAGAAGCTGGCCACCCCACCATGGGGTCTTTTGCTAAGGAGCACAGTTTGGCCAGTGAGAGGTGGACACTGCACATTTGGGGCTTGCTGGAGAGAAGCTCCCAGGCTGGCAGGAGCAGGTGGAACTCCTGTGGGACCTGGACAGATGAGTAGTGTGAAGGGAGACAGAGAAGAGAAGACAGGAAAATTCCCACAGAATGATAAGTCATTACCCTCCAAATTCTGCATCCCTCCCTTGACATGTATAGATATTAGCTTAGCGATCTTAGAGTCATTTGAATATTTATTCTTCTCCCAACAGTCAGGTTTAGCTGTGAATCTGTGGGCACCTGGCTTTTCAAAATTATTATTCCCTTTATTCCCATTATTATTCCCTTATATTTCACTATTCCCTTTATCTTCGGGTAAAGAAAGAAGTCACTGGGGGTCAGATCAGGTGAGTAGGGAGGGTGTTCCAATCCAGTTATTTGTTTACTGGCTAAAACTCCCTCATAGAAAGTGCCGTGTGAGCTGGTACATTGTCGTGATGCAAGAGCCATGAATTGTTGGCAAAAAGTTCAGGTCATCTAACTTTTTCACGCAGCCTTTTCAGCAGTTCCAAATAGGAAACTTGGTTAACTGTTTATCCAGTTAGTACAAATTCATAATGAATAATCCCTCTGATATCAAAAAAGGTTAGCAACATCCTTGCAACAAGTTTGCAAATTTAATTGTTAGACCTCGTATATCTATATATCTATACAGCTGTCTATATATCTCACATTTTCTTTATTCATTCATCTGTTGATGGCCACTGAAGTTGTTTCTGTATCTTGACTATTTTGGATAATGCTTCAGTGAACATGGGAGTTCTGATATCTCGAGATACTGATTTCATTTCCTTTAGATATGTTTTCAGAGGTAGGATTGCTGGATCATATGATAGTTCTGTTTTCAACTTTTTGAGGAACCACCATACTGTTTTCTTGTGTTTAACTTGTCCCTTTAGAAGAGACCAATGAGGAAGAGAAATCACGAAAGGGCCCCATACAATCTATGGCTGGCCGTGGTGGGGGGTTACTTGCTGATGACATGCTTTTTATTTATTTTTATTTTCTGCTCCAGCTGGTCCCCCCCTTGCTATTGTTGACAACCCCCTAACCTCCGCCCCATGCTTGCCCTGTTCTAGTACATTCCTCACTCCTACGTTACCTGGCTCACTCCTCTTTCAGGGCCCTGCTCAAACTAGAACTTTCCCAGGCCTTCCTCCAACCTCACTCATCCCCAGGTCAAAATCCTTGCTAGGCATTTAGAGCATTAGTGCTTCTCTTTCAAAGCACATATCACAATGCTGAGTTTATAGGTATTTTTTTTTTTGTAAAGATATTTCTTTCTTTCTTTCTTTTTTTTTTTTTTTAACAGGACTTTATTGGGGAAACAGTGTGTACTTCCAAGACCTTTTTCCAATTCAAGTTGCTGTCCTTTCAATCTTAGTTGTGGAGGGTGTTGTCCACAATAGCCTTAGTTGTGGAGGCTTCAAGTTGTTGTCCTTTCAGTCTTACTTGTGGAGGGCGCAGCTCAGCTCCAGGTCCAGTTGCCCTTTTCTAGTTGGCAGGGGGCACAGCCCACTATTCCTTGCGGGAGTCAAACCGGCAACCTTGTGGTTGAGAGGACGCACTCCAACCAACTGAGCCATCTGGGAGCTCAGCGGCAGTTCAGCTTAAGGTTCCATGTTCAATTTTAGTTGCAGGGGGCGCTGCCCACCATCCCTTGCGGGAGTTGAGGAATCGAACCCTGTGGTTGAAACCCTGCGCTCCAACCAACTGAGCCATCTGGGAGGCAGCTCAGCTCAAGGTGCCATGTTCAACCTTAGTTGCAGGGGGTGCTGCCCACCATCCCTTGCAGGACTCAAGGAATCGAACTGTCATCCTTGTGGTTGAGAGGATGTGCTCCAACCACGAACCACCGGGCCGGCCCAGTTTATAGGTATTTGTCTCACCTTTGATAATGGTCTGTCTTCCCCCAGCAGGCTGGACGCCCTTGTATCCCCAGGGTTGGTGCACATGACCTGGCATACAGAAGCTGCTCTTTTGCTGCAAGAATGAATGCATGCATGCATTTTTCTTCTCTCTTGCTGGCCACTATCCCTTTCCTCCTCAGGCCACCCGTGTTCTGCTGTCTTAGAAAGATCAAAGGATGCCTTTGTCCATCCTTTGAGGTCCTTTAGCACTTCCAGTCCTCCCTCCTGCTCACTTTTGGGATTTGCTCATTTCCACAGACTTCACTTTTGGAACGTGGCACTGGCTGGCTGCCTATAGCTTGGGGTTCAGGGCTGGACTTTTCCTGTGGGTGGACTCACCTCCAGATCAGACCAGAAGTTGCTTGAGGGCAGGGACTGCTTGGCACAGAGCCAGATGAAAAAGATTTGTGGGAATGAATGGACACGGACAGAAGGTGAGTTGCTCCAAGCGGTGGAGACATCCACACTGAAGAGTCCCTGCTTCCAGCTTCCCCAGAAGGAGAATGCTTACTCCCTGTGGTCAGGTACTATAATGGGCCCTGGACATAGCCTTATATAGTTTCCTCTTCTGGGAGCGGGTGGGTGGGGAAACGGGCAGGACTGCAGCCTCAGTGGGAAGAGCAAGCTCTGGGAGGAGGGGAGTGGACCTCAGAAGCAGCAAGGTGCAAAGGGACAGGCTGCTGGCCTTTGGGCTGTGGGTGGTTGTCTGGTGATGGGCATGGAGGGCCTGACGCAGAACAGGTTTGCGTGGTCCTTCTCTTCTCTGCACCTTATCACCCCAGGAAGTCTCCCCTCTCCAAAAGTGGCTGCTCGATGGCCGGCCTGGCACCAGCCCCTGAGAGCATCACCCAACTGTCCTCTGAACTAGGCCTGCCCTGGCCTGGGCTGCAGAGCCACCTTTGTCACTGGCTCACTGTGTGACCTTGAATGAGTTGCCCCTACTCTCTCAGCCATCTCTGTTCTGAGCCCCGACATCAGACAACATCAGCTTAGACATGTGTTTCCAGATGGGCAGGCTAAATCCCCAGGAAGGCAAAGGGTTTGATGAGCTCCTTGGAAAGGATTCTCTGTTTATGTCCGCTCTTGCTTGCCTTGGAAGAGCCCCAGGTCACATTAGTAGGTGATGCACTGGGCCAGGAAATAGCTCCCAGTGGGACCCCCTCTCCCTCTCAGTTTCTTCCTCCTTGTGGGTTAACAGTGCCCCCTAGGACTGCAGGCTGTGGAGGGGGAGTCAGAAATGTGGGTGGGTGGGTGGGAGGGTGGTTATCCCGTAGGCACGAGATGGCAATTGTACTGAGCTTTTACTAGCAACATCCAAAACTTCCAGTCCTCCCCAGAATGTTCTCCACGGAGACCAAGAACTTGGCTAATTCCTGGGAACAGTCCTGCACCCGTTTTACACGTGGAGAAGCCAGGTCCCAGAGGGCGTGGCGCCCGTCCAAGGGCAAGTGGCAGGTGATCTGCAGCTTCTAAGTACCCGGCCCGGGCAGCCTGGTTCCTCCACGGATCCACTCCCGCTCTGCCTGGTGTGGCCCCACGGTGGCAGGCCAGGAGTCCCGGCCCAGTGCCCGCTGTCCTCCTACAGCGAGCCTTTGTGCCAGGCGGGCACCACCCCCTAGCCGGCCCCTCCCCGCCAGCGGGTCAGCCCTTACCTGCCGGCCCGCCTCCGCCCCGCCAGCAGCTCCGCTGGCTCCTCATTCCGCGCACCGCGTCCAGAGCTGGTCTCCGACGGCTCAGCACAGGGGTCCCGCATCACCGCCCGGCTGCCCAGACTTCGCGGGTGCCCTACCTCGGGGCTGATCATTAACCCGGAGGCCGTATAAAGAGCGAGCGGCCTGGGTGGGAGGGACGCCTCGTCGCCGCCGCCATGGACAGTAGCACCTGGAGCCCCTCGACCCCTGTCACCGACGCGCCCCTCGCGTCCCACGAGCGCATCCGCAATGCGGCCGACATCTCTGTCATCGTCATCTACTTCGTGGTGGTGATGGCTGTCGGGCTGTGGGTATGTAGGGGCCCTGGGACACTCGCGGAGGGGGCGAGGGCCAGCGGCACCGACAAGGAGGGGCCACCGAGGAGCAAGGGCCTGGGTAAACCCCGAGGAGGGGAGTTCAGCGGAAACGACTTGGAAATGCTTAAGAGGAGTTGGGGGGCACAGAGGAGGCGAGGAGGGCAAGCAAAGATGCGCAGAAGTGAGAGGGGTGCTGGCCAGCACCAAAGAGGGACACCTGGAACCTGTGAGCAGAGAAGGAGGGTGGGAGATTGGAGACGGAGGGGTATGGTGTGAGGGGGCAGGAGAGGGCCAGCTTGTAGCTGCAGGGAGGGTCCCCCAGCTTGGGAGATGAGCCCAGACGAGGTGACTGCTGTCCTTCCTCTTCCTCATCCAGTTTTGGATGGAAAAGAAACAGCGTAGATGGGGAGGGACACAGCCTCTGCCGGCTGCAGGTGCTGTGGGGCAGCCTGCGGTCGTGGGGGGCTGTCTGGTGTCCCCTTCCTGGGAAAGGCTGACCTGATGGCCTTGTACCATGAGATCCCAGGGGCGGAAGTGAGTGAGTTGGGAAAGCTGACTAGAGGCGGAGGAGGAGGAGGAAGACCCAAGGGTGGCTTGGTGCTGGGAAGAGGGAAATGCATCTGGCTCTTCCTTGGGACTCTGGGGACACACCAAACCAGAGAAACTTGTTCTTAGCAGCCTGGAACTTGGAAATTTCACTTGTGACAGACTCTGGCACACCCAGTAACTAGAAGAGGTGTTTTAAATGTGCAAATATTCCAGCCACTCTCAAAGGCTTTCTTGGAGCGTGGCAGAGCAGGAGGCATCTGTGCCAGCAGATGGTTGAACTCTTTTCACTTGAAGGAGAAGAGGGTGAACATTAACCCTTCCATAGCCACAGAGTATTTTTTAGGGATAAAAGGAAGTGCCGACTTTTTTTTTTAAAAAGTAATTGCAGAATCCAGATGTGACTAAAAGCTTCCCCAAGTGTCACAAGGGGTCATTGTGGCTGACTCTTCCTAACACCCTCAGCTTCCCAGAAGTGT
This sequence comes from Rhinolophus sinicus, assembly GCF_036562045.2. Taxonomy (NCBI): domain Eukaryota; kingdom Metazoa; phylum Chordata; class Mammalia; order Chiroptera; family Rhinolophidae; genus Rhinolophus; species Rhinolophus sinicus. The sequence goes on along the minus strand of NC_133765.1, from coordinate 19,035,095 downwards.
CCAACTAGGAGTCAGGACTCTCAAGTTTAGTACCAACTTTGACATAGTTCTGCCATGGGACCTTGGGTAGCCTGCCTCAGCCTTAGTTTACTCAAGTGTAAAATGGGTACAGTTTTACCTAGGTTGTGAGGATTTGCAGAGATGAATCTGAAAGCTCTTTATAGATGCTAGGAGTCTTTTAAAATACTATTATCATTTGTCCTCGAGGGTGTGAGTGAGGCCCTGAATTATTTTTGTCCTTTTAAGTAAAATGGACAAAAGTGGTCAATTGAGTAGGACATCTTGATAAAAAGCTGTGAGTCAGAGAGGGCAGGAATGCTAGTCCCCATTTTACAGACGAGGAAATGGAAGCCCCATGTGGTTGTGATTTGCCTGAGGTTGCAATTTATGGAATTATTCTTGGAACTTAGGTAGCTTGACTCTTGGTTTTCCATGGCACCAGGTACTTTGGCACTTTGCCTGCCTTCCTCCTCTCACCCTTCCCCAGCTTATAAGTGCTGGAGCCAACACGTAAATCTATCATTTGCTACTGTGTTTCCCCGAAAATAAGACCTAGCTGGGCAATCAGCTCTAATGTGTCTTTTGGAGCAAAAATGAATGTAAGACCCGGTCTTATTTTACTATAAGACTGGATCTTTATAACATAACATAATACAACATAATATAATATAATATAATATAATACCAGGTCTTATATTAATTTTTGCTCCAAAAAGTGCATTAGAGCTGATTGTCCAGCTAGGTCTTATTTTTTGGGAAACACGGTAGTTGTGCTGCACTGTTTTCCAGACAATCACTAATTATCTCCATTCCCTTAACCAATCGCATTTGAGCCCTGCCAGTTCTGCTGATTATGGCGTTTACCTTTTTGATTATCTGTGAATCAGAATCACTTATCCTGCTAAATGCTACTTAATGTGCCTGCCAGTATTTGTCCACATTTAGTCTTTCCCGATTAATCAGCACCTCTGGACTCTGATCATTTAAACTCCTGGATCTCTTCCAGTTTGAATTCCTTTTTTTTTTTTTCTTTTTCTGCTGGAGCGTCAAGAGTGGCTTGGTTCAGGGACAGGCATCCTGACTCCTACTTGATCTCGGGACTGTAGAGACCGACGGATCCTGCCCATTGTGCTTCCTCAACTTAGAAAAGACACAGCTAATTGTTCCTCTGTCCCCACCCCCCTTTCTTCCAACATGATTTTGTTCTGTTTTATCCTTTTCCAATACAGCCTCGTTCAATCGTATCGGGGCTCGAGCTTATTACTTCTTCAGTATGCATGTCCATCCCTCCCTCTCCCCGCCTGCCCCAACTCTCAGTTTGTTTCTTGGGGGATTTTATATCCCTTTAGGCTGCATCTCTGACCTTATTATTTCTGCAATATGCCAGGAGTTATTAAACAACTCTCCATGGGCCAAATCTGGCCCATAGCCTGTTCTTGTATGACCCATAAGAATGGCTTTTACACTTTTCAGGGGTTGTAAAAAACAAAACAAAACAAGAAGAATATGCGGTAGAGATCATATATATACATATCACGAAGCCTAAAGTAACTACCACCTGACCCTTTTAACAGAAGAAACTTACGGACCCCTGCCTTATGCAGTTGTTTGCACTAATAACATCACTGGAGGCCTGAACAGCAATGGCCCCTACGGGAGCCCAAACTTCCCATTTGACAGATGAAGACCAGACAGGGTGATCGGAAGTCACTCAGATGAGTCAGCACCAGAGCTGGGACTAGAATTCAGGTCTTGTGATGCCCAGGGCAGTGTTCTCTGCACTGCCTTGCCTTTCTCCCTCCCTAAGATACTTTCCAGGAGTAGCCTGTCCACGGTCCTTATCACCACTTGCATTGCTGTGGCAGTATCCTCGTGTTGCTGAATTCCTTCTTTCCTCACACATTTTCATAAATTGAGGGCCTATGGTTTATCTAGTTCAACCCTCTTCCATCCTATGTTCAAGTCTCTTCTTTAAACCACTTGACAAAAGCATCTTGACAAGTTGTCAAAGCTTCCCTCGAATAGCTCCATCTCTGGACAGCTCTGACAGTGAGGAAATTCTTCCTGGTTCTGAGCTCAGATCTAACCTTCTGGAGCTTCTCCCGTTGTGTCTGGCTCTGCCTTATGCGACTGAGTGAGCGTGTCCCACTTTACGTAAGACAGTGGACCTCACTCGATCTCCTCTTCTCCAGGCCCAACAGTTCCAGTTTCTTAAGCTTCTAAAATGCCTCCGTCTTGCTTAGTGATACTTTTATTCCATTCAGAAAAAAACACACACACATGTGGATCAGTAATTGTGCTTCTTTGGCTGCTGTGGCTTGCAATTGTGAAATCATTCTCTTCTCGTTGTGGAGAGCACAGGAAAATGTAATGACATGGTTTATAAAGTGAGGCTTTCCTTTGAGCATCCCTTGCTTATGGAGACAGTGTCTTTCCATTTGCAGGGAGTGAACAGCAGGGAGGAAGGAGGCAGGGTACATGAGCTGCGATGTATGCCCTAGGAAGCACCTACTGAATAGTGCAGACAGACTGTTTGCAGGATGCCTGCCTGGGGCAGAGTGGGGATTGCTGTCCATTTTCAGAAGGAGTGTTAATGGTGGGATAAGAGGGAAGAGTGGAGCTGGAGGGAACTGGGAATCCCATTCAACTTTTTTTTACTGAATGTGCACCATATACAAGGCATTTTACTAAGCATTATTGGGGGATTAAAAACTTGTAAAATGATTACCACAATTAAGCTAATAAACATATCCATCACCTCACATGGTTGTAATTTTTTTTTGGTGGTGAGAACACTTAAGATCTACTCTCTTAGCAAGTTTGACTATACAATTCAGTATTATGAAGTATAGTCACCATACTGTACACTAGCGATCCAGAACTTATCTTATAACTGGAACTTTGTACCTTTGACTAACCTCTTCCTATTTTCCCCACTCCCAGCTCCTGGCAATAAGTATGTATATCAAAACACCACATTGTACCCTTTCAATGTATACAATTTTTATTTGTTGAGTATACTTCAATAAAGCTGGAAAAATTTATAACATGATAACACAAAGTAAAAAAATTATGAGAGCCGAATACGAGGTATAGGTAGAGTTCTCTAGATGTTCACAGGAAAGGTGATTTTTATTTGGAGAGGGGAGGAGGGGACTTCCATGGGGGAATGTCCGGTGAGGCTTCATGGGGAAGGTGGCATTTGGAGAGTCCTTGACGCGTAGGAGTGCAAGGTCTGGCTTGTGGAGATGAGGGGATGGCGTTCCAGACAGGAGAAGACCTGGTGGAGAACACACCTCTCCTCACCTTGTATCCATCCCAACATCACTCCTGAATTATTCCAGCTTCCCTAGTCTCTGCCCTCATATTCTTCCTCTAAGCTCTTCATTTTGAATACCAACTTGGAAACGTGCCTGGGCCCCAAACCCACTTTTCCTGTCCCTCCAGCCCTGCCTGGGGGTATCAATCTTCGTCAACTTCAGAATAACCTTCAGAATGGCTTTTCCTAGGCCACCTGCAGGAGCCCGGTCAGTTCTTGGGACTTATTTCTGTTTCAGCCCTACCTACATTCTCTGCTCCTTGGGTCTTTTGGTCCTCTTGGTAGTTCCCCGAAAAACTACTATGGCACGGAGGCCTCCAGAATATGTCCTATGGGAGCCCAGAAAGATCTGAGCTGTGATCTCCTCGGCACTGCCTAGCACACAGAGGTGTGTAACAAATCTGGGTTGAGCTTTTGGACGCGTGAGTGGCCCTGTGCCCTAAAGGACTAAGTTCAGTATGCCTTTGCCGTCTGCGCATGCAGCAATGTGCTCTCTGTAGCAGATGTGTTTGCGGAATGAATGGTGAATTTCTAAACACCTGAGATGTTACCATCACAGCTTAATTCCTTCAGACCAGTGATGCTCTTCAGTCTCAGGGGTCACCTATGAAATACAAACACCTCTGTCAGGCCTAAGTCATTATCAGCCATTAGCATTCAGGGAGATAGTGGGCTTCAGCTGAGAGAGGGCCACTGACAGAGCAGGAAGGGGAAAGGACCCCAGGGGCAGCTACTGTCCCCATTTTGTGCTGGAGGACTGGGCCTGGGCCTGAGACCAGGAAAAAGCCGACGGTTCAGAGGCCACATTATAAAGGAGCCGTGAGAGGGGTTGGTGGTCATTTATTGAAATGGTGTGTCATTCTTCTCCTCATAAACCTTCAGTGGCTCCCTACTGCCTTGGATCAAAACTACACTTTTTGGCCTGGCATTTGAGGGTCTGCGGTTTGCCCCGACTTTGCCCATTCATACACCTCACCCAGGTTCACCACACAACACCATCCGCCATTCCCTTCTCCCCGCACTGGTATGGTTCCATCTCTGGGTCATCGCGTGTGCTGTTCTTGAAGTCTGAAATGTCCTTTCCTTCTTTCCTCTGACTAATAAACCGCCCTCTTTCTTCAACACTTGCTGAAGTGCTGTCCCCTCTGTGAAGCCTTTCCTGACACCTCAGTCAGAAGAAATCTCCTCTTTCTTCTGTATTTATAGTAATCATCATTCCACAGTATTCATAACATATTGAAAAGCAATGTTTCCAGCAAGCTCATCTCCAAAGGGGAAAGTTTTGAACTGAGTTTGAATGTTTTAGTCTTTCGTGAAATATTTAGTAGGAACACTGTGCATTCCCATAGCATCCTTCCTTCCTTCCTCCTCCCTCCCTCCCTCCCTCCCTCTCTCCCTCTCTCCCTCTCTCCCTCTCTCCCGCCTTCTTTGTTTCTTAGCAGCATGATTGAGATATTTACATACCAAGCGGTGCTTTTAAAAACTATGATCCTTCATTAGGCACCTTGAGTATGCTTGTAAAAAGCTACACATGTTTCCATTTCCCCTTATTTAACAGAGACACAAACAGATCCAGGTGGAGTGACTTGCTCGCAGCCACACTGTAAGCTCATTGCAGAGTTAGCAGTAGGGCAAGCTCTTTAAACCTGAGCTTCAGTCTCCATGTCTGTCAAAGGTAGGTCCCTCCCTCCTTCCTCTGCGTGTACTGGGCTCCAGGGGAGTAAGGAATGTGGACGTGTTTCAGAGAGTGAAGTGGGTAGAAGAAAGTGTGAGTATATGGGGAGGTGTGTCCTTTTGGCTGGCAAGGTCACTCTGTTCTAGTTTTCTATTAAACTTTTGACCCTTTCCTCCTCAGGCTATGTTTTCCACTAATCGTGGGACCGTTGGAGGATTCTTCCTGGCAGGACGAAGTATGGTGTGGTGGCCGGTAAGTGTTCTCTGAAACACTGTGTGCTTAACGATTACGATATTCCCTGTAGGAGGCCATATTCTTCTCGACTTGGGGACGCCGTGATTCTTCCTTTCAGCCTTAGATCCCTGATAATGGGTCTCATGCTCCCCAGGTATCCTGGGCACCCTGATCTCTTGTGGTAAGGGAATAGGCTTTAAATAAATAACGTTTGGAATTCTTCAAGGGATAAATAGAGGCAAAGATTATACAAGGTGGGCAGTGAGGAGAAGCAAAAAGAGCACACAGACCGAGGGGATCTGGGGCAAATCTGAGCGTCCACTTCTGTAGCTATAAAATGAGGGAGGTAATATTTGCCGTCCAGGAGTGTTGTGAGAAGTAGACACCTCTCAGGAGGTGGAAACTCAATAAAGAGTAGCTCTTTTGCTACCTTTTTGCTACTTTAAGTCCCATGGAAGACTATCTGTCCTGCTCTGGGAGCCTGGCAGTGCCTGATACACAGGAGGCCCTCAATACATATTTGTTGAATGGATGGAAGAGGAACCCCTACTGTTCCCAATTACAGTTTTCTTCATCTCTTGATGGATTTTGTATTTTGTAAACTTAAGAGGTGCTTTCTCTGACACTTGTATGTGGGCAGGACTACGTCAAAGCATATGTGCATGGATCCCAGTCAAGGGATATGTGTATGGATGGGAGAGAAACTGGGACGTCCTTTCCACCCTGTCAGCACAGGACTCTGGCCTATTTATCAGTTCAGCCCAATGACCATTTCTAGCCAGCGTTCTCACCGAAACAACTGGTTGACCAAATTGGCCAAATTCCTTGGGCTTAAGAAATAAGCAAGACTGGCTGGTGAAAGAGGGGATAACGAAGCATACATTCAATGAGAAGAGGGTGACAGGTATGAGTCAATTGGAGAAAGAGAAGCAAGAAAGTAAAGAAAGTAAAGCCACTGTCGCGTGCGGCACAGAGAGAAGTTAGCAGGACATCACGCCACATTTGGCCTTTGATATGTTGTTTTGAGATGGATTTTAACCACTGGCATCTTCACAACTGCTTAGGTTACCCTTAAAGTCATTTTTGCTTTATTCTTACGGTAGCCAAGAATACTGGGCAGAAGCTAGTTTCTGTGGTGGGTCCCTCCTGGTGGTCTCTCATGACACCACGTGTGGGTGGGTAAAGGCACAGACAATCGGAGGCCTCCTTTCTGTTCTTTGTCAGGGTTTTTGTCTTCTGATGCTTTGGACTTTGGCAATTTCCTAAAAGCGGGTGTTGACTAGGCAGCTCTGATCACAAAATTCAGGACAAGGCTGGGATAGTCCCTCTAGAACCACGCTGTCCAGTATGGTAGCCACTAATCACATTGGCAATTTACATTACAATTACATAAAACTAAAAATCTCTTTCCCCAGTCACATTAGCCATATTTCAAGTGCTTAATAGCTGCATGTGGATAGTGGTTACCATATTGGACAGGGCGGATCTAGAACATTTCCATCATCGCAGACAGTTCTGTTGGATAATGCTGCTCTACAGCTCTCAGAGCCAAGGCTGGCATGAAATCTTAGCAGACTTGAGATTTGCTGAATTAGCTAGCTGAATAAGACCTTGTAGTTCACTTTAGTTATTTTGAAAACAGTGCACCCCCCACCCCATCTAATGCTTCAGTGTCCCCTACAGTAAACGTGCCAAGCGCTTGCTTATCTAGCCTCAGTTTGCATCCAACCACCTTTTCTACTCCCCTCACCTCTGCTTTGACAAGAAACTCATATCTCTTCATGTAAAATTTCTAGCGCTGATTTATTAGGGATAAGGTCTTGGCCTCCAAGCTCTGAGTCTTGGGGAAGCCAATGGGAAAGGGGAAGAAGCATGGGGTAGAACCATCCTTAGGAGATACGCATTTTAGGCTAGGCCTGGGGACACCTCACACCTTAACCAGAAGTGATGGCTCTCTTCCTGATAATGCCCAGGTGTGGGTCTGGGCTGAGAGTTGGTTAGTGAGAGGGATTAGCCCCACCCAAAACAGGCAGGGTTCAATGGCTCATGTAGGGTTTCCTGTGAGTGGTGTTTGCCTTACTCACGTCTCAGTATTGGATTATTCTAATCCAACAGAGAAACATGCCATCATTCTTCTCTTGTGCAGAAGTCACTGCTTCCTTGATGAGGCTGAAATTCAACTTTTCTTCCTCCAACAACAGTTTCCATCTAAGGCTTTATGAGATCACATCAATGGTTTCTAAACCTGCTCATGTATCAGAGTCACCTGAGTGTGCTTCTTAAAAATACAAATTCCTGGGCCCCGCTCCAGACCTATGAAATAAAAAAAACCTTGGAAGAGGGCCCCAGGAATCTGCATTTTAACGTTGTTTCCCAGATGCTTGATAAGTACTGATTTGAGTAGACTCTTATCTGTTTGGTCAAATATACTGAAAATACCTCCATCTGTTAGGGATGCTGGGGAGGGGGGTTCTTGAATGAGGAAGCAGTGTCCTCTAAGTCTCTCCCAACTCTAGAATTTTCTAGAATTAGAGTATTCTAGAAAATTCTATAGTAGAACGAGCATGGGCTTTGAAGTCAACATATTTGACCTGCTACATTTATTAGTTGTGTGATTTTTGGGCAAATCAATGAACTTCCCTGAGCTTTAATTACTACCTCTATAAAATAGGAGATAATAATACCTGCTTTGGAGGGTTTTGCCAGGATTAAATGAGATAATTAAATGTACAACACTCAGCACTGCGCTTGGCAAGGGCTCAATAAATGGGAATATTGCAATATGGAAGAAACACCAGGAGTGCCAAGGCCAGCCCCCAGTTGGCATTTGTGTGGTGCACAGACAGCACGTAGTATTGGTCAGTAAATGGAAACTAGAATTTATGTGAAGCTGTTATTGCCTCTTCACTTATATTTAACTTTCAGATTGACTGTGTGAATAAATGAACGTGATTTATATGTATATTTATTTATAGTACTATAAACCATCAATACCAGCTACACATTGACCACGTTTTAACATCTTTGAAATTGGCTCATGTATTATGATCTATCAGTTGGCATGCTATGGTTTAAGTGGCAGTGTTTTCTCTTTCTTCGTATTACATGGTGTGTCTTACAATAGTTGGTGTCTTAGATTCTGTCAAGTATGGTTACATTCTAAAGTAGTGGTTTTAAAAATGTGTTTCCTAAGCGCTGCAGAAATGCCTCAGGGGCTGCTCGCCCCCTCCTTCCCAGCAACCCGACTTTCATTTATTTTATAAAAGGGCAATCTGCTAAGACTTTATTTGAGTACGCGTTTCTGCTGACTTAAAAAGTTTAGAAACTGTTAGTTTAGAAGACAAATAAGCACGGTGATTTCTATACTAAAATTTAACATGGTTTTAAAACACTATTGCCATGCACACTTCAAAGAAAAAGTTGAAGGAAAACTCGGCAGGCAAGAAAATGCAAATCTAAGTAGGTTCTCTCCAAAATTGGAAAATAGTTTCAATTGTATCAAACCTATACTTCTAAATTTCCCTTTGTATCAAAATGCAAATTCAGTTTAAGCCTGTTTGTTGGCCTGGAAGCTCATGACTGGGAAAGCAGCTCTCAAATGTGCTGGCTTAAGGAGAGCATCACAGGGCCACAGTCTTTCTAAAGTTGACATCTCTCTCAGCCTGTGACTGAGCCAGAAACCGTCCAATGGGACCTTTTGCCCCCTCCACCTGCTTTGGCCTCCTACTTTGTGCTGTCGGAGGAGTGAGCAACCCAAGAAGCTTCGGAAAGAAAGTACCGGAATTTTAGGAAGGGAAGACTTGCGTTGACCTTGGATTGATACATCCTGATAAAAGGAGGAAATCAGAGCTTGTAAAGCCTGAAAGGAGATTGGACAGAGGAGAGGCCAGTTGAGGGTATTCCTGGGGACTTCGGGGACTTTGAAAGGAGCGGTTGTAACCTGTAATAGGTAAAGAATCAGGAGCTCTAGAAAAAGACCCTGTTCCCAAAAACATCAATGAGGCGAAGAGAGAGAAATGGTTTGTGCCTTGGCCTGGGGATAGAAGTGAGGGACAATTGGAGAGGAAGAGCTAGGACTCCAGGGCTGCGTTACAAGAAGAGTCAGCTTACACAGGGAACCAGGCAGGTAGGCTCACAGAAGCCTGAGTCACACGTGAGGCAAGCCACGCCGTCTGAGTAGCTGAGTAACATGAAACCATGAAGCTATACCTTTTGTAACCGTGGGCTGGTTCATGGCCCAGGATTCCCTTTCTCTATGCCATCATGGTTTGGCACCTTTAACACACAGCTGCCTGTGTGCTGTGTTGTAATGATTATTTGGGCAAGAGGGAGATGTGAAAGCAGGAACATGAGTCTGGAAGGGGAAATTCCCCACTCCTTGGCTAGTGGTACCAGAACTTACTCAGAGAGGTGGGGCTCCAGGTACACAGCCCAGTGGAGGACTCTTGTTTTGGAGGAGAGTTTGGTCACACATACCAGAGCCAGCTGGATACAATGGGGTTGAGCCAACCCTTCAAAGCCCTTCCAACACAGAAATAAGCATTCCAAAGGGAGTGGGGATCTCACAAAGGACCGAGTGACATCAGGCAAATCATTAACCTCTCTGAACCCCAAAGAGTCTCCTCTGTTTTGGGAGACAGTCCAATTGAGGATCTCCCAGGAATAAAATTCTGATTCCACACCACAGAGGCAGGAATAAGCTTGAGGGAAATGGGTGTGGGCATGCTAGGCAGTTTATTGCTAGCAAAGGTCTTGAAAATGGAATGACTGTGTGTCTCTCAATAGCCACAGTTTCTTTCCTTCCTTTATTAGTAGAGAATCACTAGAGAGGAGTGTATCAATGTGGTTCAGAGCAAGGGTTGACAAACTTTCTTTGTAGAGGGTCAGTTAGTACATTTTTAAAGAGGCTCTGCAATTTCTGTCACAACTGCTGCTGTAGCATGAAAGCAGCCATGGATAATACATAAATAGATGCGTGTAGATATGTTCCAATAAAGCTTTATCTACAAAAACAGGTGGAGGGCCAGATTTGGCCAGTAGACCCTCGCTTGTCAACTCTTTCTTTAGGCCTGGGCTTTGGAGTCAGGCTGCGAGAGTCCAAATCCAACTTCTGTCCCTTACCAGCTGTGTGACCCTGGATGAGTTACTAAACATCTCTGAGCCTTACTGTTTGTTATCTCTATAACAGGAATAACAGCACTTACTCGAAGTTGTTGTGAGGACACGTGTACAGCCTCAGAACAGTGTCTGGCACACAGTAAACTCTCCGGTTTAGTTCTTGTTCTCCTTATTTCAACTGGAAGTTTTTGAAGAAAGATTTTGAAGGACTGTCATATCCCCTATCTGATTGAATCCTCAGTGATCTAGCAACAACCGTGATGAACCCCATGGGTTGCCCAAGTTCACACAAGATAACAACAGAGCCAGACTCTCTCTGTTTTTCTGGTTACTCAGGCCTCGTTCTCCTTATCTTTTGAGATGGAAATGTATGAGATCAGTAGGTATGGTCTAAAGGTGTATCTGAAAACCAAGACATTCTTTCCTTTAGGGCTGACCAGAGACGGTGATGGGACTTTTCCCTGAGGAAAGAGGACAGCTTCTCACACTTCTTAAACTCTCTTGAGTAAATGTATCTGACTGTATTTTTAAGTCTCTAAAACCCAATGATCGACTCAAAGTTCAGCCACTTCGGATGCTATAGGAGTGGCCATTGGGAGTCCTGCAACAGCCTGATAGGCCGGAGACAGAACTGGGAACTCATACATGAGATAGAAAGCAGGAACAAGGCAAATGGACACAGGGAGGCAGCGAGCTCACCAAGGGAGCAGGAAGGAAGGTGTGAGACGGAAGGTAGACAAGCACTTGGCCTTCACGAGCTTGGGTGGAAGTGACCACCAAGTCCCGTGGCCTTCTCTTCCTGCTCTGTTTGCTTTCCACTTGCATGTAGCTATGTGTGCTTTCCTTTATCCTAGGGCCAAGCCTGTGTTTCTCTTTTCTTTCTTTCTTTTTTTTTCAAATTGGGGAATATTGGGGAACAGTGTGTTTCTCCAGGGCCCATCAGCTCCAAGTCGTTGTCCTTCAATCTAGTTGTGGAGGGCACAGCTCAGCTCCAAGTCCAGTTGCCGTTTTTCAATTTTTAGTTGCAGGGGGCGCAGCCCACAATCCCATGTGGGAATCGAACTGGCAACCCTGTTGTTCAGAGCTCATGCACTAACCAACTGAGCTGTCTGGCCACCCCAAGCCTGTGTTTTTCTTAATGTTTTTTAAAAAATCTCTTTCAACAACTAGTCCAGCACCTTGCATCTAGCAGCCACTTGACAAATATGTTCTGAATTAAAGAATGGGAGGGAGGAGAGACCCATGTCCCCAGACCCTCATGCTGGAAACCCCTTGTTGATGTCACTGGAAGCCTCAGCTGCATTCTGTTCCCTGGTGCAGCGGCCGCACAGCATAGGCAGTGGTAAGAATTCAGGAGGTTAGGAGAGGACCGGGTCCGAGTGAAGCCTGCCTTCAGCAGCGCTCCACATCTCTGTTCTTATGCACAGAGAATTTTTGTTTTGCTCATGATAGTAAAACTGGAAATGCAAGCCTGGCCAGAATCAGAGTGCCCAATTTCAGCCCACGTTAGACCCCTTGGTAAAATCTGGGGTGGCCATGCTTCTTCACTCCCTAAACTATTTTATTTTTTTCAGTGTGAGTCAAGCTTTTGTAAAACTTGGCAGTTCCATAGATATGAATCTCTTTTGTGGCGAGAGTATTTTGCTCAGTATGCCAGTTACTACTGCCTTGCTCTTGAATGACCTCTCATCTCCTCCTTTTCCTCTTCTTCCTCCTCCTCCTCCTCCTCCTCCTCCTCCTCCTCCTCCTCCTCACCTTTCTTTTCTTCCCCTCCTTCTCTTCCTTCTCTTCCTCTTTCTCCCCTCTGCTCTTCTCCCCCTCATCCTTCTCTTTCTTTCTCCCCTTCTGTCTCTCTCTCTCCTCTCTCTCTGTGATGGAGTCATTTCCTTCCCGTTCTTCACGGCTTAGTCTCCTCCTCAGAGTTTCTCTGATTAATGCACAGCCACTCACCACCCCCTGTGCAACTTGTGTTCCTAGGCGTCAGCTGATGGGTGTGTAGCCAAGTTCCTGCCATCTAGTTAGTACCTAAGCTCCCGCCTTCTCCTTTCCCTCTGGCTGCCCTCCCACCATCTTCTAACACATGAGCACTAATGCAGACAGAGAAGGGAAAAAATATATTACAGTCATGTACCACTTGACGACATGGATATGTTCTGAGAAATGTGCTGTTAGTGATTTTGTCCTTGTGTGGACACCGTAGCATGACTTACACAAACCTAGATGGTCTAGCCCACTGCACACCTAGGCTGTATGATCTAGGCCAGGGCTGTCCAAACTTTTTTCAGTGTTTTTCACCAAGGGCCATATGCGGTAAAATACACAAATAGCCAGGCCACTCACTCGAGGTGAAGTACGTATTGCCTCACCTGGTTTATTTAAGTAAACTAAATATATTTTTGGAATTTGCTGCGGGCCAATTAACAATGGATCATGGGCCGCAGTTGGCCCACGGGCCGCAGTTTGGACACCCCTGCTCTAGACGATTGCTCCTAGGCTACAAGCCTGGACAGCCTGTTACTGTACTGAATACTGTAGGTAACTGTAACACAATGGTAAGTATCTGTGTACCTAAACATATCTAAACATAGAAAAGCTACAGTAAATATACAGTATAGAAGATATGGTCCGCCCGTACAGGGCACTTCCCATGAATGGAGCTTACAGGACTGGAAGCCGCTCTGGGTGAGTCAGTGAGTGAGTGGGGAGTGAATGTGAAGGCCCAGGACACGACTGTCCACTTCTGTAGACTCTATAAACACTCTACACTTAGGCTGCACTAAATTGATAAAACAACATGAGATCAAATCAAGCACAAGAGAAAAATGATTCAATCGAGAGACACAGTAAACAGGAGGCTGCTTTGCCAGTATACCATAGCATACTCTTTTACAGCCAACGTTTTTTTAATAAGTAGAAAGAGTACACTCTAAAATAACAATAAAATGTATAGTGTAGTAAATACATAAACCAGTAACATAGTCATTTGTTATCATTATCAAGTATTATGTACTGTGCATAATTGGACGTGCTATATTTTTATATGATTGACAGTGCAGTAGGTTTGTTTACACCAGCATCGCCATAAACACGTGTGTAATGTGCTACGGAATTAAGATAGCTCCGGTGTCACTCGGTGGTAGGAACTTTTCAACTCCATTATTATCTTATGGGACAGCCATCTTATGTGGTCTGTCGTTGACCGAACATTGTTCTGAGGTGTGTGACTGTGTAATAAACATTCCTAATTGGCTGAAGGCAGAAGAGTTCAGAAACTGTCAGTTAAAAAAAGAAAGAAAGAAACAAAAAACCAAGCAGAATCTATCAGTTAAGATGAATTCTTTGGTTTATTCATGTTAGAAATGCATCCGGGCTTTCTCTGTCTACCACTGACATGGTACATTTTGAGTCAGTTGTATGTATCTTTTTTGGGGGTGAACTTAATATCAGGGAGATGATTTAGAGCTGGAGTTAAGCGTATGGACTCTGGAGCCAGGCTACCTTGATTTGAACCCCAATTCCACCCATTGCTAGCTTTGCAGTCTTGGGTGAGTTACATAATATCTCCGAGCCTCAGTTTTCTCAACTGCAAAATAGAGATCATAGCACCTACCTCATAGAGTTGTTTTGAGGATTAAATTCCTTACTACATGTAAATCTCTTAGAACAGTGTACAGTTAGTACTCCCAAAGGTGGCTATGCTTACGTATTATCATCATCTTCATTATTACTGTATCTCATCTCTAGATCCTCCTTCTTAAGCTGTGAATTCAGTCATTTATCCATTTATGCATTGCTATTCTTTCTACATCTACATGTTGATTACCTACTATGTGCCACAGTCTGTGTTAGGTGCTGGCGTGTGTGTGTGCGTGTGTGTGAGAGAGAGAGAGAGAGAGAGAGAGAGAGAGAGAGAGAGAGAGAGAGAGAGATACAAAATATATCCAAAATTACAAATAATGCGAAGTGTTAAACAGGAAATGTATTTGATCAAGGGTGGGAAGGAAGGAGAGGGGTCTTTCTGAACCTATAGAAGAGGGTCAGGGAAGGCCTTTCTGAGGATTGAGCATTTAGACTGAGACCTAGAAGGAGGCAGCCACGTGAAGATTGGGGGAAGAGAAATCCAAGCAGAAGGAACAGATGGTCAAAGGCCTGAGGCAGGGAGGAGCTTGGGATACCTGAAGAACTGAAAGGGGGCCAGCCTGGGGGAGAGATCGTAGGTATTGATCAGGCCATTTGGCCGAGGACCCCCCACATTGATAATGTTCCTGAAGCTGAGCTCATCTGAATTGGTAAGAGGGTTAGTCTCTAACCTCCTTGACCTACAAATACCAACAGAAGAACTTATCTGCCTCTTGTGCCAACCATCTGTGGGAAAATGCCAGCTTTGACAGTGGTTTCCTGATTTCCTGCCTCTTTGGTTCTTGGGACAAGGAGAGGCATTGGTGAAGATCACGAGTGAAAGGTACCTATTGTCCATGGAGGGACACGAGCTGACATATATTAAACAGAAATTATGATGACTCTGGAGCAAGGCCTGTATCTAAATATTTACCGGAGACCCAGAAATAAAAGTCTGAATATACAAGCCCCACCTCCTCTGTCCCAACCCAGGAAGTGTGATCCCTGAGAGATGGCAAAGGTCAATGTTGAAGCCTTTCCAAACTTCCCCTATAAAAAGATACCTTAGGAAGGGAATCAAAATGCTAATTCAGATTAACGACCAGTTCCCCAGAGGAGAAGGGAGGAATCTGAAATACAAGTGTGATGCAGGCATGCACATGCTGTTCCTGAATTTACAGTGAGATGGGTAGAGGTGGGGGTCTGACTCTACTATGTCCCTTCAAGGAAATTCAAAGGAGAACGCCTGGGGAAGGAGGAAAGTCAGTGTGGTGCTGTGGTCTCCGCTTCTGTCCCTTGGACGTTGGTCATGTTGGGATGTGAGACCTTGTGCAGTTCACAGCACTGCTCTGGTCCTTAGTTTTCTCACCTGTAAAATTAAGATAAGAGTAATACCTATCCCACAGGTTGTGGTGAGAATGAAATAAGATAAAGTGAATGAAGTGCGTGGCTCCACACTTGGCCTGAAGGAGGCTCTGTAAAAGTTAGTCATCCTCTCTCCCTTTCTTATTCTCCCAGGACATGGCTCTCAAAGGGTGGTACCCACACCAGCAGCCTCAGCAAGACCTGGGCTCTTGTTAGAAATGCAAACTGTCCAGTGCCAACCCAGACCTACTGAATCAGAGACTGGAGGGGATGGGGTTCAGAAATCGGTTTTAACAAGCTCTCCAGGTGATTCTGATTAGGATATAGCAGATAAAAGTACAGGGTGGCCAGTTAAATTTCAATTTCAGACAAACAGTGAATAATTTTTTAGGTATAAGTATATCCCATGTAATATTGGGACATACTTGTACTAAGAATGTATTTGTTTATCTGAAATTCAGATTTAACTGGGTGTCTACATTTTGATGTATGCTAAAGTCTGAGAACCGCTCTCTGAGGATATCTCAATGGAGGTGTCTAGCACAATCCAGAAGAGGAGGCCCCGGGATATCCTGGTATCAATCCCTGAAAGGGAAGACAGAAGCTGGGAGTAGAAAACCATCTCCAGAGTGATGGACAATCTGGGTATGATATGGTCTATTAACAACGCAGTTTCCTGAAATTAACTGAGTGCTTTTCCATTTGAATTGTGAAGATCTTGCTCTCTCCAAGAGAAAATGACCACTCTGTCTCTTACAGCAAATTCAGGGCACTCCATAAAAACATGGGCCGTGTAAAAGCATCATCAGTATTTCTTCAGAATAGCATGCTTTTGTGTGGCAAACGTTTCTTAAAGGTTTCTCCTATTTGTCACCTCCTTTAAGCCCAGGAACGCCCTTGAGAGGTAGGCTAAGAAGGATTCTTATCCTGGGTTTAAAGTGGAGGAAACTGAGGCTCAAGGCAGTAAAGTGATTGGCTCACAGTCAAATAATTTGCTCCGGCAGAGCCAAGATTAGAACCAGGTCAGAAAGCTTCCAGTGCTTAGAAAGAGAAGAGGTTCCCACAAGTTAATTATGCTTTCGAGCATGAGTATTGATATCAGGTACTTTTCCCAAATCCATTGGCTGCTTCTGATTGTGAAGCTAGGAAGACACACACAGCCCTTGTCTGTTGTCTTTGGCAGTTCTCCTGAGTTAGTGGTCCTGTGTGTACTCATGCTATCTTACTTTTTTTTTCCAAGGGTGTGGAAGTAAAGATAAAATTAGCGTGTAAACTTGAATTACTTTCTTCCTCTGGGCTATAGTGTTGTTTTTATTTGAAAATGAAAGGTTGACCTTAATTATTTCCAAGGTAATCCCTGCTCTCACACCAGGTGCTTGGGCTAAGGTGTCTATTTTCTATTTCCTGTCACACAAAACATAATTTTAGTTAGTATTCAATGACATTTTCATGTCTTTTTCTATACCTCCCCACCCCCTAGCCAAACAGATAACTTCCCAGCATGTTTTGTTCTCAGACCTCAGGCTGTGTGAGTGATGGAGACAGCTCTGGACTTGCTGCAAAAATCTGTGTTCTGATTATATGATCACACGAACTCATTGTGGAAAAATGGGTAGCATGAATGCCACGATTTCACAGACCTTTAAAACTCTGGAGGTTACGTAGGGGATTTTGGAGAGAGAACCTCTTTCTCCCCAAACCTTTTGTCCCCCCCATCTTAGCCGCCCAATCACTGTACTTCTGTTCTGGAAAAGAGGACAAAGCAAGTTTCAGGGGGAACAGTGACTTTCAGTCCAGTCCCGGCAGGCTTCTCACACTATTGTGCGGAAGAATCAGCTGGAGCGCTGATGACTCTGTTAGTAGGTCTGGGGTGGGGAAAGAGGGTTTGCATTTCTCATAAGCTCCCAGGTGAAGCTGATGCTCCTGGCCCACAGACACTCAGGGAGTAGCATTGCTTCGGGGAGCCCATTCCAAGGGCTGAGTTAAGCACTGAAGGAGTGATCGTTAAATAGTCTAATATCTGCCTTTGGCTCAAGAGATAGATGCAATCCTTGCCAGCTTCTGACTTCAAACATTAATAGTCTATAGAGAGAAATGCACTTGGCCAGATGTTTGCCTTTAAAAACAGGTTTAAGTAGTTTTAAGTAGTTTTGTGTAGTAAGTGGTTTAAGCAGTTTTCCCTTTAGAGAAGGTTGATGGGAAAACATCACATTTGTGCCAAACCCTGGAGAGATTGAAGTGAAAAAAATTGTCAGTGATAGAGCCACTGTATTATTATTATTATTATTATTTTTAAATTTCATTCCCACTTTTAATTAGCATCTACTTTCAGAGTTTGAACTTTGACACTTTTTTTGGGGGGGGAGGGGGAACAGGACTTTATTGGGGAACTGTGTACTTCCAGGCCTTTTTTTCCAAGTCAAGTTGTTGTCCTTTCAATCTTAGTTGTGGAGGGTGACGTTCAGCTTCAAGTTGTTGTCCTTTCAGTCGTAGTTGTGGAGGGCGCAGCTCAGCTCCAGGTCCAGTTGCCGTTTCTAGTTACAGGGGGCACAGCCCACCATCCCTTGACGGAGTCGAACTGGCAACCTTGTGGTTGAGAGGACGCATTCCAACCAACTGAGCCATCAGGGAGCTCAGTGGCAGCTCAGCTCAAGGTGCCGTGTTCAATTTTAGTTGCAGGGGGCACTGCCCACCATCCCTTGTGGGAGTCAAGGAATCGAACTCGCAACGTTGTGGTTGAGAGGATGAGCTCCAACCAACTGAGGCATTCGGGAGGCAGCTCAGCTCAAGGTGCCGTGTTCAATCTTAGTTGCAGGGGGCAGAGCCCACCATCCCTTGTGGGGCTGGAGGAGTTGAACTGGCAACCTTGTGGTTGAGAGCCGCTGGCCCATGTGGGAATCGAACTGGCAGCCTTCGGCGTTAGGAGCATGGAGCCCTAACCGCTTGAGCCACCGGGCCGGCCCACCACTGTATTATTAAGGCAGACCAAATTAGCATTATCAGGAATCTAAACTGCAATGAGAGGAAATCTGTTCTTGTTAAATGGCCCACATAATTTAGAGGCAGATTCTCTGACGGTGATGGGAATGAGAGGCACTGGCTTGGTCCTCACCACGGCCAAAGACCCATGGCTGAGTAGCGGGTTTAAAAAGAGGATTGGAAGCCACATGATGTTAAAATCAGATGGGAAGTCAAAAAGGGCAGCCTGACTTGCTCTGGACAGCTTGTGTCTGGAGTGTCCATTTGGATCAGAGGCCCACTAGGGGACATAGTCGGAGCTGAGGGCAGCAAAGAGCAACAAGGATGGTGAGATACAAGTCCATGTGGATTCAAGCCCAGTGAGGAGCAGACACACGAGAAGAAAAAGCTTAGCCTGGAGAAGATGTGAGAGTGGCACAACCCCTGTCCTCAGATACTAGAAAGGCTAGCTTGTGGGAGAGAGATTTCACTTGTTCTGTATCATTCCAGAGGGCAGAAGTAGGACTAATGGGTCGATTTTGGCTCAAGATTAAAGAAGCACTTTTTAACCATGAGAGTTGTTCCATTATGGATTCAGTTGCTTCATAAGGTGGGGAGCTCTCTGTCACTAGGGGTATGCATCCAGATGCTGACCGTCACATGGTGGTGGTGGGGGGAGGATTTAAGCTGTGATATCTGTGGGTCTATCCAGCTCTGAAAGATTCTGCCATTCTATAATTCCTCTGTATGTTTTCCTTCCTGTCAACTTTCTAGGATTAGACATGTAGGCAGTAAAATGTGGCAGTGAATTCCCTAAAGTCCGAGGAAAACAGTGATGTGACATTATGTCCACGCTATCAAACTTTTTGGGTTTGGTTGGAACCCGGTCATCTTGCTCAGGGACAGCACAACCATATTAATACTTATAATGGCTTCTTGGGCCCCATCAGGGGGTGTTGGAAAGAAGTTAGTTAGAAGCAAGGTCAAGCTGGAGAAATTTTAGATAAAGCCTAAAATGCAGCACTCAGAAGGAATGTGGGAGGAGATTACAGAGAAGACCGTGATGATTCGTGACACTGGATCACTCCCTGAATGGGCCACGATTCCCAAATGGGCATGAATGTGGGTGAAGAGTGGACAGGGAATGTGTTTGGGAAATCAGGCTGATGAAAAGCATTGCTAATGAGCTCCAGCGAGAGGAAGGGCAGTGTGAAAACCTGGCATGGGAGTGTAGGTGATAAAGCAATAATGTCTATATTAGCCTGCGTGGGCTGCTATAACAAAATATCATAGACCAGGGGGCTTAAACAACAGAAATACATTTTTTTCCACAATTCTGGAGGCTGTAACTCCAAGATCAAGGTGTTGTCAGGGTTGGTTTCTGGTGAGACTTTTCCTGACTTGTAGGTGGCTGTCTCCTTTCTATGTGCTTACATGGCCTCTTCTCTGTGCGCATGTGGAGAGAGAGAGAGAAAGAGACTGGTGTCATCTTATAAGGACCAGTCCTATCACATTATGACCTAATTTAACCTTAATTATCTCCCTAAAGACCCTATCTCTAAATAACAGTCACATGAGCCATTAAAGCTTCAACATATAAATTTGGGGGAAACATAATTCAGACCAAAATAGTGTTCACTGTAGTTCTTACAAATTGTCTTTGAGGGTGACGTGATTGTCCTCTTGGAGGAGAGAAAGGACTCTGACTGAGGGCCAGCTGAGTGTCAGTCATTCATGATCTCATTTGAGTCTTGCACAGTCCTGTCATGAGAGAAGATTGAAGCTCGCAGATGTTATGGTCATCCAGATAGTAAGAGGTCAAGAAAGCATTCAAACTCTAATTTATAAGCTCACACTACCATATCACTGGAGGGGACTTGAACTTGAAATCTTGCTGAATTCCAAGGACTATGTCTTTAAATTTGGAGTTTCCAAGAAGACTGCTTGGCAGGTCCCTTTGGGGGCCCGGGAGGGTCTCTGAATAGGGAGGTGATGTGATCAGAGTTGTGCTTTAGGGAGATAACTGGTCATGTGGGTGGGAGGTGACTGGAGATCATCTAGAAGCCTGTCTCACTGGTCCTGTTGAGAGATAATGGCAGCCAGTGCAGGACAATACAAAAAGTGCTAGAGTCCCATGACATGGTGAAGACAGACTCAGGTTTTGGTAAATGAGTGCAGGTCATGGGGTAAAGGGAAGGAGTCCAGGATGAGGCCAAGGTGAGTGACTGGGAGGTTAGCAGTGCCCTTGACAGAAATGAACCCGAGTCCAGAGCACACCGGTACCCCAAAGCTCTCCTGGCCCTCATTCCATCAGGTGGTAAGGAGGTATCCCAGGAAAGGTTAAAACTGCTAAAAGTCCAATATCCCCATTTGAGGAGATGCTGGAGAGGACTACTTGAACTTAAGGTTAATCTAATGCAGTTAATCATTACTGATAATTATGTCCTTAATAGTACAACATTAGGCTTAATAATTTATCAAATGTGAGATGATAAATGAAACGATAATGGGTCAGGACAGGCAGGCTGCGGGCAGAAGGGGATTTTGATTTAAAATGGGCTGTCATTCCCATCAAGCTTCGAGGACAAAAAGGGGGAGGTCTCTAAAGAACCTGCTTTCCTCCTCCTCCTCCTCCTCCTCCTCCTTTCAGCTCACAAAGCATTTTAATGTTTATGTTATAAGGAGGACAAGAGGCAGTCTAGGGCAATAGAAGAACTCACACCGTGAGAATTCCACTTACAGGTGGAGGCAACGGTAATTTCCTTCTTTATGCAAAGTTTACTGGGTCCTATTCTTTTAACAAGACGAGCATGCCTATGGTGTGCACCATTTTAAAGTACAGGTAACAAAAGATTAAAATTCATAAGTGGCAATAATTAAAGTATACAGTTTCCCCTTCTGAATGAATGGTGCCCTCCCAAGTTACCCAAGTCCCGAATCTAAGAGTTACCCCTGACCACTCTTGCCCTCATTTCCCATATCTGACCCAATCACAGGGCCTGCCAACTTTGTTTCTGAAACAGACCCCACTCTCTCTGCCTGTGGTTGTTTGGACGGCACCGCCTGAGACCAAGCCGCCATCCTCACTCATCCAGAGGCAGCAGTCGCGCCCTACGTGTGTCTCTGTTTTCTTTCTTTCTTCCCTAACACTACTCTCTACACAGGGACAGCACATTAGATCCTGTCCCTCCTCTGCTTGAAACTCTCCAGTGGCTTCCTGTCACACTTGGAATAACATCCACACTTCCTGTCCTGGCTTGCTCGCACCTATGTTATATTAGGTTGGTGCAAAAGTAACCAACCTAATGTATCCCAGCCCAGCTTTCCAGCCTCATCTCACACCATCCTCTTCCTTTCTCACCATCCTCCAGCCGCTCTGGCCTTCTATCTGCTTCTCAACCATGATAACCTTCCAGTGTGTGTGTGTGTGTGTGTGTGTGTGTGTGTGTGTGTGTGTTTGCTTTGCTGGAATGCTTTTCCTACCCCTACAGAGGGAACTTCCCCCAACCTCCAATCTAAAGTAGTCACTCTACTGTTTCCCCTAAAATAAGACCTCGTTGGACAATCAGCTCTAATGCATCTTTTGAAGCAAAAATTAATATAAGACCTGGTCTTATTTTACTATAATATAAGATCGGGTCTTACATAAGATAATATAATATAATACTGGGTCTTATATTAATTTTTGCTCCAAAAGACACATTAGAGCTGATTGTCTGGCTAGGTCTTATCTTCTGGGAAACACGGTATCACACCTCTGTTTTCTTCGTAGCACTTGCCACTCTTGGATCATTTTTCTTTCTTCTTCTTCTTTTTTTTGGTTCATTTATTTACGTTTCCTCTGTTAGAATATAAGACACTGGGAATCCCCAGTGTCTAAAATAGTGTTTGACATATTGAGTAGATGCTAAGGTTAATATTTGTTGAATGAATGAATAAAGGCACTTACACAACTATTTCCTCATTATTCCGGGACCTCCTTTCAGCCCTGCCTTCAGGGTTTTCCCTGTCCTCTGACTTGGCACTCAGCACCCACTGCCTTGTATTGGGGGTAGCGTCTGGTAGTGTTAGGAGAGTTTCTTAACCTGTCTTTTGGGAAATAAGTGTTTTGTTCCAGATTTGGACCATCTTAGGGACATTAGATAAAAAACTCTAAATCCTCTCCCACCTCCATCCACTGAACAAGAATGAGGATAATTATACTAGTTTGATATTTATCAAATACTGCTATGGCTTCTCCTCCTGGGTATAAAAGGACTCTAGAACTTTCTGGAATTCTCTTGGACCTCAGATGCAATGGGGTTGATGGCACAGTATCATCACCGGTGAGTGCAAGATCCCTTTCTTGTTTCACCTGATATTTTCCCCTTCACCTTCCATTCACAATCCTATTCTCCTTTCCCATTCTAGGTTTCCACTCTTGAGTATTTAATATATGTTTTTCCAATCTGTCTTCTAGCTTATGTATTGAGACATATGTATATCCTTGAAAAATGCCCTGTTTTATGCATGAGTCTGTGGGGTCTCTGGGACCTTTGTAAAAACAAACTATCTCAAATTAGAGAATTATTATTATTATTATCATCTCTTATTACTTGGGAGCACCTGGCATCACAGAATTTAACAGCTAGGAGTCACTGGGGAATCATTGGCTCTGCCACCTGACTTCTCTGACAGGTGACAGGACTGAGGCCCAGAGGCTTCCGTGTAAATGGTTCCTTTATCAAACTGTCCCCATGTACTGAGAGCCTGTATTAATCAAGGTCCCAAGCCAGCAAGCCAGGAGTGCTGAGGACATAAAGCCAAATGGCATATGCCCTGCTCCTGAACCCACACCCTCGTGGGAGACTTTTAGGGGCGTGGGGCAGGCTGTGGGGCTTCCCAGGTCTCTTCACTATTGAGCACTGGGCTTACAAAGGACTCACAGATGCTCTGATCTGGGGATACCTCCTTCTGTCCCTCCCCTAATTTTTCTCTTTTCATCTTCACTATTATTACCCACACCTGCCTTCTGAACCAGCAGTCCCAACAGACTCCTGTGCAGCCAAGTTCCTGGCCTGCTCTGCCCTTTCTTGCGCTTCTCTTGGATGACATATCCCTCCTCTCTTTAGCCCACCCTTAAGTGTCCTGGTGGAGCATAGAGTCCTCACCCTCCTTTATCTTTGTGTTTCCAGATCGGAGCTTCTCTCTTCGCCAGTAACATTGGAAGTGGCCACTTTGTGGGGCTGGCGGGGACCGGAGCAGCTGCAGGCATCGCCACTGGGGGCTTTGAATGGAACGTGAGTAACACCACAGACTGTGTTCTGGAGCTTGAAGGAACGTTAGCAGTCATCCAGTTCTATCTGTGCTTCAAGATGCTCTAAGTCTTAGGGAACCTCTCAGGGCCACCCACGATGCAGATGAAGGAGGGACACAGTTTCAGGAGCCCCACAGTCCTGCTCCCCTTCCATCAGAATAGCATGAGAAAACCACTGACTGACATGACAGCAACAGTGTTTTTTCCTTCTGTTAAAATGCCCAGCCCTCTGGTACCCTTTCAGCCATATTGGAGGTTGGGAAATGCTTACCACCAGAATGCCATTATTATTGTTATTATCATTTTTGAAAAGGTCTCTCAATGGTATTTTACTTCTTATAAATCAGGGAAGAAACAAAAGGAGTTGTAGCATCGGTGGGCAGCTGTGTGTGGTCCCCTCCATGGTTGCCCAGCTGCCATTTCTGTGGACCAGCCAGGCAGCAAACCCCCTCCAGGCTCTGATGGCCATCTAGGGAGCTGTCCTGAGAGCCCAAAGAGAAAAGGCTAGGTGGTGACTGTTCTGTAGCAGCTCAGGCCTCTGCAGGCAGCAGGAAGGGATAAGATAGCTCCTGGTTTAACTCCACCTCTTTTTTGGTTTCAGGCCCTGATTTTGGTGGTTGTCCTGGGCTGGGTGTTTGTCCCCATTTACATTAAGGCTGGGGTAAGTATGTGCTCTGTTATGCCCTTTTCCTCCTGACAAATATTATATATACATGAGCTCGGTCCTCCTGGAAGGAGGAGGAGACTTTAGGGGGTAAATGGCAGAGAAAGCCTGTGCTTTGGCTTTCTTTCCCAGGTTGTAAAGTTCCTTACTGCTCTTAGGGGTGTTAACAGATCCACCCAGCCATGACTTGTCCGTCTAGGAAGCCCTCCTAAGCAACCTTACTCTATTCAGAGCCTTTTGAAGCATCACGTCCTCTCATGCTGGGTGTGTATTTACGAGGCACTGCCATGCATTTGCTCATGATACATAACTGTGTGCCTCTGGCCCTGGGTGGTAAGTAGCATGAGAAAAAGAACCATATTTCCCCTTCCTTTGCATATCTCAGCAGGTCTTGTTTACTGAGAATCTGGTACTCAACTATCGAATGCAGGCTTGGTCTCTTGAAGAAAGCTCTCTGACATTTTACCTAAGACACCTTTGGTGGCATCTCTTCAGTGAGCTCTAATAAGTACCTACTATGTGCAAGTCTATTGAAAGGAATATGGAAGAAACACCGGGCAGACGCTGCATCTTCTGGAGGCTGTTGGTGACACATGCCTGATCCCAGCAGACCACAGGCTCAGGGTTGAGAGAACCAGACAGAGTAGGCTGGAATTTTCAGAAAGAAAGTGGGAGAACCGTCGAGCAGGCCTGCAGCGGCAATCCTTGGCAAGGCCTGTGTGCAGAGCAGGGTGAAGCACACACCCAGCCTGCCCACCTTGTTTGGTGCACTGAAGAGATGCTACCACTGGTATGATGTCTTGCTCACAGTAGGTGCTTTTTATAGGAATATCAATCTATCTATATATCCCCTCTTCCCACGGAGAAGATCTGCCTTCTTGGTTATGTCCAGTCATATGTTCATTAAAAAAATGTCCATTGGGTGCCTTCTGTGTCCTGGGATAATACCTCTGCAGTGGTAAAACATGTGGGATCGAGATGAACAAATGGCTAGAGGGCAGCCCCCTAATGACACTGCCGACTTCTCTACCAATGAAGGTTAAGCCTTGATCACACCTCTGACACCACGGTGGATGCCACTGCTCTGCTTGCTCTGAGAGGTTCTGTCACTCTGGCTGGTGGTGACCTCCCTTGCATCCCGTGCAGGTGGTGACAATGCCAGAGTACCTGAGGAAGCGATTTGGAGGCAAGAGGATCCAGATCTACCTCTCAATTCTGTCCCTGTTGCTCTACATTTTCACCAAGATCTCGGTGAGTCCACTGCCTGGCGAGGCTGGGGCCTGGCTGTCTCAGAACCTGCCCGCTCTCATACCTCGGCACATGCTGGCCCACCCAGGGGAAGTGCTGTATGTTTCCATGAACTTGGTTCCGTAAGTCTTCTTGCTCCTTAGGGTAAAGTCCTGTTTCATGCTTCGAGGAGCCAGCCCATGGAATTCGTTATCCTCCATTGTGAGGGAGGTTGACAAAACAAGTTCACAAAAGTTCAGTGAAAGCTGTTCTTAATAGATCAGAAGGGATTTCAGGATGTCTGAGGGCTGGTCCCAAATTCAGAGGTAGCAGTGGGCCTTTGTGCCATCAGTGTCAGATTCTGCTTCCAGGTGACATTTCTGATGGACTTAACCTTGAGCAGTCAGTTCTCCCTTTTTCTTTATGGACAGGGAAATGAAAAACCTGGGCATGGAAAATACTTGCTCAGGATCCTGAATCAGGAATAGAACCCAGACCTCTGGCTCCAGCTCACTGCCCTTTTCACTGCACTGTATTCGCTTGGAATCTATTCCCTTTGGTCTCTAACCTTCAGGGGAATTCCCACTCTCTCTGAACCCAACCACTGGGGTTGCTCCTGTCTACTATTTAGACTGTTTCCCTGCTAACCTGAAGTGGCCGGCCCCAATTTGTAATGCTGGGATTTCTCAGGGATTGGCTGGCCATTGGGGTGTATCTGAGAGCTGTGCAGAACTCTGCGCTGACCCACTGGAGCAAGTCTCGTATTCCTTCTTCACTTTTCCTTCCTTAAAAGTGTGCACGTCAACTCTTTTTGCTGGTAAAACAAAGCAAAGCAGAAGAGCCAGGAGACCGCTGACATTCTGAGATAGTCGCCCGTACAGTCCAAAAGATGGCGGGGAGAAAAAGTTCGCTGATAGATTTTGCCTGGCTTTTTTTTTTTTTTTAAATCCCCAAGGTGATTGTCAGTCTAATAAAGGCTAAAACAACAGTGAAAAAAAGAAGAAAGAAGGAAGGACAATGTGAATGATAACGCATAACAGAAAGAAAATAGGGTCTTGTTAAGAAAACTACATAGGAGAATAATTGGAGGAAATATGGGGTTGTGGAGGAATCTGGGCTCCAGGTGAACCACTGCTCACCAGCAGGTGACCTGGGGCAAAGGGCATATTGCTTTACCTCTCCAGAGCTTAGCTTCTTCACGGGTAAGATGGGGATAAGAATTGCTGCCTTGTCTACCTCACCGGGTGGTAGTGAGGATCAAGGAGATTTATTTGAAAACCTGAAGTGTCATTGGAATGTAAGAAGAGATGGTGACAAACATGAGAACCCTTTACAGTCTCTGTGAGAAGCCCCCTGGTTGCTTTCGCACCCTGACCTAGCTAGCGAAGGAGGTTATGCATTTTGGATGCTAGACCCTTGTCAGAGATACGATTTGCAAATATGGTCTCTCATTCTGGAGGTTGTCTTTTCACTTTCTTGGTAGTGTCCTTTGAGGCACAGAAGTATTAAATCTTGATGAAGTTCAATTTATCTTTTTTTTTTCATTTGTTGCTCATACTTTTGGTGCTAGTTCTAAGAATCCACTGCCAAATCCAAGGGCAGGGAGAGAAGTGGCATTTTCTGAGATCACATAGGGAGTGACTCCAGCTTTCCACCTTAGCCAGCAGCTACAAAACGCTCACTGCTCTATCAGGGGTTATCTCATTGGCTGTGGTCAGTTTTCCTCCTTTTTTCTTGTCTTTATCCACCCAGCACCAAAGGTGAGATGGGACCAATATCAGCATCTTGCAAAAGATCTGCCCTGGCAGAAATCTGAGTCAGGTTGGATCTGATTTGAGGCTTCTGCTCTTCCTAGGTAGGGTGCTGAAAAATAGCTGCTTGTACTTTTGTTTTCCTGCTCACTTAAAGCTGACACAACAATATCAAATAACATTTGCCATTTTTTTATTTTGGAGAATTTCAGACACATACAAGCAGAGACAGAATAGCAGAACAAGCACTCGTGGACCTAACATTCATCACTCTGCTTTAATAATGATCAACATTTTGCCATTCTTCGTACATCTATCCCCTTCCACAATTTTTTCCCCCAGCCGTATTTTAAACCAAATCCCAGACATCATGTCAATTCACTGCAAATTCTTCAGAATGCACCTTTTTAAAAAATTTATTTATTATTATTATTATTTTTTTGAACAGGACTTTATTGGGGAACAGTGTGTACTTTCAGGCTGTTTTTCCAAGTCAAGTTGTTGTCCTTTCAGTCTTAGTTGTGGAGGGCACAGCTCAGCTCCAGGTCCAGTTGCCGTTTTTTTCTAGTTGCAGGAGGCACAGCCCATCATCCCTTGCGGGAGTCAAGGAATCGAACTGTCAACCTTGTGGTTGAGAGGACGCATTCCAACCAACTGAGCCATCAGGTTGCTCAGTGGCAGCTCAGGTCAAGGTGCTGTGTTCAATCTTAGTTGCAGGGGGCGCTGCCCACCATCCCTTGCGGGACTCGAGGAGTTGAACCGGCAACCTTGTGGTTGAGAGCCCACTGGCCCATGTGGGAATCGAACTGGCAGCCTTCGGAGTTAGGAGCATGGAGCTCAAACCACTTGAGCCACCCGAGAATGCACCTTTTGCATTTAAAAACCTTAACTATTGTGTAATTATCACAACAAAATTTTGTAATTTCTTAACTTGGGTAATTTAATATCTGGTCCATGTCCAGATATTCCTGATTATCTCAAAAATGTCTTCTTACTGTTGATTTATTTGAATCAGGATCCAAATGAGGTGTATATATTGTATTTAATTGTATTTTCTTTAAAGGAAATTTTATATATATATATATATATATATATATATATATATATATATATATATATATATATATATAATCTTTAGCCTACCACAATTATTTTTCCTTTTATATTATTACTTTCCAGTCCTGGCCAAAATGCACAATTTTTTTTTTTTTTAAATTGGGTTGTTTGTCTTCTTTGCTGTTGAGTATTTTTTTTTTTAAATATTCTGGATAATACACCCTGATCAGATATATGATTTGCAAATATTTTCTCCCATTCTGTAGATTGTCTTTTTACTTTCTAGATAGTATCCTTTGGTGTACAAAAGTTTTAAATCTTGAAGTTCATTTTATCTTTTGTTGCTCATGCTTTTGTTGTCATTGAATTCATTGCTTCAGTGACACTAAAGAATCCACTGCCAAAACCAAGGTCATAAAGATTGACTCCTATATTTGCTCCTAAGAGTTTTATAGTCTTAGCTCTTTTATTTAGGTCTTTGATCCATTTTGAATTAATTTTTGTGTATGATGTGAGATAGGGGTCCAGCTCCATTCTTTGGCATGTGGATATTCAGTTCTCCCAGCACCATTTGAGGAAGAGACTATCATTTCCGCACTGAGCAGTCTTGCACATATGTTTGTTACACAACTCAATGAAAACATGTTCTCACCCAGTGGGCCGATAGGACTTTGTCTTGGAGTCAGGACTAACGCCCAGGATTACTGCTCCCTCCCTGCCCAGCTTCCTGGTTCAAATTGCTTCTGCCCCACTGGGGCCTTCATTCTTTCTCTGCCAATGTGATGCTTCCACCTCCTTCACTTTCTCCTCCCCTCCTTCAGGGTTAGTTATAGTTACAAGATGAAAACCCTGGGTTTTACAGCCCTGCTTCATTAGAGGTCAGTGTGCAGAGCCTGCACTGGGAAGGGCTGGGAGTGGTGGAGAAATCAGTTTTCCTGAGGGAGGCAAGAGGAGAAAAAGGAACGTAAGCCTGGAGGGTGCCGAGGTCACCCTGGAATTGCGGGAAATTCGTGAGAGAATGGCTCCTTGGTTCAGCTTGTGAGGTGGCACTTGTCTAACGACATGTAGAAGATGGAATTCAGACTCCCTTTCTTTGGAAGCAAGACTTCTCCAAGTCCACAGTTCATGCAGGTGAAAGTCTGTTGACTACAGTTGCCATGGAAAGGGCACTTTTTGCCCTCAAAACTGGTGTAGGGGCAGTCACATAAATAAATGAAGTGCCAACCTCACTCCCTGCCTTCCTCATCACCTCACCTATTGCTCAGGTTACTGATTAAACCTCCGTGGACTTGGGAGCTCCCAGGTAGCTGAGGGGCAGCTTCCCTCAGCTCAGGTCCTGATGAAGCCCATCCTCCAGCAGCCAGCTTTTCCTGAATTTTGTTTTTAAATAGTACTTGGTGTAGGCTGCTCCCTCTCGGTGTGATTTCTGGGGCTCCTTACTGGAGGCCCTGCCCAGTGTCCTACCTGCTCCCCAGAGCCAACAATCCCTTGAATAATGCACAAGAAGGATGCTAGCTGCCCTTGGCTCAGTGCCAGTCTCTACTTGGTCTCCAATAGGGGCTTTATTTATTCTCTCTCCAGTTCTCATAGTAGAACTGCACAGGTAGATATTTTAATTTTATTTTCCACTTCCTGGAAGAGGAACCTGAGCCTCAAAGAAGTTAGGTAATTTGTCCCAAATCACACAGCTAGTGTATTGCAAAGCCAGGATCGAAACCCGAGTGTCTCTTGTCCCAAAGTCTGTGTTCTCCTCACATTCTGCTCTGTGCTTGGATGGAATGAAGGCACAGGATGACAGAATGGGATAGATTGTCTACTCCTATGTCCTATGCTGTCATTTTAGAGGTGGGGAAACTGAGGTCCAGATTGGGGGAGGGACTTTCGGGGTTAAAACGTAGCAGAACTAGGATGAGAAGCGGGGTCTCTGAGGGAACCCAAACCTTTGGACGTTACGCACCACTCCTCCCACCCCCTCCACCCCCACCCTTGCCTTCTAAGGCTTTCAGTCTTTAGTCGAGAGTCAATTAAAATTCAAGATGTTGGGGAAAATTTGGATAGCCAGTTAAAGGACCTTGCAATATGAACGCGTTGCTGGGAGTGGGACTTGAGGGGACTGTGAGGAGAAAACATCAGCGGCACGCTGGCGGATCTGATAGTGGGACATCTAGGTGGCAGAGAAGCACAGAGAAAGGTCAGACAGACAAGGCTTTATCTTTATAAATTTGGCTGACTTCAGGTTCACCGTGGGTCATATAGAGAGCATGAAATCTGTAAAAGATTTACCTGCCACGAGCTCACATTAAGATACACATGAGTTCAGGGTTCATGGACAAAATAAAAGAACTGTTAGTTAACAAAGTAAGGAAGTCAGGTATTTACATTACGCACAAGGATTAATCAATGTTGTTGTATGTGTGGAGAGGCATTTACGATGGGTGAGAAGAGTGGCCTTGTGAGAGCCATGTCCAGACAGGGAACAACCAGGGATGTGCTAGGAAGGCTTGGGGGGATCCAGTGGGTGTGTAATTAATGGGAGAGAAAACTGAAATGCGTTTCAAGTGCAGGGCCCAGATGTGACCCAGGCCATTAGGCAGTGGTGGTAGGGGGTCGTGACTATGGCTGCCGACTTGTGGCCCAAGTCCTTTTGAGCTCTGAGACTCCGACTTGATAATTCCTCCTTGTACTCCTCTGAATTTTATTGACTCCACTTGAGCACCCTGCCTTATCGCGTTCTGAGAAGCATTCTGATCTGTAAAATTTCCTAGCGTTTTGTATCTTATTCAAATGTGCATAACCATGAGCTAAAGCCTAAGAGTTTATGAATTACACATGATGACCAAATGTCCCCATTTACGTTTCCTAGGGCTATTATCACAGATCATAACTGCAATAAACTTTTACAGCAACTTCATTGTGCATTTTAGATCCTTAGGTGAAAATAAGAGGTTTGGCTTCTGCTTAAAGTTTGAATGCTCAACTCTTGGGCTATTCACTTTCATAAATAAAAAGAGAAATTTGAGCAATGGGGCTCTCCATTTCAAACCTCATTGCCAGGCAGGATTTATTGGGTGCTCAAATACAACTAAGACCAGAATGGGCAACACACACACACATATAAAACTATAGGATCTCAAAGCATCAGAGTTGACACAAATCAATCTACCCAAGGCTCTCAGTCAGAGACTCCATTACTCTAAGAAGTGTTCCAACTGGGTCTGTATTTTTTTATTGTTCCCCATGAGTCCCATGGATATTGTTCATCCAGACTTTCAAAATGATGGGAACAAAGCTCTTGGCTAAATC
This sequence comes from Rhinolophus sinicus, assembly GCF_036562045.2. Classification (NCBI taxonomy): domain Eukaryota; kingdom Metazoa; phylum Chordata; class Mammalia; order Chiroptera; family Rhinolophidae; genus Rhinolophus; species Rhinolophus sinicus. The sequence continues at coordinate 19,003,511 of NC_133765.1, read as the reverse complement.
CAACTTCCTATTTTGTAAATAAAGTTTTATTGGAACACAGCTATGCCCATTTGTTGCGATATTGTCTATGGCTGCTTTCATGCTTCAAAGGCAGAGTTAAGTAGGTTGGAAAGAGACTGTATGGTCTGCAAAGCCTAAAGCATTTATTATCTGATCCTTTACAGAAAAGGTTTGCTGATTCCTGTCTAGAGAACCATAATTTTCTAATCCACTTCAAGTTAGTTTTGCTTAGAATTATTGGGGAAATTTCCTCCCTCCCTTCTTTGCTTGCTTCCTTCCTTCCTTCCTTCCTTCCTTCCTTCCTTCCTTCCTTCCTTCCTTCCTTCCTCATTTTTCTTTATTAAAGGCTAATAGTTTAGAGAAGGAACAATCTGGGATGAGTTGTGAAACAAATAGTCTCATAGGATTATAGGAAAGTACTTTTATATCAAAGCTAGTGGTATATTCCCTATTCAGTCCCCTGTTTTTACAAATAAAAAAGTAATGACTATCAACTTTAATTGAAAAATAAAAAATAAAGAGCAAGAAAAGTAATGACGTGCTTCAAACATACAGAAAAGTACAAAGAATAATATAGCATATGCCATCATATAGAGTCCATAGATCTAAACAGTTCACCATTTAAAAACATTTTTTTTATTGGGGAATATTGGGGAACAGTGTGTTTCTCCAGGGCCCATCAGCTCCAAGTCATTGTCCTTCAATCTAGTTGTGGAGGGTGCAGCTCACTGGCCCATGTGGGAATCGAACCGACGACCTTGGTGTTATGAGTACTGCGCTCTAACCAACTGAGCCAACCGGCCACTCCAAGTTCACCATTTTTTAAAAAAAGAAACAAAATATTATAGATATGACCAAAGGCTTATCCGTACCGCTCTTGACCTATTTCCTTCCTTTTTAAAAGGTAAACACTGTCTTGAACTTTGTACGTATTCTGCTGGTCTATGTTTTTATATTTTTACTACATATATATGTATATCCTTATGTCCATAAGGAATATATTGTGTTTTTAAATTTCTGCTTCCCCACCTTTGAAACTGTAAAAAACAAAAAGTAACAATGGTATTGAAGAAAATCTGGAGGGGAAAGCACCCAGAATTCTATAACTCTAGTACATTTGTACATTTTCATATTGTGGCCTTGCCTGTATGGTGTGCGTACTTTTGCAAAGTTGCAATCAGAATATCATACCATTTTGTGGTCTTTCCCCCGACTCTTTGCATCAAACTGTAAACATTTTTCCATATTTTCATCTTCAGAATTATTATTTTTTAGGTGCTGTGGAACATACTGTGTTTCCCTGAAAATAACACCTAGCCAGACCATCAGCTCTAATGCATCTTTTGGAGAAAAAATTAATATAAGACCTGGTCTTATTTTAATATAATATAAGACCGGGTCTTTAATATAATATAATATAATATAATATAATATAATATAATATAATATAATATAATATAATATAATATAATACTGGATCTTATATAATATAAGACCCGGTATATAATATAATATAATATAATATAATATAATATAATATAATACAATACCGGGTCTTATATTAATTTTTGCTCTAAAAGATGCATTATTGCTGATGGTCAGGCTATGTCTTATTTTCGGGGAAACACGGTACTTGTTTATGTATAATTTTCAGCAAGCCATTTAAAAGCTCTGGTAGACAAAAACCTCTCAATGATAGTTACCTTTGGGCTAAGTGATGGAAGTGAGGCCACTTGCATTTCTCAATGTATAACTTTCTGTGCTGTTTATTGTTAAACTATACACATAAATTATTTTATTATTTTTTTAATAATAAAAGACCTTGCTCTCTGCAGAAAATATCCCAGAAAGGAGGACCCTTACTTTTCAATATTGTAGGAAGGTCATTAAACTTGGAGACAGAAAACCTAGATTTTAGCCCTTGAGCAAGTCCTTGGCTTTGTTTTTCTCATCTGAAAAGTGGAACCAATTTGCCTGTTCTATCACTTTGTTTTGAGGATCCAAACAATGCACGTGTCAGAACGTGCTGGATGTGGAGGAACAAAATACACTAGTGAAGCAGGATCAAGTTTGGGCACGTAGGAGATTTAAAGACTAATGTCAGGGTACTTAGACTAACGTGAGCTTGGCTGTGGTATCCTCAGGCACTCCTGTTGGCTTTTGGGGTCCCAAGGGCAGAAATAATTCATCCCTGAAGTTAGAAGTGACTCCTGGGGGGAAGAATTTGTCCTAGGTTTCTTCTATTCATGAGGGAGTTTTTCTTAGAATACTTTATCTGCCCTGTTAGCTGGAAATAGAGTATTATAAAAACTAGATTTCTATTAGCCCAACACTTCCCATAAATGTTTATAGACTTTGTTTATAGCATTGTCTTAGGAGTTGTGTGTTACTTATTTGTGACTAATAACAGCCAGGCAAATATTAATGAGGGTATCACAGTCTACTGTGACATGTTGTCATAAAGCATTACAAATTAACTACTCTGAAAAGTAAAGCAACCAAGGGCATTTTACGGGCAGTGGCAGCCTTGGAATATATATGTATATTTGCTCACTTATGCTTATTAGCTAATCTACTGAATAAAAAATGTGCATACTTAACAGCATTCCATTGTAATCAACAAATGGGGCCCTTCAACTGAAATAACTTTATGTGACTTTTTAGAGGCATGGGAGGGGAGGGACGGGCAATAGGATTACTCATCCAAATGACCCAGTGTGCAGAATCAGGAAGGAGTGGCCATTTCACCCTTAGTCAGGCTAAGGTGCAGTTGGGGACTCTGTCTTCTTTGGCTGCTGCAGAGGGCAAAGTGGAACAGGTCCACAGTCTGGGAAGGAAATGCTCTCCTCAACAGTAGAACTTTCCCACCTCCAGCCACTGAGAATCACAAGCCCCACTTTACAGTTGGGAACACTGAGTCAGAGAGAGGCGAAATGTTTTATCCGGTCCCTCACTCAGGCCTAGAGTGGCAGCACTGCTGTTAAAACCCAGGTCCTCTCACCACCAGCCCTGGGGGTGGCGTGGGGTGTCTCTTTTTGTCATTACCTCTCTCCCCACATCTGGTGCTGCCTCTTCTCTCCCACCAGAAAGACTATGACATTAGGTCCCCTGGGGCTAAAGAATCTGTAGGGGAGCCAAGGTACAGAGTCCTCAGGAGGCCCATCTTAGGGGAGGGGGTCATGCATTAGCACATAAGCTTGGAGTTGGTGTGAAACAAGCTCTCTGCCAACAAAGAGGCAGAGAATGCGAGATTTGGTTGGTGGGCATCCGAGTCATTGGAGGACCCTGAGAGCTGCAAGGGGGCAGAGAGGGGAAGATAAGAATAGAGAGGAGCTGCAAGGGCACCATTCCCCAGGGCTCTGACTGGGCAGCCCCGTACGTGCCCTGAAACATATTAGGTTTTATGCAATAAAACAGCTCGTGCATTGCATCTAGGGGAAGTCTAATTTCTTTCCTATCGAGAGATTTGAAAACAAAAGATTCGCATGATCATCCCTTAATCCTACCCTTCCTGGTAGTAGCGTTTTTTTTGGAGATGCCGTGAAAATTCATTTTGGGTGACTCCAGCGCCCTCTGTTGGTTTATATTAGCAACTGCACCATCCAGTCAGGTATCCTTCTTTATGGGGCTCAAGGAAGTAGGGAAGGGAAAAAGAATTGCATGAAGAACTGGTGAATTCAGGGGTGAAGAGAGAATAATTCTCCCTCAAATTACATGAGCTAATTTACATCAAACCACCTAACACCCAGCCTGCCATGCAAGGGGTTCTTTGCTGTGTTCTGGTTGCGTTATGTCAAGATGGCCTCCTCCTGGGCGGGGAGATAAAGTTATGATGTAAAAGTTTCTCTCCACTTTCGGGTGGGGCTGGGGCTTCCCTCCCATGGGACTCTCCAGCACTCAAACTTACTTTTGGGAATAGATCTGATAAACCTTTGCACACCGAAGTGTAAACAGTTGAAGCAGCAGTCCATTGGTGGGTTTGGAGGAACCTCACGTTGGGAAACAGAATTCCATAGGTAAATAAGTTTGTGAAGGGTCGTTGACCATGCTCCCCTCCTGGAGATTCGCTGTACGTACTGTATAGTAAAGGCTCAGAGAGGTGGTTTGGTAAAGAAACTGCCTTAACTTTGTTTCATTCAGTGTTTCACAGCCTCTTGCACCACAGGCTCCTTTTCTTTTATAGAATACCTATTTTTTTCTCTTAAATAAAGCTTATTGGGAAGCTTAGAAATAGAGCAGGACTCTCAGGTATTTGTATCCTTCTATTTTTGATTTTTATTTTATTGTGAGAAGAACACTTAGCATGCGATCTAGTCTCTTGACAAATGTTAAGTGTACAAGACTACATTATTATTGATTTATAGGGACCATGTCGTGTGGCCGATCTCTAGCGCTTGTTCCTCTTACTTAACTGAAACTTTATGCCCATTGATTAATAACTCCCCATCTCCCCATCCTCTCCAGCCCCTGGTAACCACCATTCCAGGCTTTGATTTTATGAGCTTGACTATTTTAGATGTCTCATATTTGTGGAATTGGGTAGTACTTAGCTTTCCTATTCTGGGGATAAAAATATAAATCTCTAATTGTGGTATTTCAGCCAAGGGACAAAGAGGTGTGGGCCAACATTGGGCCCTAAAAAAATCATAGGCATAGACACTACATACACAGGAGATGGCTTCTGCTAACCTTTTTAAGTTTGTCTCCCTGGCCTGCAGCCCGTGTGCCAGCTGGCCTCTGTCACCCCTAGTTCACCTCTCCTCTCCTTCCAGGCAGACATCTTCTCCGGGGCCATATTCATCAACTTGGCCTTGGGCCTGGATCTGTACCTGGCCATCTTTCTCTTATTGGCCATCACTGGCATTTACACAATCACAGGTGAGTGAGTCCATTCAGATGACTTGGCTCAAGCCCAGGCCCGGGTTAGGCTCTTGGAAAGAATGCAAGGAAGTAGGAGACATGGCTTCTCCTCTCAAGGAAGACAGGTACACCCAGGAAATAGTTAGAAGATGGGGTATTTGCTTGGCCCCAACTCACAGACCCTAACAAGTTACATAGGTGGCCCCCGAAAACTCCAGTGTGGGCTGGAATAGTCAGGACAGCTTCTTCCTGGAGGTGGGGCAGGGCTTGGCCTGGCAGACTGTGGAGAGAACTTGGCTGAGTGGAAAGAATCAGGAAGGGTGTGCTGGGTGCAGGGACAGGTGAGAGCAAGGAATGGAGGTAGGAACGGGCATGGCATGGGGTGAGCAGCAGGTGAGCTTGGCTGGAGGACAGTGGTCAATAGGAGGTAGTTGGGGGTGTGTGTGTGGGAGTGATAAGGCCTGATAATTCAAACAAGGTCACAGGACAGGGCCTGGGAATCCATACAGAGGTCTTGGATTTGATGTGACAGGCACTGGAAGGCACTGTGGGGAGAAAGGGAGAGAGTGACACATACAAAGAGACTTTAGAGGAAGACTCAAGAGATGGCTGGAGAATCTGCTGACACAAATAACAATTGGGGGCACATTTGCAGAGGTGGTACTCTGCCCCACTTAGGGGGGCCAGGGTCAGTGATGGAACTTGCAGCTCAGCTGGAGCCCCATAGCTTTGGGGACAAGAAGTTACTTAGATGGTTTGAGAAAAGAGAGTCGACATACATGTAGCCTTTTGCAGTGTATTGACGTGGCAATGTCAGCAGACATCCTGTAGCGATGTCAGCTCTTTGCTTTTCCTGCCTTCATTTGTGGAAGATGCTTCTTCTTACCACAGAGAAGCCATCTCCTGGCTTAAAAGGATCACATCGAGCTCTTCCTCCTCAAATAGGGAGAAACAGTTTTCCTTTTCTCAAGGTCTTCCCAGCACTTCTGTGAACAGTGGTGGTGCTATCATGCTGGGTAGCAGACTGCTGTAACGGGACAGGGAGGGAAGGAAGGAAAGGCAGGCAGGTGACTGAGGGGTGTGCTCAGGTGTGCAGAGGGGGAGGGACAGTGGTGGAGACAGGAAGCGGGCTGACAGGTCGTCCTCCTATGCGAAGTCAGTTGACTGTCTCCTTGTCTGCTTAGGGGGCCTGGCAGCTGTGATTTACACGGACACCTTGCAGACGGCGATCATGCTGGTGGGGTCTTTTATCCTGACTGGGTTTGGTAAGTGGGGCCTGGACAGGCTGAGGAGGTGGGGAGGCAAAGGTAGAGAGAGGCCCAGGGAGAAAAAAGCAAGTCCAGTATCTCTGTCCTTCACCTGCTCCAGCAGTGAGCTGGGCGTACTCTGCCTTCCCCAGGTGAGTGGTCCAACCCAGACTGGCCATCACTACGGGTGTGCAGGGGGTGCCTTCCTCTGCCCTGGAGTTCTCAGGCTGGGCCTGGCCCAGACAACACCTGCATTCTCTGCTGTCCTCTAGATAGTCTGGGCCAGTGGTCCCCAGTGTGGGCCTCTGATGACATGATTTTCTCTCCACAGAGAAACTGGACAAAAAAAGGAATAAGGCTAAATATCCAAGGCTAAATATATTCAAATGTTGTGTCTTAAATTTCAGATTTTTGTCTTGTCTACATTTTGATGTTAAATGTCCTTTCTTTTATGAATTGATAACAATAAGTGATCATTTTCTTGTGTATGTTGTTATTTGACAAAATTAAAGAAAATCAATCCTTCTGTGTTATCCCCTCACCCCAATTTTTTAAAATTTTATTTTGTCTATGAAATCCTGAAGTTAAGACTGGAAACCCTAAGTCTAGAGGTACTTGTTAAGGGAGGATATAAAATGCATTTTATTTTTAAGGGGGTCCCTGCTCTGTGTGTCTTGTGACACCTCATATCTGCTCTCTACACTCTATTTTCTAAGAGTTTCCATTCAGTTTTCCCCAGGGGTCCCTGAGGGTCTGGGGAAGATAAATGCTTTATTTTTAAGCGGTTTCCTCCTGTGGATGCCTTGACCCCCTTAAAATAAAATGCATTTTATATCCTCCCTTAACAAGTACCTCTAGACTTAGGGTTTCCAGTCTTAACTTCAGGATTTCATAGACAAAATAAAATTTCAAAATAAAAAAGGCTGAAATGACTTTTTCAAGGATACACAGTTAACAGGTGGCAGGGCTCCAGGCCCCTCCCCCATTCTCTGTCCACCCCACCACACGACTGGGACCAGGGGTGCTACGGCCTAGTCTGTGTGTCCGGGTTCCCAAAGGCTGCTGCTGATAGCAAGGGTCGAAGGGAAAGACAGTTTTTGAACCTGGTTTGAAACCAAGATCTTTGTTGTGGTGATTCAAATTCCTTTCCTTTGTAAAGAGGTCTATGGTTGGAGGCCTTTCACAGATTATTGCTTTGTGTCCTCACTGTAGCCCCTGAGGGGTCTGGGTAGGGTTAATAATGCCATTGTATGGATGGGAAAGCCGAAGCCCAGAATGGGAAAGTGACTTGCCCAAGACCACACAGTGAGGGCTTTGGCTGTGGGTTGGGTCCTCTCAGTTTCTCAGGCATCCACAGGAGGAAACCACTACGAAGAGTTGAGAGTTTCGGGATGTTGATTTTTGTTACCGATGTTTTCCAGCTTTTCACGAAGTGGGAGGCTATGAAGCCTTCGTGGCTAAGTACATGAAAGCCATTCCAACCGTGGTTTCTGATGGAAACACCACTATCAAGGAGGAATGCTACACCCCGAGGGATGACTCCTTCCACATCTTCCGAGATCCCCTCAAGGGAGACCTGCCATGGCCTGGGCTCATCTTTGGGCTGTCCATTCTTGCCCTGTGGTACTGGTGCACCGATCAGGTACCCACACTGGGCGTACAGTGTGGGCAGGGTCTTCTCTGGGGCGCGACAGGGACTCCAGGCTGTGGCTTGCAGGGTTGGGAAAGGTAGGGCAGGGCTCACTTGGTCTGGGGGGGTCACTGAACCTTGGTGACATAGGAGTGCCAGGCTGAGGATATGGGGGAGGGGAGCAGGAGTGGCCAGAAGGTATGTCACAGCCTGCACCCCTCCCTCATGGGGCTTTCCCTCACAGGTCATTGTGCAGCGCTGCCTCTCAGCCAAAAACATGTCTCACGTGAAGGCCGGCTGCATCATGTGTGGGTACCTGAAGCTGCTGCCCATGTTTCTCATGGTGATGCCGGGAATGATCAGCCGCATCCTGTACACAGGTGATGCTTCTGCTGCACCCAGTGGCTGCTCTCTCCCCTTCTCCTGCCTCCGAGTTACTTCTAAAGCCCTGCTGCTCCCTGCTCCTTCCTTTCTGTGCCCTTGTTCTTTTCTTGCTACAATGACCAAGCATTATTGTTCTCCCTCTGGAGTGTGGGCAACTTGAGGTCACAGAACATGTGGAGTTGCCTTCTCTGGTTTCTTACGTTGCCAACTGCTTTCTTTCCTTTTGCAGATTCTCTGAAGTCATGATATGCCTCCAGCTGTGGCTTCTTCCAGCTAATACTTGCTCACTTCTTGCTTAGTCTCACTCAGGGCCTTAATGTCAGAGGACCCCAGCCAGTCTCTAAATATCTTCTGCTCTGAGCCCTGTTTCCTGGACAGTTTCCTTGAAGGAGCCCCGAGTCTTGCACTTTGCTCTTCTGTAGGGTGACAGATTCTTCCTTGGCCCTTTTGTGGCCTCTCCAGCATTGCCAGTTGCATGCAATTTTGGGGTCAGCCATTGTAGGTCAAAACTTTCATGGAATATAGAATGATGGCAAAAAAGAGGGCACCACAGAGTGAAAGTTTGGTGAGCACTCTCTGCAATGACGAGAAGACAGTCTCGGGGCGCTTGTTGCCATCAGCTGCATGCTCCTAACAGTGCTCTCACACTCTTCTACAGGCTTGCCTATCATGAAATAAGTACATCTAACCGAATAGTTTGCATTACAATGGCTAGAACACACACAAAAATATTTGAGATGAATCAGTGCTATAAGGGCAGCACTAAATGAGATACCTGTAGTAGGTACCTAATAAATGTTTGTCGATCTGAATTTTATAGAATTCTATAGAAGTTTCTAGATGTTTCTCCAAGTCTCTAGATCATGTCCCTTTCCCCTCTCAGACTACTTCCTTTCTATCTCTACTCCAGATTTTCCACATCTTGGAAGAAATACCCAACAGCTCTCCCACTGGGGAATTCCCTCCGTTGTCTGGGCCTTCAACCCGACTTACAAGAGCTGCTTAAGCCTCAAATAAGCCTCAAAATGAGGAGCCACAAGTCACTGTGATCTTCAGGCAAACAAGACTATAGTTACTGCTGAGCTGCAGGGTTTCTGGCTAAAGTCTAATTACTGTGCTCAACTCCCTTCCCACTCTGAGCATTTCTGTGCTTCCTGTTCCCCTGCCTAGGAACTGTCTTTCCTCCCCAGTCAAAGCTTGGGAATGGTCAGGACCAGTGGGAGCAGGGGCCTGGCATCGAAGGAGCTGTACTCTTTGTGGAACCATTTCAGGGCCTCGGGCAGGAATGTCTCGTTTGAAGTCTTGTCTTAAGAAAATGAATCTTGAAAACATTTCCCTGATGTCTGCTTGCTGACGTGGCTCTTTATCTCTCCTCAGATAAAATTGCCTGCGTCCTCCCCTCAGAATGTGAGAAATATTGCGGCACCAAGGTTGGCTGTACCAACATCGCCTACCCGACCCTGGTGGTGGAGCTCATGCCCAACGGTGAGAGTCGTCCCCACTTTCTTGTCTTTCTTGTAGGGAAAGCTTCAGGTGTCCTCAGTTTTTGACCATGTCTTCCCTCAGTGGGAAGGAGACATAGGACTTGGTGGGGCATTCTGAGATCTGGCACTTGTCCATTAGTCAGGCCTGGGAAGGGAATGATCTGAAATGCGTTAGGAAAAACATGACTTTTCCATGCTCATCTGGAAGGTCTTTTGTAACTCTCCAACAGACATTAACAGGGTGGCTTGAACTACGTGGAGTTTTACCTGGAGAAGGAATTGACTTCTAGACTGTTTCAAGGAAAAACATGGAGAAAAAGCAAAGAGTGGTTTTAGCTCTAGAATGAGGATGTTTGAGGCAGTCGATGGATGGAATCCATGGGGGCTTCTCACTGTAGAGAATATGTTATTCATGGAGATTGAGGACTTAGGGTTTAGTTAGGGTTTTGGGGTAGAGAGATTTTTGAGGTTACTGTTCAGATTTCATGTTGAAGAAAAATATAATTCTGCAAATCTCATTAGGTTAGGGGGTCTCAAGAGAGCAAAAATTCAAAGGTATTGATCAGGAAAACTTAGAATGAACTTATATAAAATTTTATTACTGAAGGGAAACATAGAGATCATCTAGTCAAACCATTTCATTTTACAGTTAGGGAAACTGAGGCCTGCAGAAGGAAAGTGTCTTTTCCAAGTCACACAGCAACTCAATGTCTGGCTTACATAACTCTGCTCAAGGCCGGAAGTGAGGAATTTGGGATGGTCTTAAAAAAACGTTTTAAACCACAGACTGGATGCATGACCTTGGACAAACCATTTGTATTCAAATTTTATAAACATGGGAGTAATAGTTAACTATTCTATTGAGTTGGGCTGCTTATTAATTGAGGTTGCAATTAGTAAGAGTCACATGGCTCTTTTCGAGTTCTGGCTTGGATTGCACTAGCCTCTGTGGGGTGTTTATGCTATTTCTTTAGATTGGCAGACAGACCCTGTGCGAGAGTGGCTTGTGCATGATAGAAAGAGACATGGCACACAGGACAATGAAACGCTGTGTTATCTGTGCCATTGCCACTCTCTTATCAGCTGGAATCCGGAGTCTGTAAACACCAAATTCCCCAATGACCTCCTGATGCTGGATCAAATACATGTTTTCCATTCCTCATTTTATTTGACCCCTCAGTAGCATTCAGCATTATTGATTATTCCTCTTTCTTGAGTTATTTTCTTCTCTTGGATTCCATACTAGGATTTGCTCCTGTTTGACTTTTTCCCCGTACTCTTTTCAGCTGCTCCTTTTGTCTGTCTTGTAGATTCAGCCTCCTCCACTCAGCCAGTAAATGTGCCCCCACCAATCTGTCACCAAATTCTGTCCATTTTGCCTCCTAAATATCTCTTATATCCATCCATCTCTATTTTTTACCTTCATCATCCTACTCTGACATACCATTATTTCTTGCCTGGACTGCTGTAAAATTACATTCAACAAATATTTGTTGAGTAAATAAATGAATGAGAGTTTGATAAGAGTATAGTACGGAAGGGCAGAGCTGTATCCCAGCTCAACAATTAACTGGTGAAGCAAAGGGCAGAGGCAGGGCTCGAAGCCCTACCTACTAACTCCTTAAAAATGGACCTTTGTTTATCAACTGAAAAATGAGGGAGTTTGATTAGATGATCTTTATAACTCCTTCTACATCTCCAGTAGTCTGTGATCTATGTTATGTAAACTCAGGAGGGACCATGTAAAAAAACTTCCTGACAGATGACAAAATAATTGGAATGGGTAGCCTTTATCACTCATCTTGCAAGGCTGTAGATGAAACTATAGAATTATTCACAGATACAAAACCTAGAGGAATGGTAGAATCATGTTCCAAAAAGATCTCAAAAGGCAGACATGTTGACTCAAATCTAACAAGGTGAAGTTTAATAGAGATCTATGTCAAATTTTATGTACTTGGGTCCCTCAAACCCAATTGTACAGGAATATTGCAAGAAACGGAAGATGTTTAGCTTGGAGAAGAGAGAGTTCAAGAGGACACGAGTTTTCTTTGGATATGTGAAAGGTGGTAAAGTGGTAAAGGGGAAGACTTCATCTGTTGGGTAGCATTAGGACTGCATCCGAGGCTACAGAGATATCAGATTAGTCAGAACTGTCCAAGAGGTAGGAGTGGAATTAATGGGTCATATGGTAACTGTATGTTTAACTATTTGAGGAAATGCCAGACTATTTTCCACAGTGCATGTACCATTTTACATGACTGTCAGCAATGTATGCGGGTTCCTATTTCTCCACATCTCCACCCACATTTGCTGTTGTGTCTTTTTTTATTATTATAGCTACCCTAGTGGGTGCAAAGTAATATCTCATTGTAGTTTTGATTTGAATTTTCCTGATGTTGAGCATATTTTCATGTGATTATTAGGCCACTTGTTCTCTTCTTTGGAGAAATGTCTACTCAGACCCTTTGCCCATTTTTAATCAGGTTGTCTTTTTTTTATTGAGTTATAGGAGTTCTTTATATATTCTGTATACTAGACCCTTATTAGATATATATGATTTGCAAAAATTTTGTCCCATGCAATGGGTTACATTTTCATTTTCTTGAGAATATCATCTTTTGAAGTTTAGTTTAAATATTTCTGCTATATTATTAATCTTTTGAGTAAGAGACCTTATAAAAGTCCCCTCAGATGGAAACACACACACATACCCCATCACCACCATCACCACCATCACCATCACCACCATCATCAGCAGCAGCAGCATCACGATCCAACTACAAAGTATTTACCTCATATGTATTTTCTCCTTAGATCTTTGTTGACTGCTGTGAGTTTACAATATAATGTAAAGCCACAGTCCATTCCTTAAAATGTCCAGTCTTTTTGGAGAGATAAATTGAAGACCATGGCATGGTTTCAGAAGCCAAACAAATCTTGAGTCCTCACACTTTCCAAGCACAAAAGAGCTGAGGCGCTGTGTGTGCCACTCAGAACCTCCTTCTCTTCCAGGACTGCGAGGTCTGATGCTATCAGTCATGTTGGCCTCTCTCATGAGCTCCTTGACCTCCATCTTCAACAGCGCCAGCACCCTCTTCACCATGGACATCTATACCAAGATCCGGAAGAGGGCAACCGAGAAAGAGCTCATGATTGCAGGAAGGTAAATGCAGCTTCCCCCTGCCACGCACCATGGCAGCTTGAATGATCAGAGAGGTTCCCTCAAGCTAAGGAAGACTGGCAGCTGCTTGGGTAGAGTGGGAATAACCTCTGTGGCTAGTTATATTTGCCCTTCAGTAGCATTAACTTTATTACTATTATTATTACTACTCGTTAGTGGCATTGACTTTGAATGGAGATCATCAAACAATGCCTCTCTGGAGTGAGAAGTGACATCAGTGATCATCAAATCTAACCCTCAGTTTATCAATAAGAAAAATGAGACTCATCCTGCCTAAAGACAGGCAGCTGGGACAATGGCAGAGCCCGGACTGGAACTCAGAGCCAACCGAGACCTTGTCCAAGGCCATGTATACCGTCCCATGCTGTCCCCTTCTGCACTTCACACTGCGGCTCTTCTCACTGGCCATCTCTGAGGCCGAGATACCTCTGATGCCTTGACCCTTGGCTGAAACATTTTGCAGGACCATTGTGAGGATCAAGCGATCTTTTGCTTGGGAACACACTCTGTGGTCTAAAACACCAGGCTATGTGCACATGTAATTGTCCATGGCCTAATGGACACAATAGGATACGGAGAGCAGGAAGCATTGACACCTGGCTCAGGTGTGCTAATCATCGTGGTTATCCATGGAGCAGATGGTCTGGACTGAAAACCAGCAGAAGCTCTGCTATGTCTCTCCCTGGGGCTATGGCAGGTCAACCTCCTCAGGGCAGGTGGAACAAATCCCTGGGATGTCAGTCTGAGGAGAGGTTCCCAGTGAGTGCAGGAAGGGTATGCTACCTCACAGGTCTCATGATCAAGATTAGGGCAACGGAAGGAAGGAAAAACTGACAGGTCACTCTTAGGTGACAAGACGTCTGACGTTCAGGAGAGGTCTGACCAGGTAAGAGTCTACTACCTTGCCTCACAGGAAGCAGCACCATTACCCTGACTAATTTTTCCTTAGGAAGGAGTTTACTGGGTTTTCCTGTAGTTTATAAAGCTTAGGATGCAACACAGGAAGGGAACCATTTTGTGGCTCTGCTCAGGGCTGGACTCCTTGGCCCTGAGATTATGTTGAGCTAGCATTTTTGTGCATCCCACGACTGCTGCCCTGGGGCTTATCCCTTCCCTAGATAAGCTTACAGTTACGTAAAACAATCCCAAACTTTGCTGTGGGACTGTAAGAGCGATCAAGAGCTCAGAGAAGGGAGAGGTGAGCATGGCATGCAGTAGTTGGGGAAGGCTCCTGGGGGAAGGAGACCCCGAGCTGAGTCCAAAATGGTGGGTAGGATGTAGGTAAGTGGCGGGCAGTGGGAAGGATGTTCCAGAAGGAAAAATATGTGAGTGAAAACACTGCTTTGTGAAGGTTAGTTTCAGACTTTTTTTTGCCTTAAATTGAGGTAAATGAGGCCAGGGAATCACAGCCTTCTTTCTAATTAAATCAAGAGCACATATGAGAGGCCTAGTAAGGGAACCCTCCAATCTTTTCAGGATTTGAAGTAAAACTCAAGAGGAGAAGAGATAGAAATACCTGGTAGTGTCCCTTTCTATCTAGATGGTTCCTTTATAAACTCTTCTAGGTCTACAATTTTAACTTTGTTATGACTTAAAAGAAGGAGGAGGGGCAGTAGGAGGAGAGGAAAATAATAGATAGTTTTTACTATTTATTGAGTGCCTACTATTTGCTAGCTGTTTTACTATAGCTAATCCTAATTGCAACCTTGCAAGATCAGTCATGTTATTCCCAGTTTACAGGTGGAGAAATTGAGACTCTGAGCAGTAAAGCACGGTGTCCTATATCACACAGAGAGAATAAAAGTTTGAACCCACGACTTCCTCGAGCCGACGTCCACACCCTTGTTCCTCCACTCTCCTGTCTCTCAAAGTGGGATTCTGTTCTGGTACTGACAGGGCTAGGTTACTGCTGAAAGTCAAGTGCATTTCACTTACTCATAGGCACCGATGACATTCCCGAGGAGGCAGAATATGGAAGAAACAAGCCTTAAGAATGAATTTGCTAATTATGTTTCCTTGCTGTGGTCATAGCATATACACATTTATGTGTATACATTTGCTAGTTGTGTGTGTGTGTGTGTGTGATGTATAGCTATATATATTTATCATTGCTGAGCCGTCTATTGACGCTCCGTTGTGGGGGCTTTGATTTCAGGTTGTTCATCCTGGTATTGATTGGCATCAGCATCGCCTGGGTGCCCGTTGTGCAGTCAGCACAAAGTGGGCAGCTCTTCGATTACATCCAGTCCATCACCAGTTACTTGGGACCACCCATCGCAGCTGTCTTCCTGCTTGCTATTTTCTGCAAGAGAGTCAATGAGCCGGTAGGTATCATTCATGTATGTTCAGAAAAGCCCATTCTGGCACAGAAATTCCCACCTGCATTTGCATATTCTCTGTGGGAGGGGTTGTATTTCCCAGAGGTCTCAGGCTGGAACGGATGTACTTCTTAGGGTTTGTCCAGGGAACATGGGACTCTGATGGGTTCACGTTCTCTTGGACGCCCCTCCTCCTTGCTGCAGGCTCCAAACTAATTCCTAACCAGTGACGTACATTTTCCATCCAGTCTTGGTGAGTTTTCCCAACTGCATGATATGCCTTGGGAAGTGTGTAGCCTCTGGGGGAGCCGCTCCAGAGGACAGTCGAGCACAGGTCACCTCCTGTGGTTCTGCAGTGAGCTCCACTCTCCACACTGCATTTTCAGGGTCCTCTGAAGGACCAACTCCTGGTGCTCAAGCAGTTTATATGCAAATCAGTGTAAGGTAAATAACAATTGGATAAAATGTGGCAGAAAATACTAAGAGAGAGGGGTTTCTAGAAAGGCTACATCCACATGGGTTGAAGCTGAGAGGGAAGGGAGGGCATTCAAGGCAGAGAGAACAGCACTGCCCACAACTTGGTGGTGGAAGTAGGACAGAGATGAAGGTGAAGGACTTGTCAGAAATCTTACCTGGCTTGAGAGGGAGTTTGTGTGTGTGGATAATGAAAGACACAGCTGGAGAGGCAGGTTAAGGTTAGATTAGGCCTGGCCCCTTTGAAAGCCAGGTTAAAGACTTTGGGTCATCAGTGGGGGTGCCATCACAGGTTTTGAAGCACCACGAAAAGGATTCCTTTGAATGTGTCTTCTGACTGGGGTTTTGCTCAGCTGTCTCTGTATCCAACCATCTACATGCCTCAGGAGGGTTGAGAAGGGGTGGGGATGTTGCCTGCGCATTTCATTGTCTGAAGCAATGTAAATGACCACATATATTTTGTTGGAGACAATGACTTTCTCCCAATAGGACAGACACAAATACATACCAGGGAAATAGCTCCATGGAGCGACCCAGCTTTGAGCTGCACACATCATTATGTGTCTCTCTTCATTCAACATTTGCCATTAGGAAGATAGTCCAGATTCGCTGGTGACACAAAACACAGTGTATAAACACCACTGAGAGATCAGAATGGAACCTGAAAGTGATATCTACAGGTTAGAGAAATGGGCATACAATGGGATAAGTTTCAGTAGGGATTGGCAGAGACTGGTTCACTGAGAGATTTCTAAAATACAAGTTGGGAACGGGGCCAGAAGCCCAGCTGGGTATTGCAGTGAGCCACAAGCAGATTCAGCAATGGCCCAGGGCTTTCAAAAAACAAGGCTAAGAAATAGGATAGACTGTAGATGTTCTCAACCAGGGGTGATTTTGCCCTCCCCTGGGGACATTTGACGATGTCTGGGAACATTTTTGATTGTTGATTTGGGGAATTTGGGTAATGCTACTGGGTGGAGCCCAGGAATGCTACTAAACATTCTGTAATATGCAAGACAGCCCTTCTCCCCCAACAAAGAATTATCCAGCCCAAACGTCACAATACGGAGGGTGAAAAACACTGATCTAGAATCTTCAGAGAGTAGCATGTAGACTGCAAAGTGATTGTCAGGAATGGTCAAGCACTGCATTTCCTGGGGGTCGGGGGTGGGGGGATAGCTCTAAGTCTTGAGCAAAATCTTAAAGTTGCTCAGATTTTAAGAGCTTCTCCATAATGAAGACTAAAGGAAAGGAAGAGGCTAATTGCCAAAAAAGAAGGACAGCCTTAGCAAGTTATAGTGATACTATTCACACAAACTCAAGTCAAGAAATAATCTTTTGACTGAATAAGTGCGTGGGGGATGAATGGGGAACACTCAGCTTTTCCTTTTTCTTTGTTCATTTATTCATCTAGCAGACACTTCCCGATGCCAGATATAGGGCCAGGCACTAGCAGCACAAAGGGAATTAATACTGGTTCCTTCCTTGGGCCAGCTCCCAGTTCAGATGGGGAGGCAGAGAAGTAAGTGCATGATGACACAGCAGTGTGGTCGGCGCTGGCATGGAGGTGTGTCCACAGTGCTGTGGCCACGGCCAGGAGGATGTGTCCACTCACTTCTGTCTGGGGAGGAGAGAGGACTTTCAAGTTAGAACAAGATTACCAAGAAGGGAAGAGCCTGTGCTCTACCAGGTAGAGCGAGTGACCTGTGCAAGACCTGGGACATGAACATAGATGACACATTGAAGAATGGCTGGTAATTTAGTGCACCAGGAATATCAAGTGTAGGGGTACTGATGGCTAACAAGGGAGCTATTCAGATCAGCCCTTGACAAAATCATGAAGGTTCTTTTTGGCCACCCTTTTATAAACTCACTCTACTTTGTCACTGGTCCTTTTAAAATGTGGCCTCTAGACTCAGACCCGGTCCTCTAGGTGAAGACTGACAAGAAAGAGAGAAAGAAAGAAAAAAAGAAGGAAGGAAGGAGCTTAAAAAATCCTGAGAAATTGTTCCCCAATGTTTCTAGTCTCTTAAAGTCTTCCATCGTTCTAATATGGAAACCCAAAATTTAGTATAAAAACACATAACCTAATTTTATGTTCTCAAATTAAAAACAGTGACTTTGGAGTTATAAAAGTTGCTGATGGAATAGTTCCTTTCTCCTCTATCCCCAAAAGATCCCATTTCTTTTTCTATGTCTTCGAGGAAGACAAATTACTTCACAAGTAGTTACTTTATACCTGAATGTGCCTAAATCGGAAGGGAATAGTAGCTGCAGGCAGAGAGATTCAAATTATTGTTACAGTTAAAAGGAATTTTTGCCATTAAGTCTCTGGGTTGATAGTCTAACAAGTTATTAGACACTTTACCCCATTCTATTATGAATCCTTATCTTCTGACCCAGGTAAAGTCACACCATTGACACACGATAGACATGACACCCATTGAAGGCCTGACATAACACTTCTAGTCATATATTGAACTCCAGGAGCTATCATTTCTCTCACCTTTATTCTTTTGCCTCTGTCCCTCAGGAGGGCACAGCTGTTTTTTGTGTTCGGCCTCATTAACCCTAAGTTTTCTTCCACAGGGAGCCTTTTGGGGACTGATCATAGGATTTCTGATCGGGGTGTCCCGTATGATTGCTGAGTTTGCTTTTGGAACCGGGAGCTGCATGGAGCCCAGCAACTGTCCCACGATTATCTGTGGTGTGCACTATCTGTACTTTGCCATCATCCTCTTTGTCATTTCTGTCATCATCATTGTGCTCATCTCCCTCTTCACCAAGCCCATTCCAGATGTGCATGTGAGTATCCATTTGGGACACCCATCCTGCCCTGGTCATGTTCATGCTGCAACACCCATCTTGGTTGTCCTTGGCCCGATTAGACATCTCACACTCATGTGACTAAAATAGGCCATACTTGCCCTTGGTGCCACGTAGGATACAGGATAGGAGGCTCCGAGTGCCAGCAGGGCAGTATCAAGCATGTGTCTTCTGCAGGAGTCCTCACAGCAGCCCACATTGAAGTCCAGGGGTGTGATGGGCCAGCCGCCACAAGTCGAGCAGTACCTGAATGGGGGAGTGGGAATGAATAAAAGACACTCATACAAATGCTAATGCGGCCGGTCTTCAGTGATCCTGAAGCTCCGAGTTTATTATTTTTCACTAATTTATACAGTTTGAGTACATGCAACTTATCAAAGAAAGTATGCATCACCTTAGCAACTGTAACTTTTTTTCTTTTACATAGAGGATACAAAATAACTAAAACTCCCAAAAGCAATTATCCTTATCAATTGCCTTGAAGTAGCCATCAGTCTTCTGTGTCCGGGAACTGGCCGCTCCCACCACATTCCTTAGCAGCCTGCAAGCACTCTCCAGGTGCAGGCAGAGATAATGCTTTAGGGGGTGGAAACAGGCTCAGAGTTTCCTGTAACCATGGCTCCCCACACAGGGGATATTTTCTGAGTCATGCTCCCCAAGTGACAGCTCACGTAAAAGGCAATGAGATCACATACCCTGGCTTAGATGCTCACGTCCGTAATAGGAACTTATATTTCTTGTAACAGTCTCATGGTCAGAATGTACAGGGATTTCAGGAAGGTGCATCCCTAGTTACAAAAATCACCACAGACAGGAAAATCTGAAGTATCATTTGCCCTTTATTTTTTCCCAATTAAGCATCTAAACAGTTGCCCATAGAAGTCAAAAAATTTCAAACAATATCAAAGTCCTCAAGACTTCAAAAATGGCAACTATTCTTATTTAGCTCTGCAAGTATTCTTATTTAGCTCTAGATGTCGCCCTTGGTTTAGGGTATATTCATTCACAGCCTTCCCAGTGCAGGTGAAGACCAACTATGGGCCATTTTTACCATAAGCAATATAGTCTGCTAATGCTGCAAATTGACATCCCGCCCTTTCCAGCTTTCCAAGGAACAGAGCTGAAGAGTTAACCCATGGTCATCATATTTGTCCATAGAGAAAGAGAAAGGGTTTTGTTAACCCATTACACACAGACCAATACAGGGACTTAAGAAATCCCTAAGAGACGTTCGACCTCATTGCTAAATTTTCAAAGCTGTGACCAACCTACGGTAAATGTCAAACAAAAACTGCTTTTATAGCAGCAGAACCACCATCATGTTTATTGGCCAACTCTGTCACAAAACTTCTTTGTGTTGTATTAATTGCTTCCTGATGTCTGTTTTGAATGGCAGCCCCAAACACATTTAGTTCCATGCATCCTCTTGGAGTAGAGAAAGCAAGGTAGTCACCAGAGAGGGCATGGCTGGGATGTACACACTGCATTGATTTTTAGACTTCAAATTTCTGGTGTCATGGCAACCGAGACTGTGCCTCCAGCTCTTCTCTGTTCTAAGTGGCTCCTTCTTCTACAAACTCTCCCCCATAATACAGTAAACACATATACAAAAATCTGATCTTACACTGCTGATCTGGACCAGTGGGTGTCTAGTCTTGTTTCAGAGCTCCAGTGCTAAAAGGAAAACATTCACTTATCATATGTAGCAAGAGTTCTTTCATTCAAAACATTTCTATATTCTAGGCAGCCTCTTAGCCTCAGACTATGCATATACCATAGGGGCTAATGTTCACATGTGTATGGTTTACATCTAAGTTCCTAACAGATTTAGATATAATGAGATGGATGGAAACTGTTCTCTATGTTCTTGTTGGTACTGAGAAACTACATTCCTTTTTCCTTCTTTGTTCTCCTAACTTCTCGGCCTCCGACACTGTTTGGATCCTTCTGCTAACCTGTGCTGCTTTCTCCACAGCTCTACCGCCTGTGTTGGAGCCTGCGCAACAGCAAAGAGGAACGTATTGACCTGGATGCAGGACAGGAGGACATCCAGGAAGCCCCAGAGGAGACCATTGAAATAGGTGATTTGTGACTCAGAGCCTATCCCTGAGCCCTAAAAATTTATTCCTACAACAGCTAGATCACTTTACTGAAGTGTTCACTAAATGCCTTCATCTAAGCTCAGACCTCTCTCCTAAAGGGAGTGGGGAGCAGGGTGGGGAGGGGGTGAGATGAATAAATGAGTTTTGGGATGTTCCCTCTGAAGCCTGGTCAAGGGGAGGAGAGAGGTACAGAATCATCACAACCCCCTCACCACTTATAGTTTACAGTGCTCAGTGATTAAGTGTGGGTGAGAAATGTGTCACCTTGACTTGAGTTGGGGCATGGCCAGCGACAAGGAAAGAATTCAAGGTCTTCTGACATAGCCTGTGAAAGCAGCTGGAACCAAAGCTATGGCCAAGTCTAGCATCCAAAACTAACATTAGGGGGATGGAGTAGAGGCTCTGGGATCTTATGTCTCATCGGTTTACCACATCAGATTTAGAAAATTGAATTTCTCTGGAAGTTCAGTGAGATACTGCTTACCTGATCATGGAGAAATGCTTTCCTCAACTTCTGTGTTGCAGCATTTTTTTCTCTATGTGGAGGATGGTGGTGGAGATGTGTAGTGTACAGAGGTGTGGGAGCTCAAAGTCATACGTTATTTGCCTGGTGCTGGGCTGAAGCTCTCATCATTCCATCTGAAGGGGAGCACAGACACATCAGAACAAGTTCTGAATCTGGCCATCAGGAATATCATAGAATCCTAGATCTAGAAAGGGCCCTAAGATCATTTGGTCTTGTCACCTCATTGTAGACTTGTAAATTGAGGTCCTGGAATGGAGAGGCTTTGCCTATGGTCCCAGCTCTGATACAGTCTGCTTTTGATCTCTAAAGACCTTTCAGTTCTGAAACCCGTGACTCCATAAGTGCTGGAAGGAGGCTGGAGCCACGGGCAGCTGACCATAGTGCTGAAAAGGCAGCCCCTTCCTGTTTTCCTGGAACTGTTCAGATCAATTCTTACCACATGGCTGAATATATTGTGAGGCCTTGGAATTTTCAGATGTAGCCTGTGAAATCCTGAGTCATGCATTTCTCATTGCTTTCCAGTAATGTAGCAAACAGATATGTTTATGTGTTTATGTGTCACAGCTCCCCGGCCCATGGTTAACGTGTGTCTCTCATAAACTATTATTGCCTGTTTGATTCTGACTGTTCTAAATAAAAAAACGTGGTTGCATTGGGCCGGATAGAGATAAAACGTAGGCTAGCTGATCAGAAGCATGTAAAATATGTCTCTTAACATCATCTTGTCATTAATTAAGTTCACTCAGATATTTTGTACCGTTTCCATTCCTGTAATGAAGAAGATTGGGAAATGTCTGCAGAATGGCAGATGTCCCCCTGGAAACCTTTTCTAGTCCCTCCTGCTTCTGTGTTCAACAATCCTTTTATGCCTTTCCCCTGATACAGAAGTTCCTGAGAAGAAAAGAGGATGCTTCAAGAAGGCCTATGACCTGTTTTGTGGCTTGGACCAGCAGAAGGGCCCCAAAATGACAAAGGAAGAGGAGGCCGCCATGAAGCTGAAATTGACAGACACCTCTGAGAAGCCTTTATGGCGGACAGTAGTGAACATCAATGGCATCATCCTGCTGGCGGTGGCCGTCTTCTGCCACGCTTATTTTGCCTGAGTCCTGCCTTTGGCTGGAGACTGCGCTCCTAAAGGCCAGACCCTTTACTCTGCCTCCCTTTAGTCTCATTCTGTCATGTAGGAGAACCAGGTGTAAATGTCGCCCAGCGGATAAATGTGTACATGTGTAATTACAGGATAGTTGGAGGAAAATCATTAATTTGTTGTTAACTTATGTATTTGAGGCCAGTGTGACACCGTTAGCTGTACATATTAGAGCTTCAGAAGAATAGTCGACTCATTCATGAGAAGGCAGACTAAGAAACAGAAGCCCCATGATGTCTGATGCCAGTTGGCAGAGTCAACGTGTTAACATTGCGACTCTTGACTATTATTTTGAGTTGTGTCCTTTTTGATTCTGGTCACTTTCCCTATCTGATCTTCCTCATCTCTCTCGATTTTTCTTTTTTAAGAAAAAAAATGTCACCGCTCATCATATCCCTGTCAAGTTCTTCCTGGCACAAGAAAGATCATTCTGATAAACTGATGAACACATTGAAGCTGAGAATGGGAGTTTGTTGGGGTCCCTGCCCTGGATGTTAGTTCTTTGAAGGAGATCCCCAGGGATACTAATACATACTTACCCCAAAGCTAGGGACCCAGGCACCAGCCTCAGGCCAGTGGAGAAAACAGATAATCTGGAGTTCAGGGGATTTTCTGGTCTTCATAAAAGTGTCCTTTGGGGGTTCCTCGTGTTTGGGATTTCACTCATTTTGACAGTTGCTGTGCCCAGAATGTCTTAGCCACTCTGCTATGTTTGTGGCCTGAATGAATGACGTAGCATTTATTTATAAACACTTGCTTTATTTTTGTGTAAACCTGGCCCGTGGCCAAGCTTTTCTTGTGGTGACACAAAGTACACCCTCTGGTGACTATTATGAATTGCAATGGATTTTCCAGAGGCCACTCTTCCTCATGGTATGGATGTTGGCACACAGGCTTAGAAGCCGACTGTGTTTCACATCAAAGAGCAAACGTGCCTCTTGGGGGGCATCTCTCATCTCGAAACAGCAGCCCTCTCCTGAAACACTGAGACAATTAGCCTGAGAGCCTCCTGTCCAGGAGTTCATGTGACCACAGCCCTTCCTCTTCTCAGGTGTCTAGATTGGTGATCATCCATTGACCAAGGTCAAGGTAGGTGGTTTCTGTTCCTGGTGGTAGCACTCAACACTTTTAGCTGAGAGAAGTGTATTTCTTGTTAAGCCTGTTTGTTTCCTAGGGATAAATTTTTAAAATTTAACTTAAATTTAAATAATTAAATTTAACTCTTTTAACTCCGCCTGTGAAATCCCAATGATATTGTAATATAATCTCACTGAAGTGAAGAAAAAGTCACAATGTTAATATTGACTGATTTCAGTTCTAGCTTAGAAAAGAGCTGAGACCTGGGGTTCTGTGGAGCTGAGAGTAGTTCCTGGATGGAAAAATGGCTCAACAGGTGAAGGAATGGCTTATTCTTGTGGAAGGAAGGAAACCCAGAGAACACTATGTGATGTGCCCTCATATTCCCCTTCAGCTAGGCAGAGAAGAGGGAAAAGTGGAGAATTTCACTTGGTTAGCGTTACTCAGCCTCCTCAGTTTTATATGGAGTTTGTGATATTTTTGAGCTTTGAGAGGATAAAGGGAGAGCATTGGAAGTTGGTGGAAGGAGTGGGCACAAAGTATCTAAATTGTTTTGCATTCTGTTTCTGGCTTTGCCAATGATTCACTTTGTATATTGTGGTAAATAATTTTGTCTCAACTGTGTATTTTTCTCTTTGAAAAATGGGGACCTTGGTGCTTATAGCATCTACTTACCTCCTCTGGGTGTGACAGAGTCACTTTGTGAAGAGGAGGGGAGATATATACATTGATGGATGCCATACAGATGTTATATTAAGCTTCATTTAGTCCCATACATTGAAATGTATTACTTTGATAAAAATAAACACATTGAAAAACTGTAACATCCAGATTTCCTGTTTTTAGAGATTTTAGACAAATACTGACCATGCCTGTGGTGAGCTTTAGTGGGCACAATATATGGACTAGGAAGCAAGAGCCAAGAGAGTTGAGAATAGAATATAGCCACTTGAACAAAATATAGTAAAGTTTGGAAATGATTTTAAAATCGCTAGTAAACATGAGGTGAGTAGCTCTACCTTTAATGCATAATGTCCTGTCAGAACAGACTGAGCCACTTGGGTAACCAGGGCCCAGTAAGTGATAAACTGTACTAGAATAATTGCAGGGGTGCAGGGAAGGGCAATTCTTTTCCTCAAATGGAAGATGGGTCCTTTGGGACAGAGTGATTGCTTATTAATGCTCAGTTTATAGAACTGAAAAAATCATGCCCTATCACACACACACACACACACACACACACACACACACACACACACACAAGAAAAATAAAGCTTCTTTAAATATGGATGACACTCAAAATGGAAAGCCTCACCCTGCAGAATGAGGTTGGTTCAGGGACGTTTGATTTACCTGGGAGCATTCATTACTTCTGTGTAGCTAAGCCAGGCATTAGTGTTTACTTAGAGAAATTTCTACCTTTGGAATGCACTGTGACCACTCTTTGCTAGTGCTGAAGTCACCATCTCCTAAAAGATGCACTGCAGCTTGTCCTGTGTCACAAAAGCAAATCTTGGGAGAAAAACACATATGGGTTCAGTTGGAGGAGAGAGGTTTCTTAACATTGACCTCCAACCCCACCCCAAGAAAACGCCTTCTAACCTTCTCATTGGATTTAGGCAAAGGGAACTGTTTGAATGAGGTTCTGTTGCCTTGGTAGGTTGGTGGGGATGGGATTAGGGGTGTGTGGATGAGGTTAATGGAGCAGCGTTGTTTGGTTCCGGAGGACTCAGAACCAATGTTGTTCAGTCCAAAAGCTCCGCATTGCACCCCTGGCTCAGTCAGCTTTTGTAGTCCTAAGAGCAACTCAAAGAACATGTGATTGGACACAATTCATCCCATGCCTGGAGAACTGGTGGCAAATGTCCACCTGCTAATGGGACCTTCTTTATACATAAGTGATGGCAGCATATACACATGCATTTCAGAATCAAACAGTGGCTTAGAACAGTGGTTGGTTTGCACATTACAGCTGTATCAGAAACCCTGGAGGACTCGCTAAAACAGAGGTTGTGGGGATCCACCCTCAGAGTTTCTCAATCAGTAGGTCTGGAATAGGGCCTGAAAATTTGCATTTCTAACAAGTTTACAGACCATGTTGATGCTGCTGATTTGGGGAGCACACTCTGAAAACAACTACTTAGAATTAACTCACAGAGGCTTCATTTCATCACCAAGGCAGACAGAACCAAGAGAACCTCTTTCCCAGGCCCTATTTTGAGACTTTTAGTGATGTCCCAGGACCAAAATTCTTTTCTGAAACCAAAGGTATGTAGGTATGGCCAAGGCACATTACAATGTCAAAGCACAGAAAAATCCCACCCTACTTACCTTTAGGACCCATCTGCTTAAGTCTGACTTCACCCCACTGAGATGTCCAATGCCTGACACTTTACCAGCTTGACTTCTATTTTAATTTGGTACTTATCATGTATCATAGTATACACTGGTCCTAAAAGTCAGTCTCATAGGTGGAATGCTTTGCAGATAGGGGTGAGGTGAGAGCAGAAAGCCCTAATATTTATTGGGCATCTTCTCTTGGCCAAAGCTTTTAAGCGATATGAAATGACCTCACCTAATCTTTACTCCAGTTCCATGAAGTCTGCATTACATTTAGAAGAAATCAAGGTTCAGAGATTCAGGGATGTACCCAAGATAAAGACCTTGGTATTCATGGTCTAGGGGTTGACAGTCCCTTCCCCCGGCCACATAATTTCTCAGAGCAGCCTTCCAACAGTGATACAATGTTTCTCCTTCAATTCCGAAGACCCTGGAATGGGGTGGGGTGTGGACAAGTGAGGAGACCGATATCTATTGAGCACCTATTTATTAATATGGAGAAGTGTTAGAAGTTTGTAACATTTGAATGTGTGAGTTAAGCATTCCTGTCTCTGTTTTCAGATGAGCAGTGAAGGTTCAGGGAAGTTGGTTGCTTTGCTCAAGGTGGGCCTGTCTCTAGAACCTGTACTCTTACTTTTGGTTTGGGTGGATATCTTCTCATGACCAAATAGTGATAGGAATACCTTTTCGGTCAAAGCAGCTTCTACTCTTCCATGAGGGCTCTTTCAAGACCCCCAGGATGTGGATAATGATGCTTTCTGGTTCTACTTCACCCCCAGGATGAGAGAAGGTGGTCCTTGTTTCCACAAGATGCAAAATTAGCTCTGTGTTATGGGCTTAATTGTGTCCTCCCCAATTCACTAATTGAAGTCTAACCCCCAATATCTCAGGATGTGGTTATATTTGGACATAGGGTCTTTAAAGAGGTAATTAAGTTAAAATAAGATTACTAGGGTGTTCTGTAATCCAATATGATGGGCGTCCTTATAAGAAAAGATTAGGACACAGACACACACAGAGGAAAGACTATGTGAAGGCACAGGGAGAAGACGGCCATCTGTAAGCCACGGAGCAAAACCTTAGAAGAAACCAACCTAACTGACACCTTGATCTTGGACTTCTAGCTTCCAGCACTGCAAGAAAATACATTTCTTCTGTTTAAGCCACCCAGTCTGTGGTGCTTTGTTACGGCAGCCTTAGCAAACTATTAATAATACAATCTGTAAGGGAGTTAGATCCTGTTCCTTGTTTTCTTAGATTCTCTATTTGTCTATTTGATATCCATTAACCACAGTGACAATTATATTAATATTTTTCTTATTTTCTTTATTCTTGATGCTCTGACAGCTGGGAGTCCTTGCGGACTGGGGGGGGGAAACTCCCCCTCCAATGGCTGGCTCTTTTTTATTGTTAGGAAAGGGCTTGTCTGGGAGCACATCTGTCATATACAAACCAACCAATCCAAAGCTATAGCCCCAACCACATCCTTATCTAACTTTCACACACCAAGCCGATATTTCCCCTGCCCTAAATCATCCCCAGGCCAGGTACCAGACAACTATAGATCACCTCAATACTCCCAAGCCCACCAGAATTATTCAAATCGACCAATTCCAAGCTGTTTACCCTGCCATGCCTTTCATTTCCTGAAGAAACCCCCATAAAGTCTGTGGCCTAAGCCTCCCCCTTGTTCCTTTCTGCCTCCTTACCAACACTGGCACTTTCCCCTGTGGCCCTGCATGGCATGTGTTAACCCCCTCTGTGGGACCTGTGAATATAATAAACTTCCTTTTAAACATGGTTCTTTTCTCTTGTGGCCGTACCAACTTCGTTACAGCACCCTCAACACCTACATTCTTACAATATGTTCCTTCCGCTTCTCATAGCCATCTCAAAAGTCTACAGGATGCCATCAGACAGGGTCTCGATCAGGTATCACACCACTGTTTTCTTAAAAGACCATCTGTCTCCTTCTCAACCTTTCTTCTGGCCCCTTCACCTTCTCTTGTCTTCTTTCTTTTTCTCCATTCTTCTCTCCTCAGTGGCCTGGTCCAGCCGTCTTACCACCTCCATTTTTCTACTCAGTGAACCTATCATCGCTAGTCTCTACCATCACTTTTCATCTCTTTCTGACCCCTCTTGAAGCCCATTAACTGGAGCCGCCAGGAACACACCTGTGGTCCCACAAATCTAGGTTGATTCAACTTGCTACAGCAAGGGAGAAAGTTAAGCAGAAATGTA
This sequence comes from Rhinolophus sinicus, assembly GCF_036562045.2. Lineage (NCBI taxonomy): Eukaryota > Metazoa > Chordata > Mammalia > Chiroptera > Rhinolophidae > Rhinolophus > Rhinolophus sinicus. The sequence continues at coordinate 18,975,671 of NC_133765.1, read as the reverse complement.
GCTTCTCATCAAACAGGGAAAGAGTTAGGGTCATTAGGGATTTTTGAGGAATGGTGGAGTTTAGGGAAAATTTGCTTGAGGACATGTTTTGTTAGGCTTAAAATAAAGCAGAGTGTATGTAAAGGGGTTAACATCCAGTCTGGTATAAGAAGCAGACCTATGGTTCTTGTTATCATGGAAATTCCAAGTTAAGATAAATATGAAATGTTATGTCTGGAAACCCCTTATTTGAAGCTCTGCGCCTGGATTGGAAATTGAGGCTGCTTCTCTGTTATAGAACCACATGACTCAGAGCCTTCAGATATGAGTGAGACATTTCATTCTCACTGGCGTGGTTTCAAATAGCCAAGTTTCTTAGTCTATGATTTTAGAGAACAAGTTTTCAGCTCCATGTCCAGCTGTTTTTACAGGGTCATACTCCTTGCCTCTCATTCTTACACCCCAACTTTGACCACCCCAGGGCCAGCGTCCTGACTCCAGAGTTCTAGTTCTTAAATACTTCACTATACTGTCTACTCAAAAATATTGAAAAAGGAAATTTAACTTGCTGAAATAAAATACTTGAATGATGGGATACATAGCAGAACGGACAGAATTTAACTTAGTGGGTGGAAATATGGAGGCCAGAAATTATCCTAAAATGTACTAAGAAGAGGTAAAGTGCTGGCAACTGAAATAAAACTCAAAATACATAATCCAGGAAGTCCAACATCCATCTTATTGGAGCTCCAGACCAACAGTAAGCAGACATGAAGAGAGGAATGATACAAAGAATAGCAAGCAATTGATAACCAGAATATTCAAGGGATTCCTGTGAAGCAACAAGAAAAAGACAGGAGGAACTCATTAGGAAAAAATGGACAAAGGATAGAAAATGTCTTCAAAGGAAAGAAAATCAGGAACAGATCATAACATAGTGACATCAGAAAAATTGTGGTGTGGGCCTCTCCAAGCTCTCACCCCTGACAGAAACATTGAAAAATGAGTAGAAACTGTCAAAACCAGTTTTGTGAGAACTCTAGAAATCAGTCAAAAGTTTACAGCAACCAACCAAAGTGCTAAATCAAGAAGAAGTCACTACAAAATGGTGCCAATCCATGACTGTCAGCCTCTCCCTTGTGTGGTGGCCATGTTAAAGCAGCAGCAGTCATAGGGGTAGCCTGTGTTCCCCGTGTGGAACTATTTCCCTGGTTCTACAAGGCTTGGAGCAGATCATATTTACAAATTATTGTATATGCTTGTTCTAACCTGTCTGGGGGGTACATGAAGGATTAACATAAGATGCTCCTCCATGTTTCACCTAACTTTGAACTCAGATGGGAAAATCTTCTTGAAAACAATGCAAACCAAACTAACAAGCCTCAGACACCCAAGGCAAAAGATTACAGTCAAAACATACAATAGACCGCTTCAGGCAAAATCAGGGTAAAGTATCTTCGGGAAATTGGGACACCCCAAAGCAGTCATATATGCTTCAGAATTTAGAAAGTCATGTGCATGACCAGGCAAGACACATGCTCAGAAAAGACCTGAGAAGACCCTAAGCTTTCATGTGACCCCTAGGCTAAGTTCAACCCTGGGTAAGAGTTGAAGGAGGGCCCCAGAACACAGTCAATTTTCAAAGACTGGGAAAGCTCCTGGCATTCAAGGAAATCACAATCAAAACAGTATCTGAGGAACAGAGGAATGAAAGCTAAGGAACACAGGGTTCTATGATTACATCGACAAGGAATATGGTCTTTATAATAGTATTTTGAGATGGTCACTAAACAAATGGACTATGACAGCATTCAATGACCAATAAAAGAGCAAACTCCAGGGAAGGGGGAGAATATGATTTTCAGAGTTACAACAATATAATAGTCAAATGTCTAATTTTCGTAAAAAAAAATAAAATCCCAAGACATACAAATAAAGAGGAAAGTATGACCCATTCAAAGGGAAAGAAAATGGACAAAAACTGTCCCTGAGGAGGTCTGTCAATTGGAATTATAGATGAAAACTTTAAAATAACTGCCTTAAATACACTCAAAGAGGTAAGGAAAACATGGACAAATAAAAAACCCAAAGGAAATTATGAAAACAATGCATGAACAAAATGAGAACATCAATTAAGGGATAGAAATTTGTGGGGACAGAGTGTAGTTTCCAGGCTCTCGGCCTCACGTGGAAAGGTGCGGGCTCGGGTAGTAAATGACCATCAACTGTGATTGGATGGTCGTTGGCTGTGACTGGTTGGCTGTCGGCTGTAACCAGTTGGCCAACTGGCTGCTGAGGTAACTGCCGTGACGGCGTTGGTGGGTTGGCTGTTTGGCATGCAAAAAAGCGGACAGCGGATTGTGTGGATCCTGCTTCTTGTGTCTCGCCCAGTCACCAGCGAGAATATAGTGGTGTGACTCCCCTATCTATGACTCTGTGGGTGTTCCTTTTTGACCTCACCATATCCTATGTTCTTATGTGGGGAGCGGGAGCTGAGACCTCGCATGACACTCTGCATGACAAAATTATTAAAAGGAATCAAACAGATATTCTGGAGCCGAAAAGCACAATAGTCAAAATGGAAAATTCACTAAAGAGGTCCAACAGCAAATTTAAGTGGGCAGAAGATAGAATCAGTGAACTTGCATATAAGACAATTATTAACCAAATGTCAACTTTGAGGAAAAGAAAGAAAAAAAATGAAGAAAAGTGAACAGAAGAGGAAAAAATGACATCATTAAGATGGTGGAGTAGGAGACCCCAGCTTCCAATCCCCTCACAAAGATCAACAGATGCTTTGTTTGCATCTCATCCAGAGATCTGGACAGCTGAGACATGACAGCTAGGAACCAAAAAGAAAAGCAGGGGGCCTGGATGGCTCAGTTGGTTAGAGTGTGAGCTCTTAACAACAGGTTTGCCAGTTTGATTCCCACATGGGCCAGTGAGCTGTGTCCTCCACAACTAGATTGAAGACAATGAGCTGCCACTGAGCTGCTGGTGGGGTGGCCGCTTGCCAGTTCAATTCCCACATGGGATGGTGGGCTGCGCACCCTGCAACTAAGATTGAAAATGGCGACTGGACTTGGAACTGAGCTGTGCCCTCCACAACTAGATTGAAGGACAACGACTTGACTTGGAGCTCATGGGCCCTGGAAAAACACACTGTTTCCCAATATTCAACAATTAAAAAATGAAGAAGAAAAGCAGAGGTTACGAGTTGCAGCCACACTATGGCAACAACTGTGGTTTCCAGTGACCTGCTCTGCAGAGGATCCCAGCAGCTTTTAATGCTGAAGAAACGAATGACCAGCGCAGCTGCCTAAGGCCCCCTGCAGATTTTACCAGTTTTTGCCCCACAGGTATTCATATTAACTGATGACAGCCACTTTAATCCCTCCTGACTCCCTAACACCCAGCCCTCACCTACCACTGTTGGAGCCCAGGACCTGCAGTGACAGTAAGCCCAGTATTCTGTTACTGTGTAGGAGTGCAAGACACCAGCCTAGATCCTGGCAGCTGACCTCCACTACCATGTGTGCACTTGGGGTTAGCTCCTCTAGCTATGCACTTGCATGCTGCTGGCCTAATGCCCATCACCTGCCTCCATTGCCATGTGCACACCTGTGGCAAGATCCTGCAGCCACAGAAATGCATGCTGATAGTTAGGGCCCCCACAACTGATTGTGGGCCTGGATCCAGCTCTGTCTCCTGTTGCAGAAATGCACCACTGGGCTTACCTGCAGGTCGCCCCTCCAGCTGTGCACCAGCATGCCCCTAGCCTGACTCCTGGCACTGGCTTCCACTCCCTTGCTACTGTGGCAAGACCCAGCAGCCATGATAGAGTATGCCAGCAGCAAGGGCCCTTGCCGTTGCCAGTGTGCCTGTAGTTTTTACTTTTAATGTAAATGGATTAAATTTTATGATCAAAAGGCATAGAGTGGCTGAATGCATAAAAAACGAGACCCAACTGTATGCTGCCTATATGAGATTCACTCCGGCTTCAAGGAAAGATATAGGCTCAAAGTGAAGGGATGGAAAAAGATATTCCATGCAAATGGGAACACAAAGAAAGCAGAGGTAGCTATACTTATATCAGATAAATAGACTGTGTCAAAAATTGTAACAAGAATCAAAGAAGTTCATTATATAATGATAACGTGGTCAATTCATCAAGAGGATATAATGATTGTAAATATATATGTATCCAACATTGGAGGACCTAAATATGTACATTAAGCAAATACAAACAGATCTGAAGGAAGTAATAGACAAAAACACAATAATAGTAAAGGACTTTAATATCCCACTTTCGGTAATGGATAGATCATCTAGATCAGAAATCAATCAGGAAATGGACTTGAATAACACTTTAGACTGAATAGACATAACAGACATATACAGAACATTCTATCCAACAGCAGCAGAAAATACATTTTCTCAAGTGCATATGGAACATTCTCTAGGTTAGATCATATGTTAGGTCACAAAACAAGTTTCAGAAAATTTTAAAATATTGAAATTATACCAAGTATCTTTTCCAACTACATGAAGAAAATTGGAAAATTCACAAATGTGTGGAAATTAAACCATACATTCCTGAGCAACCAATGGGTCAAAGACGAAATCAAAAGGGACATCAAAAATATCTTGAAACAAATGAAAATGGAAACACAACATACAAAACTTATAGACTGCAGAAAAAGCAGTGCTATGTAAGTACATATGCTCTCCGCATTAACTGGAAAAACACAAATTTAAAAAATAAAATTGCTTCCCAGTCATCAAATTGGCAAACATTAATGAAGATTTATAATACCCTCTGTAATTAAGGATGTGAGTAAATAGGAACTTTCATACATACAGTGATGGTGAGACTATAAATTGGTGACTCCTTTTTGGAGCACAAATTTTTAAATTTTATCAAAGTATTAAATGTTCATACCCTTTGACTCAATGTTTTACTTATAGGAATCAATGATTAAAGAAAACAAAATTATCTAATGTGCCAAAAGGTGATTATACAGTATGTCAGTCAAGTATTGTTGAAAATAGAAAATAATTGAAAACAATGTGAATGTTTCTCAGTGGAAAAATGGTCAAATTATGGTAAATAATTATGTGGAATAATGTTCGACTATTAAAAAGAAGGAGGGAAACCTATATGCACTAATAGGCAAAAATCTCCAAGATAAATTTAACATGGAAAAGACAGTCATGGAACAACACATAAAGTAAGATTGCATTATGTAAAGATGTGTATGTTCTAGTTCATATATGTATGCAAATGACTAGAAAATTTACTTTAAGATAGGCTTTAAACTTAGTTATTCCTCTGAGAATTTAGTGGGAGCATATGGGAAAGATGAATTGTCATTGGAGAGTATTATATTTAATTCTATAGCATTTTCTGTTTGAATTTTCATGACAATATCATGGATAGGTGTGTCTTATGAAATTTATCAAAAACATTTTAATTTGTTGATTTACTTCTAAAATGGTGTGTTTTAAACCTATATATAATCCTACATAGAGACAACTGTCACTTAGAATGTCAAAATAACAGAAATAAAGACAGAGAAATACATATATTCAAGTGACAATGCCAATAAATAAATTAATGTTAATATCTAAAATTAGGTTGGGGTAATCGTTGCACAACTGTGACTATCCTAAAATACTCTGAATTGTACACTTTAAAAATGTGCATTTTATGGTATATGAATTATATTTTAATAAAGTAGTTTAAAAAAATCAGTGGCTTAATGTGCTAGCATTTAGGGGACAATGGCTTTAAGGCATAAGCTAATAATTCCCAGTGAATTTATAAAAATATTCACAATAGGCATTTCCAGCTCCCCTCCCCTCAACTATTAGAAATATATCTATTTTCTGAATTGAGATCGGTGATGTGAAGATGGGAAGAGAAGGTCACTGTTTTATAATGAGGAGGTTAATAGGTAAGACAGAAAAGGAGAGGCAGTTCTCCTAAGTTGAAATCTTTGGAAATAACAGAAATCAATTGTAAATAGGGCAATCTACTTGGTGAGATAGTTTTAAAAAAAGACCCAAATGCTCCTAGTTTATACACACATATGAAGTCAGTTCACTTTCTCTTTGTCTTTATTTTTTGACACAAAGGAACAACAAAACCAAAAAGTGAGCTCCATAGTCATCTCATTGGATCAAATTACCAACTGCTTATCTGCTTTTTGCACCACAACAAACACTAAAGACAAAAAATCAATAATATCTTTTGGTTAATAAATATTCTAGTGGTTAAGATAGAGTTCAGGCAAAATAGGCATGGACAAAAACTGCCACTGTCAGGAGGAGTATGGCATTGATGTTCACTACCGTCCTCCATAAAGGCTTCTCAGAGGTGTCTGTTAGTTTCTTCTTCAGGGCTTCTTCCTCCTCTTTGCTCAGCTTGGGGCCTGTCTTCTGCAAACCGCAGAATAAGTCATAAGCCTTCCTGAGACATCCACGAGTTTCCTCAGGATTATCTAAAACAAAGAAGGATAAACAAATGATCACAAAACATGGGAAATGGACTCCTGTCAATGTAGTACAGATGACTGTAAAGAATGATTACAACCACTTCTAAATGTTAGAGGAATCCCTGAGAAAAAATAGACAACTTTGATGATAGAAAAATAGAAAACTTTTTCATGGCATAAAGTAAAACTAAAGTAAAAGGAAGTGATAAATTGGAGACAAACAGTTGCATCTTATATCACAAAGGGTTCAAGATCCTTAATATTAATGTGTTTCTAGAAATAGAGAAAAGACTACAAACAAACCCATGTAAACATACTAGAGAGATGAACAAAGAGTTCAAAGAAAAAAGACAATTCTTAAACTCACTAAAAAAAAAAAAAATTTAAACCAAACTGAGATATTACTACTTATCTATGAGCAGCAAAAATTCAAAAGTTTCACAATATACTATATTAGTGAGTCTAAGTGGAAGCAGGTACTCTCACACATTGTTTACCAGGAAAATATCATTCAACTCCCATGAAGGGAAATTTGGTAGTTAATGCCTAATTGCACAGACATTAACCCTTTGACCCAAAACTCAAACTTCTCAAAAATCTATCTCAAAGGTATACTGGCAAAAATACAAAAGCTTTAAATATAAGGCTTTTTGTTGCAGTATTAGAAAATTTAAAACATACTTTCAAACTCAAATGTTCATGGAAAACCATAATGAAAGTAAGACTACTTAGAAATAAATGGTAAAGAAAACTCTACAAATTCAAACCTGTGAGATGCAGCAAAAGCATTATTTTGAGGGAAATGTGTAGCCTTAGTTATTTACATTATAAGAAGAGCTGAAAAACAATGAACTAATACTCAATTTAACTTAGAGAAAGTAATAACAGAATAAACCCAAATAATGTAAATGGTAGGGTGTACATATGAGACCAGAAAGTGATGTAATAGAAATGAAAGATAATAATGGAAAGAAATAACAAAGCCAAAAGTTGATTCTTTGAAAAAACTAAAATAGACAAGTCTTTAGTGAGATTTATCAAGAAAAAAGAAAAATCACAAAGAAATTACATTAGGAATTAAAGGGAAGACATAATTACAGAGGTAGAGATGGAAAAGACGATAGATATTATGAATAACTTTATGTCAATATATTTATTGTGTGTACTAAATGGTCACAATCCTAGAAATATATAATTTTCCAAAATTGATTAATGAAGAAATGAAAACTCTAAATAGTTCTATAGGCATTATATAAATTTAATTAATAGTTTAAAATTCCTCCCCTCATTCACACACAGAAATCCACCAGGCTCTAATGATATTATTAACAAAATACCACAATTTTGATAGAGATGTCATTCCAATATTACTAAAATATTTCCATAAAATGGAAAAAAGGCTATTTTCCCATTTATTTTATGAGCTCACTATGATCTTAATACCAAAACCAGACAAAGTACAAAAAGGGAAAATTATAGGCCAGTTTTTCTCAGGAGCACTGATAGAAAAACCTCCAAAGGAGTAGGAGGCATTGCTCCTTCCTTGAATTTGAAGAACCCAAACCAAACAAAACAATAAGTGCACAGTTCAACACAACATGTCCTGAAGTGTTAAACTTGGTCAGCAGTTCTAAAAATATCAGGTAAACAAAGAGCCATGGGGATAGAGGCTGGAGAAATTTTCATGAAGTAAATGAGATTAGAATTTAGTTACAAAGAATAAGTTTTTTGTTTTTTTTTTCTCTTGGAGAAGAGGTAGAAATATTCTAGGGAGCTTAGTATATGTGGGGAAAAAGTGAAGAAATCTGCCTGGTTGGAATGGAACGTGTATTGGAGAGAATAGTGAGAAATAAGGTTGGAGAAGGTGAGGCTAGATGCTTAATCACAATCAATCAAGATTGATTTGTTGAACATTTAATATGTGACTCATTTAATATGAGCAGGAGAGACTGGAATTGATTTTCTCCTTGAGCTGGCACACAAATCCATGAATGGATGATAGATGGGTAGACAGACTGATGGAGAGGCAGATTGAATGAGGAGATTTCATATGTAACAAATTGTCTTGCTTGTTGCAAAGGTAAAATTTTAAAGTTTCATTTTGCCACAGATCTAACAGCTTTTTCAGAAACTGAATTTACTATCAGTAAAGAAAACAAACACAAAACACTAAACCAATTCAGGTACATAGAGTTTCTACCTGAAAACCAAATGTAAAGCAGATACTACCTCCATCAATGCCATCATCAGCTTCTTCATGTATTTTATCTTCTGCATCTAAATCAATGCGTTCCTCTGTACTGTTCCGAAGAGTCCAGCACAACCGGTACAGCTAACCAGAGACCATTGACAAGCGCATTAGTGATGAGCAAATGTTTACAATAATGCACGTTTGTTTACTGTACAGTGCAAAAAAAATCATACAGCACAAGAGAGTATAGATAACAAAGACAAGGTCTTCTACCACATTCAGTCATGAAAACACACTAACCATTTTAAATTACTTCTGTTTTTAATTCTTCTGGTAGTTATTAAAAACTCTTAAATAATACGGTTAAAACTTCTACTTCTGGATTTATAATTTCATAAAAATCAAAGATTTATCTAACTTGCACTATAGCCTGGCTTCACTCACTGTCCTTATCATTCAACTGAGATTAGCTACTTCGTTATTACTTCCAGTTTGTTTACTGGTTACTTTTAGAACTCTAAATATTTTCTTAAGTTCCATTTCTGGATCCATCACGTTTAGATAGTATTTATGTACTATCACTGAGTTCCAATAGCGATTTATACCCTTACACATCTGTTTCCCAGCCTACATCCAAACTTCTGTCAACTTTATCAATATTTTATAGAATTCTAGTTGTTTTCCTGAAATATAATTAAGATTTCCCTGCTTAGTCTGTATGTTGATTAAAAATTTTGAAGATAAACAGTATTCATGTTATTACATAACATTTTTCTGTGTGTGCCTTAGATCCAGAACAGCTGTAGGTCATTCCAAGGAAATTGTTCCAAGTGTCAAATGGGTTTTTAAAATTATAATCCATTATATGCCTAAAGCCATGCTTCATTTTAACTGGCCTCATATTTGACCCATGACTTTCTTGTGCAAACTTACTAGAATTGGTAATCGGCTTTCTTATTTGTTGTTGAATTGTTGTGTGACATTAACAAGCATATGCTTCACTTTATCACTAAGATTCTTCTTTTTTTTAATCACTAAGATTCTTAATTATAGCTTCCTAAGGTTCTTACTCATGGCATTTCTTACACTACATCACTTTTTTTTTGTTACAATCTTTTATTGGGACTCCAAGTACTTTCTCGTCTTCCCAAAAGAGATCATCCTGAGATTTCTCTTTACTGCACTGTTAGGTTATATTCACACTACTCATAACTTTCTCTGAAATGACTGTTGATTTTTATCAGTCCATTTTGAAGGTTCACACCTCACAGTATATTAATGAAACATAAGCATAAATTAGATAAATGATTGCACTGGTCCTTCAGACAATTTTTTTTCTAAAACTTAATAATAAATTATGGTTATTTCTATTGGTACAAATGAGTTTAATATTTATATTTACTTCTTTGAATATTGTAATATGTTTTCTAGTATTCTTTCATTGAGCTTCTAATATTCAGTATGACTATTAGTTATGAATTCTGGTGATGTGTCTCTGGTAAAGTAATTTGAATCACTTGTGTGCTTCAGGTTTCCCATCCACCTGTAATCTATATGCCACTCCTCAAGGAAATATACAAATAAGTATTGTTTCAAAGCTTATGAGTGAAAAATGCAAAATAAATAAAAGTTATACATGCTAGTAATAAACTCAAACAATATTAGTATGTAAGCAATATTTAAATTAAAAAAAATGACTGATAGTTTTTAGATCTTTTAGTGCCTCTCCGAGAGACAACTCTTATTGAAAATTTCTGGTGTATATGCTGTAAGATTTTTTTTTTATTCTTTGACAAATATGCATATATCTATTTACAAGTACTTTATTATCAAGAAGTGATATTATACAACACTATATTATTCTGCAAGTGTTTTCCTCCACTTAACCATATCATGGACATTTAAAAAAACAAATAATAGAGCTTATCAGCGTTTTGAACAGCATAATATTCAATGTACTATTATTGTTTACCCATTACACTAGTGATAGAAATTTGAGTTGTCTCCATCTTTTTTTCTATTAGAAGCCTTTTACATAGAAAATCTTTATACCTACATTTTCCCTACTTGTACAAGTATTTCTACATAATAAGCTCTTAGAAATAGGATTGTTGACTAACAGGGTATGATAATTTTAAAATTGATAAATACTGCTCAATTGTCTTCCTACAAATTATAAAATTCATACACTCACCATCAGTTATGGAGAGGGGGTATTTTTCAATATCCTTACCAAAATTGGACATATTCATATTAAACCTTTTTTGTCAATTTGAAAGGCAAAAAAGTATATCTGATTGTTCTATTTTTCTTTTTCTGACCCTGATACCATGTGCTTTCTGAAAAATCTCTGTGTCAGCATCTGTGCTGTACATGAAATTCTATTGTCCCCAAACAGGCCCAGCTCAGATGACAGCTCTGCTTTGAAGTATTTTCCAGTCTCTTAAGCAATGCTAATTACTCAATTTCCGATATCTTATAACAGAGGTAGAGATTTACCTCCCAAATGCATTGCGGAGTTATTTGAAGATGAAGCCCATTTCTTAATCCCATATTTCTTAATTCACCAGTGCTTTGCACATATTAGGTGCAAACTGTTGTTTAGTTAAATGACTGCATGATAATCTCTTAAATTCGTCCTAGCGCTCATGGTGCTAGGATACTGTTACCTGGGACTTGTACACAGTTGAAGTTTTAGAAGGCAAAGAACTCTTATTTTGAAATGAGCATATATCTACTACTCATTACTCACATGTATATCAGGAATGGGTTTTGTTAACAGGGAAATTCCCAGGATGACCATTATGGAAACAAAAAAGAGAATAATGGCAAAGTACAGATAGTGCACTCCACAGATGATTTTGGGACAGTCACTGGCAGCCAAGCAAGTCCCTGTTCCATAGGCAAACTCTGCAATCATACGAATGAGGCCTATCACCAGTCCAGTCATTAGACCCCAGAAGGCTCCCTGCAAAAGAAACAAGAACAAAATCAGGGTATTTAGAAAAGGAGAAAAGCTTGTTCTAGTAGGTCATAATTATCATACTGTTGGCTTTCTCCACTAGGAACCAACAAATGGCTAACCTTGACCACAAGGTCACCAACGCAGGGAAAACGGGCCAATATGTGTGCTTGCTAGTGGGCTGTTGCTCTCCATGGTCCTGAAACACCATTGCACCATTGATTCTCCAGCTCCAGGACACGACAAGTATTCTCCGCTTTTCCAAAGTTGGTGTTATGCACCATTTGGTTTTCACGAAAGACCTACATTACTACCTGTTTTTGCTAACAGAAAGAAATCCGAAGATTTTCACTTTTACGGAAAAATAAAAAGCGAAATAGCGTTCAGCGTGTTTTTCAGCAAGCCATTTTATAGAGGCAGTGTGCACCAGAGCAACGAGAGTGGCCCCCACCAAGCTCCTTTCCTGGGAACCACACTCACCTTCTTAGCACCAAGCCATCTGCACTTTATCTTGATTTATTTTGTGCACCCATTAGCAACATGTGTCCTAATGTATCAGAAAAGTCTAAGAGAAGATATTTTTTGGGGGTCTGGAAACGTTCAACATTTTTTTCCATATAAATTAATGGTAAATATTTCTTCACTTTATGCCATTTTTGGCTTAGGAAATGTTTCATAGAGACATTCTACTTTTGGATAGCCGGGGAAAACCTGTACTGTTTACTCTGACCCAAGCTTAAGTTTACCTTGACCTTATTTTCTATACAGATGTAAAAACTTGTGATTTATTTTGTAGAATAAACAGAACTATGACTTATTTAATACAATTTGCGGAGTTGATATTATATAGTTATGATAGCTCTATTCAGATTTTGACAATTAAAAGCATTTATTTTTCTCTGAGAAGTGTGGGGGTGGAAGCATGTGTTCCCGGTTCCTCTGATCAAGATATTATGTTTAAGGGAAACAGTATTACATAGAGGTTAAGAGTATGAGATTTGGATGGAGAAAGACCTGAGTCTGAATCCCAAGATCCCACTTACTAATATTAAGTAACATGTGGACATGTGGAAAGCACATGATACTAATGTCCTGCACCTGTTCCCCATCTGACAGTTATAATAATAAAGCTAACACGTGGGAGCAATTAGGGATTAAATATATACGGTCCATAATAATCCAATATATATGAGATCCGACAATTAAGTTCGTGAATTCATCCTAGAAAAAGTGCTACATACCTCATTGCTAAATATCACTACTGTCTCCTTTGGAGTACTCCCCTTGGGAAGCTCTGCACTGTAGCCAGTGCCTAATCCACCCTCAAAGCAATTTTGGAACCCTTTGGGGCTGTCGTTGTATTACGCTTGATGTCCTGAACATCATCAAAATGTCTTCCTTTCAATATTTCCTTGATCTTCGGGTAAAGAAAGAAATCACTGGGGGTAAGATCAGGTGAATAGGGAGGGTGTTCCAATACAGTTATTTGTTTACTGTCTAAAAACTCCCTCGCAGACAGTGCCCTGTGAGCTGGTGCATTGTCATGATACATGAGCCATGAATTGTTGGCAAAAAGTTCAGGTCATCTAACTTTTCACACAGCCTTTTCAGCACTTCCAAATAGTCAACTTGGTTAACTGTTTGTCCAGTTGGTACACATTCATAATGAATAATCCCTCTGATATAAAAAAGCGTTAGCAACATCGGTGCAACAAGCTCACGAACTTAATTGTCAGAACTCATATATACATATACATATAATGGGATTTAACATATTTTGAACCATTACTAATGTGGTAGTGTTTTTTCTAAGCATTTCACATTTTAAAAATCTCTTTTAATCCTCATAGCCATCCTATAAGGTAGGCACCGTGATTGTCTTCATTTCACAGAAAGTCAGACAGTTTGCATAAGATCACAATAATATTAAGTGGCAGAGCCAGGAATGGATCCTGGCAGTCTTACTTCAAAACTTGTGTTCCTCAGCATGGTGCCATGTATGTAATAATATTTTGTAAGAGATATAAAGTCTGTACTATGAGTGTGCACTATATATTTCCACACGTTAGTGACAATCAAGAATTGTGGCTGACCACAATTGAAATTAGATGGACCTTGAGTTGTAAAACTTGGGTGGAAAGAATGAATTTCTCTACCAGTGAAAGAAATACATTTTTCTCATTCCAGCAGGAAAAGTTTCCCAATTTTCACTTACCTGTTCATTGACTCTTTTACAGAAGATGGCAAGCAGGAAGACAGCTGCAATTGGAGGCCCCAGGTAGCTAGAAATTGATTCCATGTAATGGAACAGTTGTCCATTTTGAGACACTTGTACTAATGGGACCCACAAAATGCTGATGACAATTAATAGAATGATAAATAGCCTGGGGAGAAAAACAATATGATTTGAATATTAAACAAAAGCATTATTGGTACATCCATTGTGTTTTAGTTTTTGAATTCATTCTTGAGGCCATTTAATGATTTTCCAAAGGAAAGCAAGCTCCTCGACCTCACGCCATGCCATGCTTAATGATTATGTCAGTGAAACGCCAGTAAAGCAATTGCTTGTCTGTAATTAGTCATAATAGCTTCCAATGTGAGATTAAATGCCCATTCATAAAAAAGTTCAAATGTCAGCAATTGATTAATAACACTCTAATGCAATATGTCAGTTAGAAAAAACACAACACTATTTCTAAGTAATTATTTGCATGATAAAGAAAGCAGACTCCCATTTTGGTCTTTTTCCTTGGACTGAGAGAAACTGAGTCAGTTCGCACAAGTAAGAATGAAAATATACTCTCTCCCAGAATGCTGAGTCCATTGGCCAGAAATCTAGTTTGTGCATTTTACTACTTGAGTACTTTGGCAGGTGGAAAGAATTGGTTAAAATATTGATATACAGTAAAAATCATGCTCCTGGGGTCCAGGGAGCATGACTGATTCACTTTTTAAAACTTCACAATATTCTGTGCTCTTTGTATGAATAAACAAACAATAATAATGTATTGGACTGTCTCTTAAAGGTCATTACTTGTCTGTGCTCACCTGAAACAGAGAGGTGGGAGTCAGGAGAGCTGGGGACAAGCATTTGGGCAGGAAACTGAGGCTCAATGATCCCTTTAACCTTTATAAAACCTCTGCAACCTCGCAATAACTAAATGTCATAAACCATGGAAAGTCCAAGCATGCACAGTGCCTAGAACACAGTAAAGATTCAATAAATAACACACCTGCTATCATTATTGTTATTATCATTGGAAAGCAAATCATGTGCCTCCTTTGCTCTCTTATCTTCAGTTGTTTTCTGTCTCCCATGGAAGAAAATCCAAAGTCCTGTTATGGCTTAAATGATCCTGCATGATTTTATCTCCGCTAACTTTCTGACCTTGTTTCCTATCACTTTCTACTTGCTCCTCATGTGCCAACTTCACTCCTTGCTGTCCTCACACACACCATACACGTGACTGTGGAGGAATGTGGCACTTTCTGTTCCTCCCCACAGCGCCATGGGGCTCCCTCCACACGTCTCTAAGGGCTCTGCTCAAATGTCACCTCCTCAGGGAGGGCTCCCTGAACACCTGTCTTAAGTAGCCTCTTAATCCTGCTTTAATTTTCTTCCCAGAATATATTTAATTGTCTATCTTCCCCACAAAAGTGCAAATCCCATGAAGCAGGAAATTATTGTTTACATGCATGTCCTTTTTTCATATTTGTATTCTGGGAGATAGTAGGTATTTAAGAAGAGAGAGAGGAAAAGAAAAATTCATTCAATTATCATTGAGACTTAAAGGGGATCTCAACCTATGTTAGAGTGGACTACTGCATCTTGGACCCACTGAATTCTGGATCAACACTTTTTACACCACATAAAGAAACACAGGTGACTTACTGATCTTTCTCTCCTGTAACATTTGTCTAGAGTCAAGATCTGGAGCAACTGAGCCCTTGGAATTTCTCCCTAAATGCTTAATTTACCAAAGCAATTGCTACTGTCTTCAACAAAGCACGATCTTATAAATAGGTGGTCAGTTTTTCCTGACACTCTATTTCCTAAAGAATGCAGTTGGTAAACTCTTCTGTAGTAGCGCGTGGATGGCCCTAATCTGTTACTTCCTTCATGGAAACTTCTAGAGATGACGCATTAACCTATGAGAGTAGGTTATACGCCATGGGAAACATTGTTGGCTTTCAGGAAGACACGGTTAGGAGAGAGTGTGAGAGGAGGAATAAGAGACAATCAGAGGCATTTGAAAGTCTGAAAAAAGCAACTATTTCATTTAAAATTATGGTCCCAAGTTTCGTATCTGGAAAGAGGTACATAAAGTTTGCTTAAATGTCCTTTAATGTCTCTTTTCCCATTGTGAAATTCAATGGCTAGTTTTTGTGAACCCAAAGATAAGTAGGCGCTATTTCATTTCTGTATCCCCGCTTTCCCAGAGAAATTTTAGACAGAAACTAGGATTCTCTCACCGTCCAGCTATAAGGAGCTCTCTCTCTGATGCGTGTTTCCTGACCTTGGTGTAGAGGTCCATGGTGAAGAGGGTGCTGGCGCTGTTGAAGATGGAGGTCAGGGAGCTCATGAGAGAGGCCAACATGACTGACAGCATCAGGCCTCGCAGCCCTGGGGCCAGAAGAGGTGCAAGAACTGGTTAGGAACTGGATGCTCTACAAGGGTTTTGCCAAACCAGAGAGTCATTCGAAGGTAAAAGTGTCACCTGGAACATTCACTAATTGATGTGCTTATCAACACATACCATTATGTGGTGTTTTCTGCATATGTCCTAGTGATTTGAGAATAATCAAGTATAGAATTTTAGTTCTAAATGTAAATTTAGAGACCGTTTGCCAGAACCTGAATGTGGAAGAGAGGAAACGATGTTGTAGCATCTTTTTGGGGGGAGGAAATCTTGGCTTTCTGAAGACTTAGGAAACCAGAGAGGAAAAAGCCTACTTGGTGGTTCTGTTGGAGAAGTGTTGGTGGACCAAACAAAGAGTTTTGAGATATTATGGCAAATTTGTCCTGCAGTTCCCTCTGTCTGTTAATAATGCCCTTAAATTTCATAGGACAAAGCATGGAATGAGGTGGATGGGTGATGTCACTTGTGGGTCATGCCCCCTTCCTTCTGACAATGTTTGTATATGTCAGAGAGGAGAAAGGTCACAGAAGCGTTAGCTAACCTTTGCTGGGCCTAAGCTGTGATATCACCTGGTCACTCCTGAGTTGTATATGTGATGATTTAATACATGTCTATACTGTGAAGTGGTTACCACAATCAACCTAATTACCATAGCTATCACCTCACAGAGTTATCATTTTCTTGTTTTGTGGTGAGAATACTTGAGATCTATTCTCTTAGTAAATTTCAAGTATACACTACATTATTATTAACTATCATCTCCGTACTGTACATTAGGCCTCCAGAACTTACTTATCTTATAACTGAATGTTTTTACCCTTTTACCAACATTTTTCCATCTCCGCCACTCCTAGCCCTGGCAACCACCATCCTATTCTCTGCTTCTGTGAGTTCCACTTCTTCAGGTTCCACGTGGAAGTGATGTCATGAAGTATTTGTCATTTTGTGTCTGGTTTATTTTACTTAGCATAATGTCCTTCAGGTTCATTCAGCTGTGTTGTCACAAATGGCAGCATGTCTTTCCTTTTTAAGGATGAATAACGTTCCATTATCTATACCTATATTTGTATATCTATCTGTCTATCATCACATTTTAAAAAATCCATTCCTTCATCTGAGCGTGGACATCTTACCATCAGGCATCAGTTCCATTACCAGCATTGGGTAGGCATAGTTAGTGCAGCCGACTTCAGTGCCACAGTGTTTCACACATTCAGAAGGGACGACACAGGCCACCTTGTCTGAGGATAGATTTACAAAAGTGGATTTAGTAAGTGGGGCCAAAACAGGTGAGATCGACAACCACTGGGCACAGAGACAAGTTGTAAGGTCGTAAGTGAGAAGAAACTGGAGAGTCAGCTTTGCATTCCATACCATGGACCTGGCCCTTCTTTGCCCAGAACATGATTTGCTAAGTGTCTCTCACACCTGTAGTTCCCCTTGCACTACCTAAGGGGCAGGGTTCTTCTTTGGGGTGTGGCCCAGCTAGAGCATTAGACCAAACAGAGGGAGCTGATTCCATCCTCCAGAAAAGCTGCAAGAGGATAAATCCTCCCAGAAGCACAGAACTCCAGAGATAAATCCACCACCACCACCACCACCACTACCCAGGAAGTTAGTCCTGTATGCAGTCATTTAGCCCATTTTCCCCATCAACATCTAAGAAGAGGTATCACTTGTAATGGTTGTTGGGATGACGCCCGATGTGGGATGATGTCTCATTTCATCCTGACAGGTTTACAATACCTTTTTATTGCTTACAACATTATGACAACAGATAGCAAAAATTGAAAACATCACCCAGAATACTAACATGTTAGCACAATAGCTTCTTTTAGTCTTTATTCCTTCTGATCCTTTTTTTCACAGAGAAATGTCTTTTTTTGTATAGATATGGTCATTGTTGAGGTAATACGTCGTATGCTTTTCTACATAATAATAATAATTTCAGCATTTTCCCAAGTTTTGATATAGTCTTTAGTCTCTTGTGTGCAATTTTCCATAAAGATGATATATAATAATATCTTTGGTCATTCCCTACTTGCTGAAATCTATACATTACATTTTTTATTGTTATAAACAACACTGAATGTTGCAATAAGAAGGGATGTCGGTTACTCGATGTTCATTTTAACAAGATTTCAGCTAAATAAACTGATGTCTAATTGAGAAAACATGAAGTGGATTCAGTGTTAGCTGATGCGTTGCCCCAATTAAAACCAGAGGTTTCAATTAGCCAAGAAATGTTCTGCCATATTTCCTTCACTTTTCATGAGAAAGAAAGAAAGTTGATTTTTGAGGCAGAGTTTCAATTTTAGTAGTTACTCTCCGCTGACTCAGAAATTAAAGCACTTCAAACAACCCCAAAACAGTGACAGTGGGTACAGTTCTCTAGCCATCATGGAGGGAGCAAGAAGGGACAGAGCATCTCTAAGACCTTGTCAGTCTGAGACGTCCTGGACTTCACACCCCAGCTCACCTAACTCACATTTCCCCAGTTCTACTTCATCCTCCTGCATTATCCTCTAGACTTTCTCAAATCTAAGCTACTCATGAAAACAGAACAAAAACAGTCTCACACGAACACAAGGAGACAGTCCCACAGTATAAAAAGGGATAAGGAAACAGAATGTCAAATACACCGTTGTTTTGTTTTGCTTCTGACCTTCTGCACAAGCTGTTATCTCCACCGGGAATTCTGGTTTTACCTCCCTACATAATGGGTTTTCTAGTTGTGAAGGTTTTAATACATCTTAAAACCACTGCTCCGAACTCAAGTGTAAAACAAGAAGATTCATGGGTTCAGGACTTGCCTGTGTACAGGATGCGGCTGATCATTCCCGGCATCACCATGAGAAACATGGGCAGCAGCTTCAGGTACCCACACATGATGCAGGCGGCCTTCACGTGAGACATGTCCTTGCCCGACAGGCAGCGCTGCACAATGACCTGTCAGGGAAAACATGCCCTAGTCACGCAGCCACCAGTGGCTGAGGTCACAGAAGGGGAGTGCCTCTTTTCAGGGATGAATGTTACAATGAAAAATGGGGTCCTGACTAGGGGAGAATAATGAGCTTCAGAGTAAAATCAGGACTTGAATCCTTGCTATTCTTTTTTTTAAAAAATTAAAGTTTATTGGGGTGACAATTACATAGGTTTCAGGTGTACAATTCTGTAATAGATCATTTATATATCACATTGTGTGTTCGCCACCTGGAGTCAGTTCTCCTTCCATCAACCATGTATTTTTGATCCTTCACCCTCATCTACCACCCCTCTCCCCCCTTACCCTCTGGTAACCACTAAACTATTGTCTGTGTCTATGAGTTTTTGTTTCTTCATTTGTTTGTCTTGTTCCTTTGTTGTTTTCAGTTTTGTATCCCACATATCAGTGAAATCATTATGCTATGTGAAATCAGTCAGACTGAAAAAGTAGAGAATCTTTGCTCCTCTTGCATGAGTATTTGACTTCTGTGAGTTTCAAGTTTCTCATTTCTAGATAGGGTTATCTCTTGTAGGGCATTCTGAATATTTGAGATAATGTTTGTAAGACTCTTGGTACATAAACTTCACTACACATCACTGCTATTAAAATATGTTTACGGATCCCAGGCTGCCTTGCAACAATGGCCATGTGCTCCTCTAGCTATAAAGCTGTCACTACTGATCTTTGCTACAAGTTGTGCCTTTGATATTGTAGGCACTAAATAAGCAACATACTCATTAGTATCTCTCTACTATTGGGGAGCAATTGTCCCATTGGGAAATCAAGCCCATTTCCACAGAGCCAATGAGCCATCAGAATAGAATCCTGAGATACTCATCTCTAGATTTCTTTAGACTATTCTGAGGACCTCACTGAGTTATGAATGAAATATGGTGGTCCCGGGAAAACCAATTCACATAATTTCATAATTTGTACTTAAATTACGTAATCTCTTGACTAAGAATTTTCTAGCCAATCAGGATTTCTACCCATAATGCCATAACTTCTTGACATTTTTCTTCTCAAGGAATGTCAGAAAAATAGGGATTTTTTTTTTTCCTGCTTAATTCTCTTTGGAGAGACAAATATGTTAGGGATTGCAGCAGTGTCATTTAATGCTTGGGAGCAGGTGATATTTTTAGATAGAAGGCTACAAGCAGACAGTTGGAGGAACAATGCAAATTACAGGTGAGGAGGGGATCCCTGTGAGCAGATATCAGGTGTCAGAACTTAGGGTGAATGTGAGGCCACTTGTAGGAGGCAAGTCAGATGGTCAGACACAAAATGTAAATAATAAAGATGGTTTTACATGTCAATGATGAAAGTATGCATTCTTTGGTAAATATGCTGAGAAAATCAGTTTATTATATAAAGAAAAAGAAAACTGATTCCACTCTAACATCACAAGTGACCATTGAGTCAAGATGGGTTAAAATTGTGAAATTACAAATTTGAGCTGACAGAGACTATTTACGGTAAGGAAAACTTAAAAATAATAAAAACAAACTCAAATACTATAAGAAAGAACATCCAGGAGACATAAACAAGATCTTGGAAGTCATATATACAAAGGCAGAAAAACTTGAAGATAAACTTGAGGAAGTTTCCCAGAGAGTAGAGCAAAAGACCAAGAGATGGAAGATGGGAAGAAAAGCTAAGAACACCAGAGAACCAGCCGAGGAATACCCCAAAATACAAGGTCCCCAAAAGAAAGAAAAATGGAAGTAATCAAAGAAATAATCTCCCCATCCGTAGTACATTGTGGTGAAATTTCAGAACACTGAACAAAGGAAAAACAAGCTTCCAGAGAGAAAAGACAGGTCACATCCAAAGAATCATGAATAACTTCAGGCTTCTCAACAGTAATGGTGGAAGTCAGAAGACAATGAATCTATGACTTTTGGGAAATTATTTCCAATCTAGAAATATGCATATAGCCAGAGAATCATTTTAGGAAAAGTTGGAATAAAGACATGTTCAAATATGTAAATTCACAATAAATTTGTCTCCTGTCTTTCACAAGAATTTACTGGATAATTCAATTGTCCTGATAGAAGAAGTAAACCCAGAAAGAAGATGATGTGGAATACTAGAAATAGGAGATATAACACAAGAAGGAGGCAAAGGGAATCCCAAATATGGTAGTGAGTGGGGTCCTGGATTAGGATGGGCACCAAGCATAGAGAACAACTTGACAGTTTGTGAGAAGCCAAAGGCCCTGGGAGAAAATGAGGAAAAGAGTTGGTAGAGTACTTGATGTGTTTGTAAGTATTAGAGGAGAATTAGGTAATTTGCAGAGGGCTCGTTGTTTAACGAGTAATAATTACCAAGAAAATTTAAACCAAACAATTAATAATTATTTACTAGAAAAATTATTTACCTAGAGAAAAGAAAAAGCTAAAGACAAATCAGAGACTCTCATGTGGCTCAGCTATGAATTATTATTGTGTAGTCACACAAATGGTAGCACTCAATGCTGATCTCACCAAAATTGTGAATTAGATCTACTGGGAGGGTGGGAGGACAGGAAGTATGCTTGTGTGGGATTGAGAATGGAAAGTTGAAAGAGGGACACCCTCAACTCTCATTATGGGGAGCCAATAGAAAAACCCCAAAACTTGAAAACCAAGATGGAGAAGCTTTCATTTGAAAAATCTGGGGATCAAATTTATCGCAAATTCTGATTCAGTGGGTCTGGGTAGCATCTGAAAGTGTTTATTTCTAATGGGCTCCAAGGTGACACCCATGCCAATGGTTTACAAGCCATACATCGAGTACAAGGCTATGGAGAATAGAAATATTAATACACACCAAAATACGTAATTAAAGGAGCTGAAGGTATTTTCCTTTGAGAGATAAGAAATAGGGTAGAGACAGGGACACCAGATAGCTATTTTTCACAAGCTTTTAGAAGAGTCTGACTCTTTAAATGATGTATGTGTATACGCAAAATAAAAACTAGATGTTTTCCTATGAGAGGAAAAAGAATAACATAAACATATTCACACACCACACATGCACTTTACCTGATCTGTGCACCAGTACCACGCAGCTACGATGGTCATTCCAACTATCATTCCTGGCCATGGAATATCCCCGGTGATGGGATCTCGAAAAATGTGGAATGAGTCTGCCTGAGGAGTGTAGCATTTGGAGCTAATTGTCAGGTTGTCCCCCTCGACTATGGATGGGATGGCATTCATGTACTTCTCTGTAAAGCTCTCATAGCCTCCGACTTCGGCGAATGCTGAAAAGGCATTGTACGAAATAAAATGTCTCACAGACATCTAAGATACCCAGTGTTCATAATTATTCCTTTATGGTGGAGGTACCCAAGCACCTCCAATCAGCCACGTCAAATCCTCAATGTCCTTCTCCCAGGATCCATGTCTTTCTATTATAGTATCTCATGGGCATTAACCATGCTACCAGATTTATTTTTGCAATGTTATAAAGCAAATTACCCTTCCATTTTTCTTCTTATGGTACTCTTGAAAATTTTGATTTAGTGTCTAGCCTAATGGTAAGGATAAAACTGTTAGCCAACAGACTGATATTGATGTCTCATAACCACCCAGAGCAGAAACAAACCCAAAAGTGAGCTAACAGAGTAAGCCTGACAAAATCAGCCATCAGAAAGCCCCAAACTTCTCTGAAAGGGCCCATAAGTGATGGCCTCTCTTCCAGACGTAGAGCTTGGCTGGTCTGAGCTTATTACACACAGTCTGGTTTCCTGGTGCACTACTATGTTGTACTGATGTTACAATAAAAAATTGGGAAAATAAGAAGCAGAAACTGGAGGAAGCAGATTATATGTGGTGAGAGGAAATGGTTAGACTCAGCCCACTGGGGGTGTGGGAAGTCTAGACAGGTGTAGAAAAGAACCACAATAGATGGAAAGCCTAGAAAGATGAGCCCAGGCATCTTAGGTTCAAATGATGCAAAAATCGTTGGAGTATTATGCGTTTGTAGAGTTGAGGTTGACATTAATTTACTTCGTCAGTACTTATTTAACAATGAATACTAATTTAACAAACAAAAATGTTTGTATGTGCCAAATATTGTGCTGGGATCCTGTGCAAAATGAATTTGCAAGGCAGGAACTCAACCTAGTGAAGGATATAGACAATACAAGGAAATTGTTCTGATAAGGGGAACATGGTTGGTAACAAAAATACATGAGGGATCCTAGAGGATGAGAGAGTCCCTACTCCTTATCCTAAGAATGGAAGAAGTGAGACTTAGAGAGCCTGATGCTATGGAGTGCATCATGAAGGTGAGAAACCAAAGAACCATGAACAGGAATAGTACGGGAGTTCTGGCTAACTAAATAGAAAGTTCACAAGGGATTGATACCAATCATTGCCTCTGGAGCAGCACTGTGCAACAGAACTTTTTGCAATGATAAAACTGTTCTATATCTGTGCTGTCCAATAGCCATATATTAAGCACTTGAAAAATGGCTAGGCAAATGAGAAACTGAATTTTTAATTTTAATTAATTTAACTGAAATAGCCTTATGTGACTAATGGCAGCCATATTGTGTTAAAATCACCAACTGCTGTTTTTGCAATTCTGTTGCTTTTTGCTTCATGTATCTTCAAGCTTTGTGATTAGGTGCATACATATTCAGAAATGTTATATATAGGACAGCTTGAGCGGATGTTATATATGTTATAACGTTATATGTAGTACAGCATGGTGGCTGTAGGACAGGAGAGTGATGAAGAAATTTATTTTCACCCTATATCCTTTTTACAGTGTACATGGATTTCCTATGCAAAGATAAACAAACACTATAATAACCGCCCCCCCAAATTAGTGAGCTATAAATTTGATTCATCAATAGTGCTTGCCGAAGAGAATGAACTGATGATACTAAGTAAGAGTCATAAAAGAAATTCCAACCTGTGTTTGTATATTCTAATAATAGAGGGAGTAATGAATGTACTTTAATAATTTCCATCCAAAACAGTCATAATGAAATAATATTCAATTACCTAAATTTTCCCTAATATTTAATCCTTTATTTTATGAACCTTTTATGTAACCGAAGGGTTTCTGTGCATTGACTCCAAAGCACCAATATTTTTGTAAAATTATCAGCCCAAGGATATTAATTTTGTTCATTCTGAACACAAAGTAGTAAGAGGAAACAAGATAATTGACCCGAGCAACAATTTTTGTAAAGGAAGTTAAGTTCCTCCCTCATTTCTTCATGCTGAGATAGTACAGCAAGAAAGAAGTTGGGCAGACATTTCAAAGATGTGAATTACATAAATGATTGGAAATGTGACCAGACAGAACTGGGAGGCAGCAGTAAAGAGTGAACAGCCTGAACAGACACAAATGCCATGATTTGCTTACCAAACCCCATGAGAATAAAAGAACCTATCAGCATGACGATGGTCTGCAAAGTATCTGTGTAAATAACCGAGGCCAAGCCCCCTGTGGAGAGGAAGAAAAAAACAGATATTTTATTCATGTGCCTTCATCTATTTGCCTTTACCTCTAGGTTATCCTCTACCCAAACCCTGGAAATGACTCAGCAGAGAATATATCAAAAGCTCCTGCATGGGCCACAAGCTCCTCTTGGTCACGTTGTTTTTGCTCTAGTGTGGTTACATATCATTGTTTCAATAGTGGAGTACCAGATATAGTTGTTAATTTGTGTTTTGCTGCAATGCTGTGCGTACAACAACTACTCTTTTAACTCTAGACTCACTAGACTTAGTCAATAAGAGGACTCCTTCATGAGAATGTCAGAAAAAGGGTGATCCTGAAAACAGGTGATTCATGCCCTCTTCTCTCGTTTATTCTGACACTTAATCAATGCATTATGATAATTTATTCAATTTATTTAAATACAGACGGTGCCAAAAAATGTATATATATTTTAAGAAAGGAAGAAACTGTATTAAAATTGCACTGATGGTAACCACTTTGAGCACCCCTGATAATTGCTGATGTCAAATGTGACTTGTATTCATCTTTTGTTATCGGTATATATTGAGTATTACAATTTTAATACAGTGTTTTCCCTCTTAAACTGTGTATACATTTTTTGAGGACCCTCTGTATAGCTGAAAGAATTCAGCTTATTCATCTCTCACTTATTTCATGTATGAAAATCGCTCCAGAACTGTCTTGATTATTCAAGATTTTATTTTTCTTTCTTTTTTCCAATTGAGCTGGTGTACTTGACTTTTCATAAGTTAGTGTGCGTGAGACGCTATACCAATGTAGCTGGCTCATGAATGCCTACTTGGACTCTCCCCACATACCTTCTCCCCACAAGCAACCCACTGCTCTCGTCCTCCTCTCCTGATTCTGCCACTCAGAGCCCACTTCCATGCCCTGGCATCTTATATTCATTTGGGCCCTGCCTTGGATTTGCCAGTCTCATGTATGAGTTGTTATTTCATCCTGACCTCCCATGTGTGTGATACTCTGGATTCCAAATGCCCAGCTAGGTACTGAACACAGAGCTGAGCCAAATGAGCATTTTCCCCCACCCACCGTGTCTCTATCCTCCATCAAGGTGCCCATGCCTAATACTGAGGACTCTGTCTCCTTCCTTCTAGTTGTGATTCCAGGCTGTGCTGACTCTCAGAATGGGAATAAAAGCATGTCCTTATCTTGGTGATGACAGCACTAACACTGAGGTTGCTAATTGCAGGTTGGGGTGAGAGGAGCAGAAGACAGCATGGCTGAGCTCCCCATGCAGTGGACTCACCAGTGATCGTGTAGATAGCAGTGATGGCCAAGAGGATGAAGATCGCCAGGTAAAGGTCCAATCCCAGGGCCAGCTTGATGAATATGGCTCCTGAAAATATGTCCAACTAGAAAGGGAACAGTCATAATAGAAAAGAAACACACATTCCATCACTTAGCTGTTCGCTGATGACTTCCCACTAATCTTTACGGTAGCTACACGTGCCATCTCTGCGATCCAGTTATGAAGTCCTTGGAAGCCAGATCTCATCCTCAGAGGATTAATTATTAGACTGACCCTAGAGAAGAACCATGAGTGAATGAATGGAAAATACTACCGCTTGTGTAGACTGCATTTTCATGATTGCCAGTGGAGAAACAACAACAAAAACTAGGGAAGTAGATAGAGGAGTCCCAGAGTAAGCAATGGTTATGTTAGAAAGGAAGGTACTTGAGCATGTTTGGGTAGAAAGCAAGTGGTACAATATGATGGAGGGGGTGGTAATTATGAAGCAAATAGTTAGAGACATTGAGAGGAGATGGGATCAAGAGTAGGCATAGGCAGAGTGGTGGAAAGAAGGAAAGAATGAGGCAAATGTAGGCTATTTGAATGGGATGGGGGTGGGGTGTACATGGTTCATGTCTAAATTTTCTACATAAAGTGCGAGGTGAGGCTTTCTGATAAGAGGCAGAGGTCCAGGAGCTAAAAAAGTTATGAAGAGTTTGGAATAGTCATTGAGAGGACCAGGGAAAGTATTTTTAAAAACACAGGCAAAAGGATTATTGGTTGGGATTTAGAGGTCAGCAGGGAGTTGTGCAGAGAGACTCTAAGATCATGTCCACCCAGCTCTGTCTGGACTCCTGGACCCCAAGTGTGCTTCCTAGTTTCCCTGATGTTTCCTCAACACAACTTGTGCTGGCCCCCTTTGGATCTGCCTCTTCAACTCTGATGCCACCAGGCTCCGCATCAAAAATAAAAAACCAAACCAAAACATAGCATATAAGCATAACATACAAGTGTGCTAGTTAGAAACACAGAAGTAAACTACCTGGATGGAGGCACAGAGTAAGTGGGAAGCTGGATTCACTCAGGGTTGGAATTTTGCTAGGGGACTTCAATGAAAGGGGAGATTGGCAAAGAAATTGAGGCTATGTGCTGAAGAGTAGTTACTAGGATTGGTCATGGAAACTAAGGCAAAGGAAAGCATGAGTGAGGCGAGGGAAAGGGATAAAGTGGCAGGATTCAGAGTCAGAAAAATTAGAGGGAGATTTCTTCATAGAACTTTGGTTTGGAAGGAGTGTCACAGGAGATGGTGGTTTTTTCCTCCTTAAGATTTGAAATAAAACTTGACATGTTATCATCTCGCCAGACATTCAGGTTGGTGAAAAGCCTGTACTTGATTATCTGAGCCTAGCACCTAACTCTGTGTTACAAACACAAAGTGTTTCCTGCCACTTTGTTATCCCTGGGTTTTCAAGGAATGTGACTACTGTGCAAATTGAGGGAAGATTGGGCATTTTATAAAATTGAATATTTATTAAACAATTATTTACCATTTCAGAAAAGATATTGTGTACTGAGATGTCACTCATGTTTGAGTGGCCATGAAACATACCTGCATCTGTCTGCATTTATAGCTGTGACATTCATACTGACCTAGATGGCGGGCAATTATTTAACCACTGCATGAAGACTTGCGTATTCACACCTAATCATTTTCCTATTAAAACACACGTGATCTTATTATGAGTTCCTTGACTTTTGTTTCTCTTATATAGCACAATTAAGGCATTAAATTGATGATTTTGAAGTTATATATAAGTAGCTTATATTAACAATGATTTTTTATTGTGGATATATATATATATATATACATAAAACTTGACTTTTTGTCATGTACAATTCAATGAATTAATTATATTAACAATGATTATAAAGTATTTCTCATAAAAAGGAAGCTTTCCATGATCCAGGATTTTCTTTTGCTCTTGAAGGACATTAGGACCATTTTCAATATCTGAACAAAGTTTGTAGGTTACATATTAGTTTGTATCAAACTTAGTTTTCTGATTTAAACAGTTTGCAGTGTGGTTTTCTAACAGAGCGCCAGTGTCTTTAAGGCACAGGGACTGAAATATTTAGGGGTAAAGGTGCAGTGTGTCTACAATGATTCTCAGTGTATGTATTATTGGAGGGTGAGACCAGTGAACATGACGATCTTTTTCAAACCAGTAGCCAGGGAGGATTGTCACAGCTGTCCTGTCCTAACTCCTTATAATGATCTGTTTAATGAGTAACCAAGACAAAATCTGTTATCAGAGTGTAATAGGGCACAAAAGGTCACGTCTGAGATTAATCATTATTAACATCACTTAAAACATAACCATGTAGGTAAGAATGGACTCCTGCTATGGTATCTTTCCAGCTGACCACAGACTTTGCACAGTCCATTCAGCTCCTCATCGTTCCATCTCCTCCCCACCACCAGGAAACTTCCACCGCAGGACGCTGCATCCCTTGGGGCCCCTATGACTCTCTGTCATTCTGCTCCAGCACCTTGTTCATGCTCTTTAGGACCACAAAGCTGGAGACATCAGAGACAGAGGAGAACTGGGAGATCATTGAGTCCCACCCACTTGTGGGACATTGCAAGCTCCTCTGCTTCCCTTGGCCTCTCCTAATTTTCCAGTCCAGGGGGCTTGTTTAAGTGCTTTCTAGCCACCCCCATGAGGACAACCTCCACTTTCATCCAGCAGGGAACACCCCCTTTCCTGGGTGTCCATGACACGTCTGCTGTACTTGCCTACCCACTCGATTCCAGTTCCCATTGTAATACGTTTGCAGATATTGTCATGAAGTGTGAACAATTTCATAGTTAAATTCTTATCTCCTTAACCATATGGTGAACTTCTAGTGCACAGGAATCTTTGTTAACGCTAGCATGGAGCTCAATAATACACAGTAAGTGCTGGGAAATGCTCATATTGCGTCAGGAAGGCTCATGCCATCTAATCTAAGCAGCTGGTTTGCTTCCACCAATGACTCAGCTCAACAGAAGAGCAATAGTGGGGGTCAGCTTATTCTCTCATGAACTACCTAGACTATGAACTTGTAGGAGATTAACTCATTAGTCATGAGAAACAAACATGAGAAACAAACGAGTTACTCTTTGTTTTCTACACGTGCTGCTGAATCTTCAAATTCCTTTCTTCTTCCCTCAGTGATTATCTCCAATAAATTTAACTTTATACAAACTTTAGAATTCTTTTAACACTTATTTGTGACATCTGTTTTATAGGGGTGGTCTTAGATAAAATAAATTTAAGAAAAGTCAGTATCATACTACATAGCACTTTCCTTCTAGTTCACATGTCCGATAATCAAGCTGAAAATAAATAGACTGGCTCTGACAAAGAGAATAACGAGGTTATTGTGCAGTGGAGAGGCAGGGGGCCAAAGAATCCTCCTCTTTTCTCCTACTAAATAATTGTGCTACTTGAATGAGACCTTTTGTTTTTTCCTGTACATCCATTTTTTTTCACATCGTTAATAAAAGGGTGAGATTACAGTCTGGAGCCTCTCATGACTTGAAATTATTTTACTCTATGAACGCAGGGTCTCTGAAGCCCTTTTATCCCATAAAAACCTTGGTAGAGAGAACCCCAGGTAGTTTAAGACATCCAGATGGCTTGACCCTGTTTATAGTTGATAGGCCACACACCCGGTTCTCTGGTCTTAGCACTGTAGCCCCATCAAAGCAACCTGGTGAAGCTGCAATGCCAGGAGCACTGAACTCACTGAGATTCTCAAAGCCACACAGATGAAAAGGGAGAGGACGGACAGGTAGATCTGGAGTCGCTTCCCGCCAAACCGCTTCCTCAGGTATTCCGGCATGGTCATCACCTGGGGAGACAAACAGCAACAGGGACTCACCTGGAGATCCCAGCATGTTTAGATTATTCAACATTTACTAAGCACCGAAGAGCGGGAAAGCTCATGTGTGGCACCTTGGGAAATCAGAGAGGCGAAAAAGACACAGTTCCTTGGAAGAGCAGCAAGGCTGGAATGAACACAGATGTTGGAATCAGACAGTCTTGGGATCTGTTGTTCCCAGCACTGACATTTACTAGAAGGCTGACGTTTAGCAAATGACAATCTCCCTGAAACTCCATTTTTTTCTTTTGTAAAGTGGGTGTTTCATATGAAGGTAGATGTAAAAAAGAACAAGACAAACAAAGAAACAAAAACTCATAGACATAGACAATAGCTTAGTGGTTACCAGAGGGTAAGCAGGGAGGAGGTTTGTAGATGAGGGTAAATGGGATCAAATATATGGTGATGGAAGGAGAATTGACTCTCGGTGGGGAACACACAATGTGATATATAGATGATGAATTACAGAGTTGTACACTTGAAACCTACATAATTTTACTATCATCACCTCAACAAATTTTAATAAAAAATAGACTTTTGTGTCTGGGACAAGAAAATTTTTAAGGTTTTTGATAGCTATTGTCATATTGTCTTTCAGAAAGTCTATTCTGTACCAATTTATCGTCCCAGCACAATACTCCTTTCAGTGGAACTCTTTATGGAAACTTTTTCAGTCAATTGAAAAAAAAAGTAGATGTAAAATACCTACACCACCACCAAATGCACTCAACAAATAATTTTTATTATTTTTACCAATGATGTTGAAGTCTACTAAAAATATTGTAAATGATGAACCACAATTGTGGTACGTAATAAATTGATAATTGAACAAAATGCAAATATGTATTTGGGTATATATTTATGTGATTATCATTATTGGAAAGAAGAGAATTATACTAAATCTCTACTTAGAGAAAAACCCGTGGCGATCTCTACTGAAATATGAGATCAACTGTGACGCGTAGCATAAAAGAGGCAGCTTTCTGGTTTCATCGTAGCAGATTGAGCTCATGATTTAATCTCCTCCAGTACAAAAGAATGTTAAATAAATATTTGTATAATATTCTCAAAAACAAGAAGGGGAATTCTTTTTTTTTTTTTTTTTTTTTAACAACATAAATATTTATTTATTTATTTATTTATTTATTTTTTTTTTTTTTTTTTATACCCCTTTTTTTTTTATTAATTAGTTTCAGGTGCACAAGACAAAGCAAAACTTAGACATTTATCATTTATATCCCTCACACTGTGTGAACCCCCCTCCCCCCATCCACTATCCCTCTGTACGTTCCCAAAACCTCTCACCTTCCCCTTATCCCCACCCCCCTGCCCATCTAGCAACCCTCAGTTTTTCCTCCATTTTTCCAAAACTGTTTCTGATTAGTTCATTCACTTATTCTTTTCTTTAGATTCCACATATAAGTGAGATCATATGGTATTTGTCTTTCTCTTTCTGACTTATTTCACTTAACATAATGTTCTCTAGGTCCATCCATGTTGTTGCAAATGGTAAGATTTCTTTCTTCTTTATGGCTGCGTAATACTCCATTGTATAAATGTACCACAGTTTCTTAATCCAGTCATCTACTGATGGGCATTTCGGTTGTTTCCAGGTCTTGGCTATTGTATATAGTGCTGCAATAAACATAGGAGTGCATAAAGATTTTTGAATTGGAGTTTTGGATTTCTCCGGATAGATACCTAGGAGTGGGATTGCTGGATCATAAGGTAGTTCCATTTTCAGATTTTTGAGATATCTCCAAACTGTTTTCCATAGTGGCTGCACCAATCTGCATTCCCACCAACAGTGCACCAGCGTTCCCTTTTCTCCGCATCCACGCCAGCACTTGTTGTTTGTTGATTTATTGATGATAGCCATCCTGACTGGGGTGAGGTGGTATCTCATTGTGGTTTTTATTTGCATTTCTCTAATGGTTAGTGAGGTTGAACATTTCTTCATATGTCTGTTTGCCATCTGTGTGTCCTTTTTAGAAAAATGTCTCTTCATGTCCTCTGCCCATTTTTTAATTGGGTTGTTTGTTTTTTGGAGTTGAGTTGAGTGAGTTTTTATAAATTTGTGATATTAACCCCTTATCAGATATATCATTGGCAAATATCTTTTCCCAATCAGTAGGATCCCTTTTTGTTTTATTGATGGTTTCCTTTGCTGTGAAAAAGCTTTTTAGTTTGATGTAATCCCACATGTTTATTTTTCCTCTTACTTCTCCTGAGGATATATCAGTAAAAATCTTACTCCGGGTAATGTCTGTGAAGTTTCTTCCTATATTTTCTTCTAGGAATTTTATGGTTTCAGATCTTACATTTAAATCTTTAAGCCATTTTGAATTTATTTTTGTATGTGGTGTAAGGAGGTGATCCAGCTTCATCTTTTTGCATGTGTCTGTCCAAGTTTCCCAGCACCATTTATTGAATAGACTGTCTTTACCCCACCGTACATTCTTGCTTCCATTGTCATAGATTAAGTGGCCATATAGGCATGGATTTATTTCTGGACTCTCTATTCTGTTCCATTGATCTATGGGTCTGTTTTTATGCCAGTACCATGCTGTTTTGATTACTGTAGCCTTGTAGTATAATTTGAAGTCAGGTATTGTTATACCTCCCACTTTGTTCTTATTTCTCAAGATTGTTGAAGATATCCGGGGTCTTTTGTTATCCCATATAAATTTTAGGATTATATGTTCTATTTCTGTGAAAATGTCGTTGGTAGTTTGATAGGAATTGCGTTGAATATATATATTGCCTTAGGCAGTATGGACATTTTAACTATATTAATTCTTCCTATCCATGAACATGGTATGTGTTTCCATCTATTTGTATCTTCTTTCATTTCTTTCTTCAGTGTCTTATAATTTTCTGAGTACAGATCTTTTACTTCTTTGGTTAAATTTATTCCCAGGTATTTTATAGTCTTTGGAGCAATTGTAAATGGAATTGCTTTTTTAATTTCTCCTTCTGATGTTTTATTATTGGTATATACAAATGCAACTGATTTCTGAATATTAATTTTGTATCCTGCTACTTTACTAAATTCATCTATCAGCTCTAATAGTTTCTTGGTGGAGTCTTTAGGGTTCTCTAAATATAGTATCATATCATCTGCATATAATGACAGTTTTACTTCCTCCTTACCGATTTGGATGCCTTTTATTTCTTTTTCTTGTCTGATTGCTGTGGCTAGAACTTCCAGCACTATGTTGAATAGAAGTGGAGAAAGTGGGCAGCCTTGCCTTGTTCCTGATTTTAAGGGGAATGGTTTTAGTTTTTCCCCATTGAGTATGATGTTAGCTGTGGGTCTATCATATATGGCCTTTATTATGTTGAGATATGATCCTCTATTCCCACTTTCTTAAGGGTTTTTATCATGAATGGCTGCTGAATTTTATCAAATGCTTTTTCGCCAATTGATATGATCATATGATTTTTATTTTTCATTTTGTTAATGTGGTGTATCACATTAATTGATTTATGGATGTTGAACCACCCTTGCATACCAGGGATGAATCCCACTTGATCATGGTGTATAATCTTTTTAATATATTGCTGAATTCTGTTTGCTAGTATTTTGTTGAGGATTTTTGCATCTATGTTCATTAGCGATATCGGCCTGTAGTTTTCTTTTTTGTGGTGTCTTTGTCTGATTTTGGGATCAGGGTGATAGTGGCTTCGTAAAAGTGTTTGGGAGTCTTCCTCCTCTGGATTTTTGGAAGAGTTTGAGGAGAATAGGTGACAATTCTTTTTGGAACGCTCTGTAAAATTCACCTGTAAAGCCATCTGGTCCAGGGCTTTTGTTTGTTGGGAGATTGTTGATTACTGATTCAATTTCCTTGGTGGTAATCAGTCTATTCAGGTTTTCTGTCTCCTCTTGAGTTAGCCTTGGGAGGTTGTATGCATCTAGGAAATTGTCCATTTCTTCCAGGTTGTCAAATTTGTTGGCATACAGTTGCTCATAGAAATTTCTTAGGATTTTTGTATCTCTGCAGTGTCTGTTGTCACTTCTCCTCTTTCATTACTGATTTTATTAATTTGGGTCCTCTCTCTTTTTTTAATGAGTCTGGCTAAAGGTTTGTCAATTTTGTTTATCTTCTCTAAGAACCAACTCTTGGATTCATTGATCTTTTGTATTGTTTTTCTGGTTTCTATTTCATTTATTTCCGCTCTGATCTTTATTATCTCCTTCCTTGTACTCCTTTGGGCTTATTTTGTTGTTCTTTTTCCAGATCCCTTAAGTGTGAAGATAAACTGTTGATTAGTGATGTTTCTTGTTTCTTTAGGTAGGCCTGCAGTGCTATGAACTTCCCTCTTAGGACTGCTTTCGCTGCATCCCATAGATTTTGGGTCGTTGTATTTTCATTTTCGTTTGTCTCGAGATATCTTTTGATTTCTTCCTTGATCTCCTGTTTGACCCATTCATTGTTTAGTAACATATTATTCAGCCTCCATGAATTTGTGTGTCTTCCAGTCTTTTTCCTGTAGTTCATTTCTAATTTCATAGCACTGTGGTCAGAGAAGACAATTGGTATGATTTCAATTTTCTTAAATTTATCCAGACTTGCTTTGTGGCCTAACATATGGTCTATCTTGGAGAATGTTCCATGTGCGCTTGAGAAGAACGTGTATTCTGCAGCATTGGGGTGGAATGCTCTGAAAATATCGGTTAAATCCAAGTGGTCCAATGTGTCATTTAAGGCTGTTGTTTCCATATTGATTTTCTGTCTGGAAGACCTGTCCCTTGTTGTCAGAGGTGTGTTGAAGTCCCCTACTATGATAGTGTTACTGTTGATCTCCATCTTTATGTCAGTCAATATCTGTTTTATATATTTAGGTGCTCCTATGTTGGGTGCATAGATGTTTACTAGGGTTATATCCTCTTGTCGAATTGATCCCTTTATTATTATATAGTGTCCATCTTTGTCTTTTAATATTTTCTTCATTTTAAAGTCTATTTTGTCAGAGATAAGTATTGCAACTCCAGCTTTTTTCTCATTTCCATTTGCATGGAATATCTTACTCCAACCCTTCACTTTTAGCCTGTGTGTGTCTTTTGATCTGAGGTGAGTCTCTTGTATACAGCATATACAAGGGTCTTGCTTTCTTATCCATTCAGCCACCCTATGTCTCTTGATTGGAGCATTTAAACCATTTACATTTAAAGTGATTATTGATAAGTACATAGTTATTGCCATTTTTAAATTTGTGGATAAGTTGTTTTCGTCTTTCTTCTATTTACAGAAGTCCTTTTAGTATTTCTTGCAATGCTGGCTTGGTGGTAATGAATTCCTTTAGCTTATTCTTTTCTGGGAAGCTCTTTATCTCCCGTCAATTTTAAATGATAGCCTTGCTGGATAAAGCAACCTAGGTTGTAGGCCTTTGTTTTCCATCACTTTGAGTATCTCCTGCCACTCCCTCCTGGCCTTCAATGTTTCTGCAGAAAAGTCATTTGATAGTCTTATGGGAGTTCCCTTGTATGTAACCCTCTGTCTTTCTCTTGCTGCTTTTAGGATTCTCTCT
This sequence comes from Rhinolophus sinicus, assembly GCF_036562045.2. Taxonomy (NCBI): domain Eukaryota; kingdom Metazoa; phylum Chordata; class Mammalia; order Chiroptera; family Rhinolophidae; genus Rhinolophus; species Rhinolophus sinicus. Next base: position 18,940,233 of record NC_133765.1, on the reverse strand, counting down.
TTGTCTTTAATCTTTGCCATTTTAGCTATAATGTGTCTTGGAGTGGACCTGTTTGGGTTTATCCTGGTTGGAACTCTCTGCACTTCCTGGACTTGTATGTTGGTTTCCTTCATCAGGTTAGGGAAATTTTCAGACATTATTACTTCAAATATGTTCTCAATCCCTTGTTTCTTCTCTTCACCTTCTGGTATTCCTATGATGCATGTTGTTGCGCTTGATGTTATCCCATAGGTCTCTTAAACCATCTTCATTGTTTTTTATTCTTTTTCTTTCTGTTGTTCTGTTTGGGTGATCTCTGCTAACTTGTCTTCTAAGTCGCTGATTCGATCCTCTGCTTCATCTAACCTGCTGTTAATTCCTTCAAGTGAGTTCTTTATTTCGGTAACTGTGTTCTTTAGTTCTAACTGGTTGTTCGTTATGATTTCTACATCCTTCTTGATGTCCTCTCTAAGTTCCTTAAACATTCTTATCATCAGTATTCTGAACTCTGTCTCTGACAGTTTGGTTACCTCTGCTTCATTTAGTTCCATTTCTGAAGGTTTCTTCTGTTCTTTTATTTGGGATATGTTTCTTTGTTTCCTCATTCTGGCTGACTCTCTGTGTTTGCTTGATGTATTAGATAGGTGCCCTGGAGTTCTTAGTTCTTGCTGGATTAGTATATAATAAATGTCCTTTATATTTGACTTGCACTACTTGTTCTCCTCCTGCGTGTGCTCTAAAAGTGACTCTTGTGTTGTGTATATTGTCCTGTTAAAGAAGATCCTTAATTGCTTTTCGCTTGTGAGTAGGTGGAGTTAACTCCTAGGCTGACTAGTTGTGAGACTTGGCTTTGCCCGCGCAGGGTATTCTGCTGCGTGAGGATTGACCGCTTAGATGTGGTTTGCCCTTTGGCCTCTATGTGCCTGTAAACAAACAAACAAACAAACAAAAACCACAGCGCCAGTTGTGGCTTAAGCCCACCAAGTGATCTCCAGGTTGTTCTCTGCTATAGCATAGAGTCCCCACTGACACAGGCAAAGATGTCAAAAATATAAAGACAAATCAGCACAGAACAAAAACAAACAAACAAACAAAAAACACAGCGCCAGTTGTGGCTTAAGCCCACCAAGTAATCTCCAAGTTGTTCTCTGCTGTAGCACAGAATCCCCACTCGACACAGGCAAAGATGTCAAAAATATAAAGACAAATCAACACAGAACAAAAACAAACAAACAAACAAAAAACAAACAAACAAAAAACAAACAAACAAAAAACACAGCGCCAGTTGTGGCTTAAGCCCACCAAGTAATCTCCAAGTTGTTCTCTGCTGTAGCACAGAATCCCCACTCGACACAGGCAAAGATGTCAAAAATATAAAGACAAATCAAAACAGAAAGAAAAGAAAAGAAAAAAAAAAAAAAAAGACAGCGCCAGTTGTGGCTTAAGCCCACCAAGTAATCTCCAAGTTGTTCTCTGCTGTAGCACAGAATCCCCACTCGACACAGGCAAAGATGTCAAAAATATAAAGACAAATCAACACAGAACAAAAACAAACAAACAAACAAAAAACAAACAAACAAACAAACAAACAAAAAACACAGCGCCAGTTGTGGCTTAAGCCCACCAAGTAATCTCCAAGTTGTTCTCTGCTGTAGCACAGAATCCCCACTCGACACAGGCAAAGATGTCAAAAATATAAAGACAAATCAAAACAGAAAGAAAAGAAAGAAAAAGAAAAAAAAAAAAAAAAAAAAAAAAAAAAACAGCGCCAGTTGTGGCTTAAGCCCACCAAGTAATCCCCTGCGTATTGTGCAGGTAGAGCCGGTCACCTGATGCCCAGAGTGACTCTGAGGCTGCAGCTTTAGATGCGTGGGGCTGAGGGGTCTGGACAGTAGGTTTTACAAAGTCAGTGCAGTTTCTGCCCTTGCCGGCACATATGCACACCGAGAATAGCACCACCAGCCCTGTGTCCAGCTCTCCTGAGTCTTAGGGCACCTCTTCCCTGTGTGTGTGTGTGGCCGGCAGGGAATTCCTCAGCTGCTGAAAGCTGAGTGCTGTATATACCACTTACTGCTGATCCCTGGGAGTGCCTCCGCCGATGTAATTGCCACGCCCTAGGCAGGCCAGAAAGGGTGGGGGCTGGGGATGGAAAGAGGGGTCTTCTCTTTCCCAGCCCAGCTGTGTCACACCCCACCCACAGGCCAGAAACGGTGGTATCTGGGGGTGGATGAGTCTTCTGTCTCCTAGTCCAGGGCAAACCACACTCTTCTCAGCCTCTTCCCTGGACCAAAGCCAGCGGCCAGTCTTCCCTTAGCCCAAACCCCAAGGCTCCTCTGTAATCTGACACTGCTCTTCAGATCAGGAGCCAGTTTAAGTCTCTGGAAGGGTGGGGGTAGGATTGGAAGAGCGGGGGGAGGGGCCCAGGTATGGAGTTTAATAGTCTCAAATGCTAGATATCCTCCCTCTGCGGGAGGGAGAGGTCTGCTGTGGGACGCAAAGTAGAGTCCGGCACTTGGCTTTTGTGTTCTCTCTTTTTTCCTGGGAACCCCTGCGTCTCTGCAGCTGGGGATGTGTTTGCCCCGCTCTAGGCTGGCTAGAAAGGGTGGGGGCTGGGGATGGAAGGAGGGGTCTTCTCTTTCCCAGCCCCGCTGTCTTAACACTCTTCCCGCAGGCCAGAAAAGGTGGTGGCTGGGGGCGGAAGATTCCCAGCTCCTAGCCTCCTCCCTGGGCCCGCCTGTCTTCCCGGAGCCGGGGCTCCAAGGCGCCTCTGTAATCTGCCGCTGCTCCTTAGTGCAGGGGCTAGATCAAGTCTCTAGAAAGGCGGGGGTAGGGTCAGAAGAGCGGGGGAAGGTGCCCAGGCACGGAGTCTGTGTTCCTTGTCCGGCCCAAGGACCAACTGAGGTTATTAGCTGAAGTTAATGCTGGATATGCTGCCCCTGCAGCGGGAGAGGACCGCTGTGGGACGCAGGGCAAAACGCCCACCTCGTGGCTTCCGGGCTCTCCTCCGTCCTGGGATATCCTGCGTATCTGTAGCCGTGGGTGTGGGCTGGAATTTCACAGGCACAGGTGCGGAGCAGATTTCCACAACCCGAGGGTGGGGGCCGAATTTCTACCGCCACAGGTGTGGACCGCGATCCCAACCCGCGTCCCCACCGCCGCCGCAGGTGCGGCGTGTCTCCGCTCCGCTCCAAGAAGGGGAATTCTTGGTGGCTCAGAAACGGTGAGGAGCCCCTGAAAGATGATAATGCACATCCAAGAATGCACGCATGAGCTTTGTGGCATGGGTCTGGGTCTGCCAACCTAAACATAAAGGACTTTTCAAAGTAAGAGGTGATGAGCATTTATTTGAGATCAAAGAATAGCAATTTGGGAAGCACTGATTCAGACAGAAGCCCAGGTAGAGTTCTGATTAGGAGACAAAGGCAATGGGTATTTATGAGAAAGGGAAGGAGAACAAATACAGCAATAGAAGGAAGGCATTTCTATTGGTGAATAAAAGCTAACAGAGTGATGTTAATTCTAAGCAATGTTTTTAATTTCCTGTACGGTAGTCATTAGTCCAGCAGTCTGAATCTCTGCTTCCTTGTTATTTTTGTAAACAATTCTTTAGGATACAAGGTCGCTTTAGGCCAAAGGTTATTTTGCTCTGTTTTAACATTCCAAACAGAGCTTATGCCTTGCGAGGCATAAGACACGCAAGGCAGTTCCTCTGAGATGGCAGCTCCAGCTCCATTTTAAAGTGGCTCCAGTTATTTATTTTAATTTTTTACGGGCCCTTGAACCAAGGACAGCATAATCCAACAGAGCTTGTTCAAGCCTGGAGCAAGAGGGACCCCAGGATGGGCAAATGGGGACTATATGGTGACTTGCAGAGGGCCTAGCCAGAAGGCTTGCCCCCTGAGCACCCTCCTCCGAGGAATTATTTCAGAATGCAGCACTCATGGTCTGAGCACCAGAAGCAAAAGGAATAAAAGTGGAAACAGGGCTCAGGGAGACAAACCAGTGCCCCAGTTACCCTGTTTCCCCGAAAATAAAACCTACCGGACAATCAGCTCTAATGCATCTTTTGGAGCAAAAATTAATATAAGATCTGGTTATATTATATTATATTATATTATATTATATTATATTATATTATATTATATTATATATACCTGGCCTTACATTATAATAAAAAAAGACCAGGTCTTATATTAAGTTTTGCTCCAAAAGACGCATTAGAGCTGATTGTCTGGCTAGGTCTTATTTTTGGGGAAACACAGTAGTTGACAACACCCAGGTTAAAGGGGAGCCACCATAGCTATGGTATATCCTACCCCTTCATTAAAAAAAGATACCACTTTACAAATGTCAGAATGGCAAGAATTAGAATGAATGAAAATGCCATGTGTTGGTAAGGACGTGGGAAAACGGGAACCCTTACAATCGTGATGGCCGGGGAACAGCTGACTGTGGCCATTTGCAAAAGCAGTCTGGCAGCACTTATGGACTGATGTTAATGTGAGCCCAGAAATCCTAGGACAAGTGATATTACCCAGGTTTCATGACTGAGCAGAAAGAATGAGCGAATACATAGACGCCTGACAGATGTGCTGAGAACACCTCTGTATACTCACCCCTGCCTTGATGTATATGGGAACAAAGAACCACCCTAGGACCAGCAACAGCAGCAGGGCCTACAAGAAACCAAGAAAAGAGTGTGAAGTCAGAGAGCCTTGGCTTGTGCGCCTTGTCACTTCATGATCTCTGAGTTTGAAAATAAAATACAGTAAGTCCTCACTTAATGTTGTTGATAGGTTCTGGGAAACTGCAACTTGAAACAAAATGATGTATAACCAAACGAATTTTCCCATAGGCTAATTGATACAAACTAGAGTTAAGTTCCCACAGCACATTTCTGATCACAAAAACATCACCATGCTTCTAAATAAAGACCCCAAACACTTCTAATCTTAAACATTGAGATAAATGTGAGTTATACATTCATTTGACCTTAAAGATTAATTAAAACAAGTAAGATAATTATTTTCCAACCTGCTTATTCCAGTTCAGGGTCGAGGTGGCTGAAGCCTCTCCTGGCAGCTCAGGGTGCAAGGTGAAAATCAAGCCTGGACAGGACTCCCTTTCAGCGCAGGCTGCACACACACACACACACACACACACACACACACTTAGACTGGGAAAATTTAGACATGCTAGTTCATCTCAGGAAATTGGAGTACCCAGAGAAAACACACACAAACATGGAGAGAATGTGCAAACTCCAGACAGTGGCCTCGGTTGGGAATGAATTTTGTTTTCTTATCAACATTATAACAAAATGACATTGAATGAAATAATGTTATTCAAGGACCTGCCATTTCTGGAGGCTGAGGATGTGACAAAAGATGCATGGTGAAAAATGGACAGAAGATAATAATAGATCTGAGCACAACTGGACCACTGGAAGGTCGTACCATCTTTGCCAAAATAAATTCTTGCCTGGCAGGAATTACATACAGAGCGACAAAGCAATGAGAAAGAAATTTGCAGATACGAGGCTATTCCCAGTATCCCCCAAGTCTTGCCACTTATAATAATGATAATAGTATAATCTTGTATTAATATTAATGTTTACAAAGAGTCTCCCCATGTATCACTCATGCTATTCTCACAACAAACAGGTGAGGCAGATATGATAAGCACAGTTATTTCTGTCTTATAAAGGGGGAACCTGAGCCACATGGAGATTAAAGAGGCCCAAGGTCACAAACTAAAAAAGCCAGGCTCTTGGCAGCCTTATAATCACACCCACTGGGGTCATAGGACATTTTGTCCAGGCCTCTGGAGGCTGGCTCCTTTCTGGAGTTCATGGCACTATCAAGACAAAACTAAGACCATAGGCCATGTCTGGAGGCTGGGTCCATTCTGGTCCCTGATACAGCTGAAGTAAAACCAGAGACAAAATCTTCAGCAAGGGAGGGGCACTGGTATTGGTGATGACTCAAGCTTACTTGCTGAGTCCATCCTGGGATGGTCTGTTCACACAATGACTATGATCCAACTTTCTCCCATATAAGCATCTCCCGCTGACTGATATACACACATATGAACATGCAAACACTAGACAAGGTAAGAGGAAAGAACAGAGAAAAAAAAACACCTCAGGCAACTCAAGGAATAGTTATGGCATGTGCTCAGCCAAGAGCTAAATGAGGAGGCAGTATAAGTGACATAAGAGGAGACGGTCCCTGTCCTTAAAAAACGTAAGGTCTAATGAAGGGAACACAACTTCTACTGATAAAATGACCAGTTAGGAACTCAATCACAGTGTCTTGTAGATTCTACCTACTATCTCTAAATCATTCACTCCTTACTCTGCTGTCGCTTTCTGAATCCGGAGGCACTCGGTCAGTTTCTATGCATCCATGTGGCATCAGCACTCCCTTGACACATGTCACACCCCACCCATCATCGCGGATGGATGCCTGTCTTGTGTGAAATCTCTCACGACTCCATGCATGCCTCTCTCCCTGTACTGTCTACACTGCAGTGAATTCACACCTGTCTCTCCCACGGGGATGTAAGCTTCCCAAAAGAAGGGGCCATTGCTTTCACGTTTTTCTATTGCCTGCATCCAATTCAGAGCTGGACACAGAGTGTAATTGCTCAGGGAGAAGAGGTAGAAGTGAGAGCTAAAATGATCAAGGAGGTCAAGTGAAAGTAGAGACTGAATCATTTGTCATTGACATGGCACTCCTGAGGGCAATAACTGCTTGAGCAAAGACTCAGAGGTGGGGGATGTGACTGGAATGGCCCAGGTAGAATAGGGACGCACAGGGGAGGCCCTGAATTTCAAACAATGGGTGGGTTAGGAAAAGGAAAAATGGAAATCAAACCAAACATGAATTTATCCTATACAGATTCCCAGAAAAGCATACGTGGGTAGAGTTTTGATTGAAAAGATAAAGCTTATGCGCTCACTTACATTCCATTCAAACGCTGCAGTGGCGATTCCCGAAGCTGCTCCGGTCCCTGCCAGCCCCACAAAGTGGCCACTGCCGATGTTACTGGCAAAGAGAGAGGCACCCATCTGGAATCCAAGAGAACACACTAGGATCAGGATTAAAAGATTCAGATCAGACTTCATGAAAGCAAGTCAATATTGAGATGCTTCCATCTCTATTCCTTAGAGCGGGAGTCAGCAAACTACGGCCTGTGGGCTGAATCTAGTTTTTTGCATGGTTGGTAAGCTAAGAGTACTTTTTACATTTTTGAATGGTTAAAAAAATCTAAAGAAGAATGATATCTTGTGAAATTATATGAAATTCAAGTTTCAGTGCCCAGAAATTGTTTTATTGGAACACAGCCATGCTCGCTGGTTTTATGTATTGACTGTGGCTGCTTCTGTGCTACAATGGCCCAGTGGTGTGGTTGCAACGGGCTGTGCTGGCCCACAAACTCTAAAGTACTTGCAATCTGCCACTTTACAGATGAGCTTGCTGATGCCTGTTTTAGAGGAACATGAATCTATCTATCTGAACGCTCCGAGTTCAGCCTGCCCTTGGCCGAGAACTGCCAGACCTGCCATCGGCTCTTTCAGTCAGCCGCAAGGAACCCAAAATTGGGTAGAAGGGGGTGCCTCTCCATCCTTATGGCTGTAAGCACCCTCTTTTAATTCACCTGCCTTCCCATCGTATTGTCTACTATTCTTAAATCTCAAAGATCAAGAGAGATCTGTTGAGGGGGCACTGATGAGCACCTGTGCTGACTGAACAGAATTGAGGTGTGAGACCCTTGCAGCACCTGTTCTTCTGTTCCCATCTTTTCAGCCTCTGTAAAAATCACCTTTTCTCTTCAGGCATTTGGGACCAGGGGATGGGATTAAGTTCATTTGTGGCTATGGGATTGATCGGACACCCATGTCAAGGTTGCAACTGGTTTGCTTCAACCATACTGGCCAGGTCATTTACTGGTCTCCACTTCCCTTCATCTTATTTAGTCAGCAGATCTATGAAGGAAGCATATATTGAGCACTCACTGTATACCCAGCGCACAGCTGACAGTGCTTGGGTTCAGAGAAGAAGACGTACCCTCTGTTGCAATGAGACTCTTGCCAAGCAGACCAGACATCAGAACCCAGCAAGGAAGACACCAACTGGGCCAGAGTCAAAGAGGCATCACCACTGGCACCATCACAGGGCACACACTTCCACTATGACAGCTGCACGGAACAAAGGACTAGACATTCAGGTGACAGCGCAGGGTAAGGCTTCTCAGATGAAGCAGGGCTTGAGCTGGTTGTTGAAGGAGGAAAGCAGCAGGGGACACGCATCCACCCAAGAGGGGCAGAGGGGCAGCATTAGCTCAGGGTTGGGAACAGAGAAGGAGTCTGCTGGGGCTCGTCAGGGGCCAAGACAGAAGATTCTCGATGAGGACCAGGGCAAATGAACACTGAAGCAGAGCTGATTTGGGTTTTCTCAAATGCCACACGACACCTGCTGTCATAATTGGTGACACACAGTCATTTAGTGGACGAGTGGGGCAGAGCCCTGAGGTCAGGGATTTAGGCAAAGAGACACCCGCAAGGGGACAGCCAATGCACATCAGAAATGATTAGCATTTCCAAGGTTTCCTTCATTTACTCTTAAACACACACACACAGGACACTTCTCTCCAGGAAACTCTGAGCCACTCACCGGCCACCAGGCCACATCTCGACCAGCCAGGAAGAAGCCTCCAACAGTGCCCCGGTTGGTCTTCAGCATGGCCTGAGCAGAAGGGAAGACATGTGACAGTCAAAGCACAGCAGACGCAGCCAAGACCCCCCAGAGACTGGCCATGCTGCTGAGGGAAGTGACCTCTTCCAGCTCTCCTGAAGAAACATTTTCCTAGAAACCGTGATGTAGCATCAATTTGTAAGGGCCTCAAAATCGTAGTTTCACAGGAACTCAGGGACTTTAGGAAATCGTATTCCTCAATCTTTGTCCTAATTGCCCTGTTTACTTTCATTTATGAAAACAATGTGTGGTATCACCGAAGCTGTGCTTGGAAGAAAATTTGCAGCCTCAAACTCATTACTGAAAGGAAAGAAGGAGCACCAATGCATTAAGCCTCCAACTCAACTAAGACAGTGAGCAAATAACAAAGGAAAAGAAAAGAAGTGAGATGATACAAATAATGTGTCTATTCGTTATGCCACATGCTGGAGATGCTGAACAGAGTATGTCTGAAGTTCCCAGTGCTGGCTCCATTCACTCGCTGCGGTTGTTAGGAGAACCAGTTAAGTCAGTGCAAGCATTATTGACGCCACACACAAGAAAATGATTCTGACAGAAGGACAATGAAATCTGTGACAGTTGTTAATGTTCTCTCAGCCTTATCACACCACACGGTTCCTTCCTTTACATGGTTTACCCCCAAGCCTTGTTCCCACCCTAAAAGCCCCAATGGAGCTCCTACATACCCACAGCCCGACAGCCATCACCACCACGAAATAGACAACGATGACGGAGATGTCAGCAGCGTTTCGGATGCGCTCTGACATCTCAGGAGGGCTTGGGGTCCCAGTGCTGGGGCTCAACGTGCTGGCCATGGCTGCAGGTGATGTTGTCCCCATCCCAGGAATGGCCCTTTCCTTTATATAGGCTCTGGGTTAATGATCAGCCTCAAGCAGGTGGGGCACGCTATCAGTACCAGCTCCTTAGCATAGGGACCTTTAAACCTTTTCTCTACAACCCTGAGACCCTGGCCCTCCAGCAGTCAGCGCTGGTCTAAGGGGAATGTGAGAATGAGGCCCGAGAGACAAGAAATGGAGTGAGAATTGGAGGTGGAGGGTGGGGTGTTCCCTGTGTGGAAAGACAGGGTCTTTAAGAAGATTTGACCTGGTTGAATGAAGATTAGGGAGAGATGATGTGTCCAATGAGGGGAGGACACAGGTTAAAGGGCCACAAAAGAGTCAGGAGGGATAGGGGGTGAGGGTCTCTTACAGAGCAGATAAGATTCCTGACCAAGGAATTATATCCCTTGAAAGTGAAGTTAGTCGTGTGTTTCATGGGTTCCAAAACCCCATATTTTTCTGGAACAGGTAATCTAAGGTGGCGTCCTATGACACTTCAGGACTGTGGTGGCCCATGCGGGACAGGAAAGTGGCTCTATAAGCGTTGCATGTGGAGAGGGGACAGACAGGGCTGTGGAGTGGGCTGGGCCAGATGTTTTGACAATTACAATGGGTGAATCAACCTAAAAACTTGTGATAGTGATTTTAGCACTCAATGCCCATGACCCTTCCCATCGCCTGAACTTAAAAGTGAAGTCTCAACACTCTTTCCCCCCCATATTTTTATTGTGGTAAAATATACATAACACAAAATTTACTATTGTCACGACTTTGAGGTGTACAATTCGGTGGCATTAGTACATTTGCAATATTGTGTGACCATCACCACTATCCATTTTTAGAACCTTGTCGTTATTCCTAACAGAAGTTTTGTACCCAATACACAATAACTCCCCATTCCTCCCTCTTCCCAGCCTCTCGTAACCTCTATTCTACATTCTTTCTCGGAATTAACCTGTTCTAGGTATCTCCCATAAGTGGGATCATACAATATTTGTCCTTATGTGTTGGGTTTATTTCACTTTGCATGTTTTCAAGGTGCATCCATGTTGTAGAATGTATCAGAATTGTACTCCTTTTCAAGGCTGAATAATATTCCATTGCATGTATACACCACATTTTGTGTATTCATATATCTGTCGATGGACACTTGGGTTGTTTCCACCTGTTAGCTATTGTGAGTAATGCTGCTATGAACATTGGTGTACAAATATCTGTTTGAATGCCTGCTTTCAGCTCTTGTGTGTACCTATCTAGAAATAGAGTTGCTGGGTCAGATGACAACATGTTTAACATTTTAAAGAAGCATTAAACTGTTTTCTAAGAAGCTGCACTATTGTACTTTCCCACCAGCAATGCACAAGGGTTCCAGTTTCTTCACATATTCACCAACACTTACTATTTTCAGTTTTTAAAATTGTAGCCATCGTCATAGGTGTTCAAGTGGTTTTCATTTTTGGCTTTTATAATTCAATGATTAATGATGGTATTTCCTGTGCATATTGGCTATTTGTATATATATTTGGATAACTGTCTATTCAAGTCCTTTGCTCATTTTAGAACTGGATTGTTTTGTTGTTGTTTTTTTTGATTTGTAGTTCTTTAGTTTTTCTGGATGTTAATGTCGTACCAGAGATGAAGTTTGAAAATATTTTTTCTTATTCTGTAGGTTGTATTTTCATTCTCTTAATAGTGTCTTTTGATGCATACAATTTTTAATTTTAATGTTCAATTTATCTATTTTTTCTTTTGTTGTTTGTATGATTAGTGTCATATTAAAAAATCATCACCAAATCCAATATCATAAAGATTTTACACTATATTTTATAGTTTTAGCATCTTATGTTCAGGTCTCTCATCCATTTTGAGTTAACTTTTGTATATGGTATAAAGTAAAGGTCCAACTTCACTCATTTTCATGTGATTATCCAGTTTTTCAAGATCCATTTATTGAAGACTATTCTTTGTCCATTGAATGTTCTTTGCATTAAGTCTTCCAGTCCATGATTACAGGATTTTGTTTCTTTCAGCAATGCTTTTTAGCATTTATTGTACAAGTCTTTCACCTCCTTGATTAAACTTATACTTAAGCATTTTATTCTCATTAAATGCTACTATAATGGAATTATTTACATAATTCCTTTTTGAGATTTCTCATTGTTAGTATATAGAAATGCAATTGATTTTGTGTGTTGGTTTTATATACTGCAAATTTGTTGAATTAGTAGTCTAACAGTATTTTTGTAGAATTTTTAGGGGTTTCTTCATATATGATCGTGTTTTTTTTAATTTATTGGGGTGACAATTTATTAGTGAAATTACATAGATTTCAGGTGTACAATTCTGTATTACATCATCTATAAATCCCATTGTGTGTTCACCACCCAGAGTCAGTTCTCCTTCCATCACCATATATTTGATTCCCCTTAACCTCATCTCCCACCCCTCACCCCCCTTACCCTCTGGTAACCACTAAGCTATTGTCTGTGTCTATGAGTTTTTGTTTCTCATTTGTTTGTCTTGTTCTTTTGTTGTTTTTGGTTTATATACCACATATCAGTGAAATCATATGGTTCTCTGCTTTTTCTGTCTGACTTATTTCGCTTAGCATTATATTCTCAAGATCGATCCATGTTGTCACAAATGGTCCTACTTCATCTTTTCTTACCACCGAATAGTATTCCATTGTGTGTATATACCACAACTTGTTTTTTCCATTCATCCATCGAAGGACATTTTGGTTGTTTCCATGTCTTGGCCACCGTAAATTAAGCTGCAATGAACATTGGAGCACACGTGTCTTTAAGGATAAATGTTTTCAGATTTTTGGGATAGATACCCAGGAGAGGGGTTGCTGGGTCATACGGTAATTCTATTCGTAATTTTTTGAAGAACCTCCACACTGCCTTCCATAGCAGCTGAACCAATCTGCATTCCCACTAACAGTGTATGAGGGTTTCTTTTTCTCCACAGCCTCTCCAACACTTGTTACTATTTGTCTTGTTGATGATAGCCATTCTAACTGGGGTGAGGTGATATCTCATTGTGGTTTTTATTTGCATTTCTCTGATGATTAGTGATGTTGAGCATTTTTTCATATGTCTATTTGCCATTTGTATGTCCTCTTTGGAGAAATGTCTCTTCAGGTCCTCTGCCCATTTTTCAATTTTTTGTTGTTGTTATTGAGTTGCATGAGTTCCTTGTATATTTTGGATATTAGTCCCTTATCGGAGGCACTGTTTGCAAAAATCTTATCCCATTCAATTGGTTGCCTCTTTATTTTGTCTGTGGTTTCTTTTTCTGTGCAGAAGCTTTAAAGTTTGATATAGTCCCATTCATTTATTTCCCTTGCCTTTGGAGTCAAATTAATAAAATGCTCTTTGAACCCAAAGTCCATAAGTTTAGTACCTATGTTTTCTTCTATGCAGTTTATTGTTTCAGGTCTTATGCTCAAGTCTCTGATCCATTTTGAATTAATTTTGGTACATGGTAACACATAGCAGTCCAGTTTCATTCTTTTGTAAGTGGCTTTCTAATTCTGCCAGCACCATTTACTGAAGACACTGCCTTTTCTCCATTGTATGTTTTTTGCTTCTTTGTCATAAATTAACTGTCCATATTTATATGGGTTGATTTCTGGGTTCTCAATTCTATTCCATTGGTCTACATGTCTATTTTTCTGCCAACACCATGCTGTTTTGATTGTAGTAGCCCTGTAGTACAAGCTAAAGTCAGGGAGTGTGATACATCCAGCCTTGTTCTTTTTTCTTAAGATTGCTTTGGCTATTCGGGATCTTTTTGGTTCCAAACAAATCTGATGTTTTTTGTTCTATTTCTTTAAAAAATGCCATTGAGATTTTGATGGGGATTGCATTAAATCTGTATATTGCTTTGGGTAATATGGGCATTTTAACTATGTTGATTCTTCCAATCCATGAGCACGGAATGTCTTTCCATTTCTTTGTGTCTTCTTCAGTTTCTTTTAAAAAAACTTCTTATAGTTTTCAGTATATAGGTCTTTCACATTCTTGGTTAAGTTTATTCCTAGGTATTTTATTCTTTTTGCTGCAATTGCAAAAGGAATTTTTTTTTTTATTATTATTTCTTTTTCTGAGATTTCATTGTTAGAATATAGGAATGCAATGGACTTTTGTACGTTGATTTTGTAGCCAGCAACTTTACTGTATTCGTTGATTGTTTCTAATAGCTTTTTGGTGGAGTCTTTAGGGTTTTCTATATATAGCATCATGTCATCTGCAAAGACTGATAATTTAACTTCTTCGTTCCCAATTTGGATGCCTTTTATTTCTTTCTCTTGCCTGATTACTCTGGCGAGGACTTCCAACACTATGTTGAAAAGCAAGGTGATAGGGGACAGCCCTGCCATGTTCCTGAACATAGAGCAAAGGGCTTCAGTTTTTCACCATTAGTTAGGAAATTAGCTGAGGGTTTGTCATATATGGCCTTTATTACATTAAGGTATTTTCCTTCTATACCTATTTTATTAAGTGTTTTAATCATAAATGGATGTTGTATCTTGTCAAATCCATTTTCTGCATCAGTTTATATAATCATATGATTTTTTTCCTTTCTTTTGTTTATGTGATGTATCACATTGATGGATTTGCATATGTTGAACAATCCTTGTGCCCCTGGGATGAACCCCACTTGGTCGTGATGAATAATCTTTTTAATGTATTGCTGCATTTGATTTGCTAGAATTTTGTTTAGGATTTTTGCATCTGTATTCATCAGAGATATTGGTCTGTAGTTTTCCTTCTTTGTATTATCCTTACCAGGTTTTGGTACCAGGGTAAAGTTGGCCTCATAAAATGAATTAGGGAGTACTGATCTTCTTCAATTTTTTGGAAGAGTTTGAGCAGGACTGGTATTAGATCCTCTTTGAAGGTTTGGTAGAATTCACTAGTGAAGCCATCTGGTCCCGGACTTTTGCTTTTGGGAAGGCTTTGGATGACTGATTCAATTTCGTTTCCGGTGATCGGTCTATTTAGATTTTCCAATTCTTCATGGTTCAGCCTAGGAAGGTTATATGTTTCTAAGAACTTGTCCGTTTCTTCTAGGTTATTGAATTTGGTGGCATATAGTCCTTCATAGTATTCTTGGATGATCCTGTGTTTTTCTGTGGCATCCGTGATAACTTCCCCTTTTACATTTCTGATTTTGTTTATTAGTATCTTTTCTCTTTTTATCTTAGTGAGTCTAGCCAAGGGTTTGTCAATTTTGTTAATCTTTTCAAAAAACCAGCTCTTTGTCACATTAATTTTTTCTATTGTCTTTTTGTTCTCTATTTCATTTAGTTCTGCTCTGAGTTTTATTATTTCCTTTCCTTTGTTGACCATGGATTTTATTTATTCTTTTTTTTCTATTTCTTTAAGGTGTAACGTGAGGTTATTTATTTGGAATTTTTCTTGTTTCTTGAGATAGGCCTGTAATGATATAAATTTCCCACTTAAAACTGCTTTCACTGCATCCCAAAAATTTTGGTAGGATGTATTTTCATTCTCATTTGTTTCTATGTATCTTTTAATCTCTCCTCCAAATTCTTCTTTGACCTGGTCGTTCTTTAAAAGTATGTTGTTTAATCTCCATGTATTTGTGGGTTTTCCTGCTTTCTTTTTGCAGTTGATATCCAATTTCAAAGCCTTGTGATCAGAGAATATGCTTGATATGATTTCAATCTTCTTAAATTTGCTGAGGCTAGTTTTATGTCCCAATATATGGTCTATCTTTGAGAATGTTCCATGTACACTAAAAAAATGTATAGTCTATATTTTAGGATGAAATGCTCTATAAATGTCAATTATGTCCATTTCATCCTATATGCCATTTAGGGCTGCTATTTCATTATTTATTTTCTGTTTAGATGATCTAGCCATAGCTGTCAAGGATGTATCTAGGTCCCCTATTATAGAGATTTTTACTTTTGATCAAGGTGCAAAAGTCTTTCAGAGGAGGGTTAGACTTTACAAAAATAGTGCTAGAGCAATTGCATACCCATTGAGGTAAACGAATCTCAACCTAAAACTCTGAATCATAAAAATAAATAACTTAAATGGAACAGACCTAAATGTGAAACACAAAATCTTGCAACTTTGAGAAGAAACAAAGGGAAAAATCTATATCTGGGATTTATCTAAACATTCTTAGATAAGCCATCAACAGCATAATCCACAATAGAAAAATCGATAAATCGGTCTTCATCAAAAAGAAAACTTTTACTTTGTGAAGAGTCCGTTAAGGAAATGAAAAGACAAGCTACAAACTAAGAAAACGTGGTTGTACACCATATACCTGGAGTATGTAAAGAATTCTCAAAACTCAACAGAAAAAAACAATTTAATTAGAAAGCGTGTAAAAGACGTGTGCTATTTTACTAAATAAGATATACAAAAGTCAAGCACATGAAATGATGTTCAACGTTACTAGTCATTAGAGAAATACAAATTAAGACTGTGATGAGAGATCAGTATATACCTATCAAACAACTAGAGAGAAAAATATATATGATAGTACTGAATTCTAGTGTGAATAAGGAGAAACTTGATTTCTTATCCATTGCAGCAGGGAATGTCAAATGGTAAGGCCACTCTGGAAAAGAGTTTGACAGTTTCAGAAACAAACAAACACTAAATGTACACTTATTAGATGACCATTCAAGAATTTTCTCTTTTTAATTGCTGAGTAGTATTCTACGGTATGAATGTACCAAAGGTTGTTTAACCATTCATCCACTGAAGGACATTTTGGTTGTTTCCAGTTATGGCTTACTAAAAAAAAAAGCTGCTATGAAAAAATCAGATACAAGTTTTTGTGTGCACATGTTTTCCTTTCTCGAGGATAAATCTTTAGGAATACACTGTACACAGAGATGGTTATAGTTTTATGCTTGCATTTTTCTTTTAAATTATGTTTAATAAAAGTAAATATTCACTGATATCACAATGGTCAGAAATTTCCTAGCAGGTGACGCGTAAGTCTGGTCCTGAAGGAAGAAGGACAAGGCTAGGGCAAGAGGACCAAAAGGGCTTAAAGGGAACTCAACACCGTGGTTTGGGATTAAATATCGTTTTGCAATTAGGACCTGAACTTGCTTTTGTACAGAGCAGATGAGGGAGAGGGGAGGCCAGAGGCTGAGGGGGAAATGATGGTCATGCCCAAAAGAGTTCTTGAATGAGATACGAACATTTTTACTTACTCTTCAAGGGGAAAGAATCCATGGAGATTTTTAAACAGAGAGGTGCCTTAATAGGACTTTAGTTTGAAATATTGTGACTATGGTATAAAGAATAAAATAAAGCAGGGCAAATCGTTGACCAAAATAATGATTTTTGCTTTCTAAACATTTTGATTTGGGGGTTTGAGTTCACTCTAGAGGATGAATGAACTTGTTAAGTGCTTTGACCTCA
This sequence comes from Rhinolophus sinicus, assembly GCF_036562045.2. Lineage (NCBI taxonomy): Eukaryota > Metazoa > Chordata > Mammalia > Chiroptera > Rhinolophidae > Rhinolophus > Rhinolophus sinicus. The sequence continues at coordinate 18,923,229 of NC_133765.1, read as the reverse complement.
GGGTCTGGGGAGCAAGAGAGGGTCATAAACTTGAGCTCTCGATGGTTTAATTCTCTGTCTATAAAGTATTAGTTATAGGACTGGAAGATGTTTAGTATAATGGACTGGATTCCATGGGTCCATGTGGAAACTGTCGAGAAAGAGATAATTGACCTCCAGATAGTTACAACAGAAACCACAGGGAGAAGGTGTTGGTGGAACAAAGTCTGAGGACAAAAGATAACTTTCAGGAGTAAATAAACTGTTGAGTGCAAATTAGTTGTGGTAACATCTGCTCACTTTTAACTAAGAGTTTGTGAGATAGTTGTTCACAATATGTCAGATACGTATCTCAACAATCCACCATGTGATCAATGAAACTTAATATTTAACACCTAAACCACAAATCCCTTTATGGACCCTGGAGGGAAAACTCATGAAGAAAGAGTGATGGGTTTATGAGCTCTGTGTTCACAGAAGAGATGATTCTCTGCTAGGGAAAGTGCAGGAAGGATCCTGAGAAATAATTATCTGAGGATGTATGTGCTGGTCTGGGCTTAATCTAAACAAAAATATCATTCGATGAACCTCACCGCTGCAAAACTTGGGATCCTTTAGGCTCCCTTGACTTTTTCCATCGGAACTATTCGTTCAGGTAATCATTAGGGAAATCAAAACACAAATCAATCGATGTGAGAGCAGTTGGAATCCATTTCTTTAATCCACAAGAGTTTTGGAAGAGTATTGACAGTGGTAGAGATTAGATGATGGATGCAGGGTTTTCATGGCACTGTTCTCTATAGTTTTTAGAAAATCAAGAAAGTCCACAACGAAAAATGTGTTTAAAAATTATACCTGTATGCTTGATGATGTGTGTCGACCCATCTTTTATCAGATGCTCCAAGTTGCCAACATGTGTGCTTCTGGCATGAATTCAAGTTGAAGTCCGTCTTCTTCGAACAGACAGAGGAGGAGCTGGTGTGGGGGCCAGGAAGGGACAGACCTCAGGGTTTCCAAGGACAGAGGAGGAGCAAGGGGAGGGGCTGCCAGGAAGGCATGGAGGGGGTGGGGCCAGACCATGAAAGGGCATGTTAGTGGGGCTGATGTGTTGGATTTTATGCAAGAAGAATTAGGAGCAACCGAAGGATTTTAAGCCATTGGGTGACCTTCTGAATATGAACGAGAAAGATCCCTCTGAATACTGTGAGCAGACAGTGCCTCAGGGAGCAGATAATCCTGGTCCTAGATTATTTACTAAAGACTCTAGAGTCCGTAGCCATTTGCACAGTGAATGCAAGTGTACATGCCAGGCACACTGAGGAAATGAAAGTTTCTACCCTTGTCTTTCTGGGCATTCAAAACATCTGCAGTATGACCTTAAAATATATACTGATATTCCTAATAAACTGAAAATAACTAGCAAGAAAAATAAGATGAAAAATCACACTATAAACAAAATGCATAATACCTAGGACAAAATACCCATAGAAAACATATGACACAACTATGCAGAAAACTGAAGTTTCTACTTAGAGATAAAATCAGCTACATATTATAGGGGAAAAGGTGTTATCCAGTTCACTGGTAAATATTAGCCTACAAAAACAGATCAACTGCCCCCTTGTCTGTTCTATGACACCTGGCCTCACGCACATTAGGGTCATTTAGCATTTTCTAGAATCTATTGTGTGTATGCGTGTGTGTGTGGGGGGATTATTGACAACTTAAATCTCTCTCTGTCTCTCTCTTTGTCTCTCTGTCACTTTCTGTCTGTCTGTCTCTCTCTCGATATATATATATCCCACAGAACAGAACTCATTCTGGGAGTGAGATACTACAGCAATTACCTACAATGTATCAAAATCACAGTTTCTGGGAAGGAGATCATGGCTGTATGAATAGAAACAGTGACCTGGTGAGCTCCACAAACCAGCTGGGCCATGGGGAGGTGTGTGCCCTGTGACCAGCAGGGGGCGCTATGGGACTGCCCTGTGGTCCTTGCACAGACGCTCAGTGAGGACCATTTCCTCAAAGGAGCTTGGACCTGGGGGCTAGGCCCCGCGCTCCCTGATGCGGACTCAGCAGCTGTGTCCTCTCATGCCTGGCAGAGGCCCCTGAGCAGGGACCTTTGTGTGGTCTCAGCAGGTGCCTCCTCCCAGGGCTCTCTCAGGGGTGAAGTCAACCTCCATCCTCCTCAGTGTAGGGTGTGAGCTGAGCTCCACCACCAGGGCTCAGGGAGGGGCAGGGCAGTCACTGGATGGACACACATTTGCATGGACAGCCCCTCCTCTGGCAGAGGGTGGAGAAGAAAAGGAGGCCTGGGGCAGCCCAGCCCCACTGTGGGCTCTGGGCTGTGTGCACCATGGCCTGGACTCCTGTCCTCCTCGTGCTCCTCTCTCACTGCACAGGTAGGGACAGGTTGGGGCACTAGGGCAGCTCTCTGGCCTGTGCCTGTTTCTCTGTCTCAGCACCTGAGAAACTTTACCCTGGTCGCTGCCCATCACCCATTTGTGTCTGTGTTTGCAGGTTCCCTCTCCCAGCCTGTGCTGACTCAGCCGCCCGCCCTCTCTGCATCTCCGGGAGCATCAGCCAGACTCACCTGCACCCTGAGCAGTGGCTTCAATGTTGAGGGCTATGGCATAGCCTGGTTCCAGCAGAAGCCAGGGAGCCCTCCCCGGTATCTCCTGGCCTTTAAATCAGACTCACAGAAACACCAGGGCCCCGGGGTCCCCAGCCGCTTCTCTGGATCCAAAGACACCTCGGCCAATGCAGGGCTTCTGCTCATCTCTGGGCTGCAGCCTGAGGACGAGGCTGACTATTACTGTGCTACAGGTCATGTCAGTGGGAGCAGCGTTAGTTACTCACAGTGACTCAGATGACGAGGAAGCGACACAATAACCCCTGGTCCACAGCCCTTGGCTCTGAGCCTCTTTGTTGAGAAACTTTTGAGGAGACACCTGCAGGGGAGACTTCTCTGTGGTCAGACTCGTCCTTGAGGAGGGACATGTAACAAACAGTTATGTCTGTTACCTGAGCCAGCACAAGTGTCCCAGGAACTCACAGGTGAGATAACAGAGTCCAACTGTTCATCCCATAGGTTATGAGTAAGTTAACAAGAATCAATGCTGTGTCTGCAGCTACAAATGGCTCCGAAGACAATCACGTTCATCCACAGATCTAACGCCATACAGTGTGAACCTTGTGTTACTAGTGACACATCCACAGTGACATGTGAATACTCACCCTGGTCATAGACACGGTTTTCTCTCTTTGAGCCAGGCTGCACATCGACTTGCACCCCGATTGTTCAGACTCCCACTGACACCCCCTCTCACCGTCCCTCTTCTCTCCTCTGCTGTGGTGACCCTCACCTTCCTGAGCTCTCCCTCTGGAGCTTCAGGTCCTCACTCCACCTGCACATTAGGTTTTCACAGAAAACTGACAGGTTCTTGTTGTAGATTCCATTCCTCAGGGCTCCATTTCTAGGGAGGAGGATGACGAGACATTAGACCAGCATCAAATCCCTTCATCATCTCATTTCTGCTTTACCCGCTAAATTGTATTTTTCTACTCCCCACTATCCTCAGTCACTCTCTTTTATACGACAATGCAAATGTTTTTTTTTTTTTTCTAAAAATGATGTGTTCACCCAACCTTTTTAGTATTTGCACATAGGAACTATTGATGTATTTGTTTTTCCTCCTTCAGAATTCCTGAGTCCCGGCCCACAGTCAGCATTGATGTCATAGACAAAGGAAGGATTGGCTGCCTATTTCAACACAGGCCAGCTTTTTTCCTTTGTCCTGAGAAGATTTGTTTCCTGTGGACATTGTGACTAACTCAGCCATACACAGTTTACTCAAATTAAAGAAGTCCCATATTTAGCTTTGTTCCAAAATACAAGTAAACACTCTCTCCTGATCAACCCGAGGGAGGGTCTGTGGACCACAGGGCACTGTGGGGTACAGCGATGATGTTAGGGGCAGAAAGATGGGGGCCTGTGTGCCTACCCCCTGCCCTGTTCCTCCTGAGACCTGAAGACCCCACAGCTGTAGGTCGTGTGCCTGCAGGATGAAAGCGGACAGATTATCTCACTCCACAAGACTCCTGATTAAGTGGAATTGTTAATCAGAGCTAATCTGCACCAAATTCCTCCTTCCTGCCTAAATTCACCCTGGTCCAAGGGAAGTGGCTTTCCAGACACGGACCTTCTTTAGCTCTAGGCTCCAGGGCCCTGGAGGGTCTTACGGAGAACCAGCCCCAGGGATGGTTTTCCACAGACAACCACCCTCAGGGGATAGAGAGGACAGGACATAAGAGGGACAGGAGCCACTTGTCCTCACGCTTGGTCTGTGGGCAAAAGGCTTCCTGAGCTTGCATTAGTATACACCCCCGCCATGCACACACATACAACCTCACCTGAAGTTTTTGAGCTTCTTGGTCTCTCCGGGAGTCAGGGATCAATGTGCTGACCCAGCCGTCCTCAGGGTCAGAATCTCCAGGAGGAAGACTCTCCATCATCAGTGACATGAGTGTAACTGGGGTCCTGTTATCAGGGCCACCAGGAAGTGCCCTGAACACCCGCTGTGCTGGGATGAGTTGATGCTCAGGATCCCAGGACGAGTCTCTGCTCCGTCAGCAGCTCAGCCCCCTGACCACGTCTGGTCCCCAGTCAGCACACGGGGCTGATCATCGCCTTTATCTGGGACAGCAGCCTCAGTGCTACTCCCACCACGCTCACACATGAGACACAAGCTCCCTTGTGCTTTCAGAGTTGGGCCGCACTCACTCAGTCACCACCCATGACACCTCCATCCAGATTGACGCTTGTTGAAGTCTTTGTCCCAACCCCAGGACCACAGTGCTTGTGAGTTCAGGGACATAGTCCCTCTTTTCTCCATCTTTCCATGACTCAGACATGACCTTGGACGGGAACTTTGGGGTTCATTGGCTTTGGGTAATAGAAAATCATTCTTGTAGTCAGTGGGTGGCTGAACGAACAATTCCTCCCTCTTGAAAATTCTGGGCAGACGGGGCAGGGCTGTAGCTGTGCTCACCACAGAGACACGTCTGACACCAAAATTGCTTTGTTCTAGAAGCTTTGCCTATGGTCGGTAATTCCATCACTAAGGTAGTTCTGAAGTTTATAAGAAGAGACCCCTTACGGGGTTTCACTGGGCACAAAGTCGGGCTCTACTATCTGTATCCAGACCGAAAATACAAAACTTATGAGTAAAGAAAGAAAAAAAGTGATTTTAGGGGAAACTTTATATGCCCCTATTCCACCGAGAAGAGAAGGTGATGGCCTTTCCATTGTTTTTACATCCATGTTTTTAATGGTGTTTCCCGTCAATATTCACCATCACTGAGTTTCTAAATCAGTACCACTGAGGTGAATTTCCTATAAAATAAACATTTTTGGTTCACAGTTGGGGAAGTGGCGACTAATATATAATATCTTATAAAAGGTCTCTGTTAAACCAATTTGAATTTTAACTCATTCCGTCCTAGAACCTTCTGCATGTGTGTCCCTTCTGCTCTTAGGTAAAGGCCACAAACAACGTCATTTGGCAAGGCCCGTGCCCACGTGTGACTGTCAGCTGGAAAATGGACTCCTCGGACTGAATCACTGCTCACAGTGTGTGAATGACAATTGTTTGAAGCAGATGGAAATGTTGACAGACAATAAAGAGTCACAGAGCGTCACTCACAAGGAATGCACACGGGGCTTCCTCCCCACAACCTCCCCTCCCTAGAGAAGAGCCCCCTTTCTCCTCAGGGATGTGGGGGATCCACAGGGAAGAGAGCTCTGGGCACCAGGGAGGAGTCATACGAAGAACCTGTGTCCTGCACGGAAGGGGACATAGCTCCATGGGGACTGTCACTGCTCTGGACTTGATCCTGATGTGAGAACAGTTTGTATAAGAGACACCGCCTCAGTCCTGAACATTGAAAAGCCAAGGGAGCCATGGACAGGCTCACCCTGAGGAGTCTGAGTGGAGCATAAAGATGCCCTGAGGTGATGGGGGGCCACATGAGGAGACACCTGGGCTGACCCTAAGGCAGGGGCAGAGGACAGAGCTTTGGGGATGTGGAAGCTGCTGATGGGCCCTCGTCACCATGTCACACAGTGGAGCGTCTGGACTGGGCACCAGGGGGTCGTAAAGGTCCATTCCTGATCATCTGGGGGTGACCAGAGCTGGGACCAGCCTCCTGGCACAGCTTGTGTCCTCTGCTCAGGGCTCACAGCTGTGACCTCCCCACACCCTGGGCCCCACACAGCCCCTCCTCTGTCCACACCCTTGACATCCTCAGACAGAGAGGCCTGACCCGGGGCCCAGTGAGGGATCAGAAAACTGGGGGTCTCATTTGCATGAGTGGACCCTCCCTCTCTCAGAGTATGAAGAGGGGAAGGGAGACATTTGGGGGAAGCTCTGCTTCAGCTGTGGGGCCACAGAAGGCAGGACTCGGTGACCATCTCCACCATGGCCTGGTCCCCTCTCCTCCTCACCCTCATCGCTCACTGCACAGGTGACTGGATACGGGGACAGGGGAAGGGACCCTGGGAAGATACATGGGGCCCTGCTTCCTCCCTTTGTCTCTAGACCCAGAATCAGCATCTCTGTGTCTCTCCCTCTTCCAGGATCCTGGGCCCAGTCTGTGCTGACTCAGCCGCCCTCCATGTCTGGGGCCCCGGGACAGAGTGTCACCATCTCCTGCACTGGAAGCAGCTCCAACATTGGTAGTTACAGTGTGGACTGGTACCAACAGCTCCCAGGAACGGCCCCCAAACTCCTCATCTATGGTAACAGCAAACGACCCTCAGGGGTCCCCAACCGATTCTCTGGTTCCAAGTCTGGCAACTCGGCCTCCCTGACCATCAGTGGGCTCCAGGCTGAGGACGAGGCCGATTATTACTGTGAGACCTATGACAAAAGTCTCAGTGCTCGCACAGTGCTCCAGGCCTGTGGGGAAGTGAGACACAAACCTGCTGTCATTCCTGCTGTGGGGTTTCCCTGGGCAAACCCACTGACAAGACAGCTGCTTCCTGTTTTGTTTGGCCTAAAGTTGGGTCTTAGCCCCATTCCAGAAAACTTTGTCTGCACAGTGTGTCCTTCTCCTAACGAATTCTGCCCCCAAAGCCTGTCCTTGGTGGCTGTACATTGTCTGATTTTCTGAAATTGAACAGAAATTCCTGGTTGCTGGGACATGCTGCCCTGGGGACAGAGGCCGTGAGGGGTGTGTTAGTGCCAGGGCTGCTATGACACAGTACACAGACTGGGCGGCTTAAACAACTGAAGTGTATGTTCTCACAGAGGTAAATTCTAGAAGTCCAAGGTTGCCTTCTCCTGAGGCCTCTGTCCTGGGCTTACAGGCGGCTGCATTCTCCCTGAGTCCCCACATGGCCTGTTCTCCGTGTGCGCTCACCCTGGTTTCTCTTCTTCTTCTTATAAAGACACCAGCCCTGCTTGATTAGGGCACGACCCTCATGACCTTGGTGACCTTCATAACCACCTACCAGGCCTGATATCCAGGGACAGTCACAGTGTGGATTGGAATTACAACATAGGATGGTGGGACACAGTTCAGTCCATACCAAGGGTCAGGACAGAAACAGGGACACAGGGTCCAGGTGTGTCTGACTCAGTTTAGTTGACTGTCCAGATGATGTGAGTCCACACCTTTTACTGAACACCTACTACGTGCCTGACTTGGGTCTAGGGACTAAGAACACTTTGTGCAAAACACAGGAGGGTTCCCCTTGCTCAGGGAGCTGACGTTGTCTGGAGAAGAGAGGACAATCAAGCCAAAGGCTTGTGCCCATGCTTTATTTCCCACACGGGGACGAAGGGTGTCTGCAGTCCCAGGTATCACAGCCACACAACACCCCCCACCCCCATCAGAAAGAGAAAGACTTGCCTTCCCTGACCCATTGATCGGGACCCCACGATTCAGGGTGACTGGAGCAGCTCACTCACGTCATCCTGACACCAGCATGGTGACTAAGGAGGGGATTGTCAGATAGATTTAGGGAACACAAGACCTGTCCATTTGAAACGGGGGTCAGTCCCAGATTAACCCCAGGGATGGGAGATTTGGAGTCCAAATAGGATAAGACAATGATGGAAGTTTACTAAATATGTCCCCACTCTGTGCATCATTCCTTCCTCCACCCTCATGTTTAGTTCAGGTTGGGACATGTACTGAGGACACTGGGATCTGGGCAGGTGACACCGGCCAGGCTGTTCCCGTCTCATAAACTGTAGCTCTGCTCCCTGACTATTCTCATATTCCTGCAACACATCAATTCCAGGCCAGGACATGCTGACTCCCAGATATGAAATTCAGGGTGTTTCAGGAGAGGTAGAAAGATGTCCTTGCTTGTCAGAGATAGTAACAAGATAAAGAAGGTTCAAGAACCCCCAGTGTTGGCCACTTGCCCACTATTTCAGGGCACTTCTCCTTCACCTGTCACTCTGTCAGGTGAGGACCAAATTCAGGGTCAAAACAGAAACCTATCTTCTGTCTACACTCTCCATGGATTCTCTTCCCTCATAACGATGGGGCCAGACTGTGAAAGGGTAGGTTAGTGGGGCTGGTGTGTTGGATTTTATGCAAGAAGAATTAGAAACAACTCAAGGATTTTAAGCCATTGAGTGACCTTCTGAATAGGAACAAGAAAGATCCCTCTGAATACTGTGAGCAGACAGTGCCTCAGGAAGAAGATAATCCTGGTCCTAGATTGTTTACTAAAGACTCTAGAGTCCGTAGCCATTTGCACAGTGAATGCAGGTGTACATGCCAGGCACACTGAGGAAATGAAAGTTTCTATCCTTGTGTTTTTGGGCATTCAAAACCTCTGCTGTATGACCTTAAAATATATACTGATATTCCTAATAAACTGAAAATAACTAGCAAGAAAAATAAGATGAAAAATTACAATATAAACAAAATGTATAATATCTAGGACAAAATACCCATAGAAAACATATGACACAACTATGCACAAAGCTGAAGATTCTACTTACAGATAAAATCAGCTACATATTATAGGGGAAAAGGTGTTATACAGTTCACTGGTACATATTAGCCTACAAAAACAGATCACCTGCCCCCTTGTCTGTTCTATGACACCTGGCCTCATGCACACGAGGGTCATTTAGCATTTTCTAGAATCTGTTGGGTGTGTGTGTATAGGGGTGGGTATTGACAACTTAAGTCTCTCTGTCTCTCTTTGTCTCTCTGTCTCTGTCTCTTTCTCTCTCTACATATAGAGAGATATAGGTATCTATCTATCTATCTATCTATCTATCTATCTATCTATCTATCTATCTATCTATCTATCTATCTATATCCCGCAGAACAGAACTCATTCTGGGAGTGAGATACTACAGCAATCACCTACAGTGTATCAAAATCACAGTTTCTGGAAGGAGATCATGGCTGTATGAATAGAGATAGTGACCTGGTGAGCTGCACAAACCATCTTGGCCACGGGACGTGTGTGCCCTGTGACCTGCAGGGGGCGCTGTGGGACTGCCCTGCGGTCCCTACACAGCTGCTCAGTGAGGGGCATTCACTCAAAGGAACCTGGGCTTGGGGTCTGGGCCCTGAGCTCCCCGATGGGGACTCAGCAGCTGTATCCTCTCAGGCCTGGCAGAGTCCCCTTGTGCAGCGACCTTTGTGTGGTCTCAGCAGGTGCTTCCTCCCAGGGCTCTCCCAGGGGTGAAGCCAACCTCCATCCTCCTCAGTCTGGGGTGTGAGCTGAGCTCCAGCACCAGGGCTCAGGGAGGGGCTGGGCAGTCACTGGATGGACACACATTTGCATGGACAGCCCCTCCTCTGGCAGAGGGTGGAGAAGAAAAGGAGGCCTGGGGCAGCCCAGCCCCACTGTGGGCTCAGGGCTGTGTGCACCATGGCCTGGACTCCTGTCCTCCTCGTGCTCCTCTCTCACTGCGCAGGTGGGGGCGGGACTCAGGGACTAGGGCAACCCTCTGAACTGTGCCTCTTTCTGTGTGTAATTCCCTGAGAAACTCTACCCTGGGCCAACCCCATCTCCCATTTGTATCTGTGTTTGCAGGTTCCCTCTCCCAGCCTGTGCTGACTCAGCCGCCCGCCCTCTGCATCTCCGGGAGCATCAGCCAGACTCACTTGTACCCTGAGCAGTGGCTTCAATGCTGAGGGCTACTGGATAGCCTGGTACCAGCAGAAGCCAGGGAGCCCTCCCCGGTATCTCCTGAGCTTTAAATCAGACTCAGATAAACACCAGGGCTCCGGAGTCCCCAGCTGCTTCTCTGGATCCAAAGACACCTCGGCCAATGCAGGGCTTCTGCTCATCTCTGGGCTGCAGCCTGAGGACGAGGCTGACTATTACTGTGCTACAGGTCATGGCAGTGGGAGCAGCTTTAGTTACTCACAGTGACTCAGATGACGAGGAAGCGACACAATAACCCCTGGTCCACAGCCCTTGGCTCTGAACCTCTTTGTTGAGAAACTTTTGAGGAGACACCTGCAGGGGAGACTTGTCTGTGGTCAGACTCGTCCTTGAGGAGGGACATGTAACAAACAGTTATGTCCATTACCTGAGCCAGCACAAGTGTCCCAGGAACTCAAAGGTGAGATAACAGAGTCCAGCTGTTCATCCCATAGGTTATGAGTAATTTAACAAGAATCAATGCTGTGTCTGCAGCTACAAATGGCTCCGAAGACAATCACGTTCATCCACAGATCTAACGCCATACAGTGTGAACCTTGTGTTACTAGTGACACATCCACAGCGACATGTGAATACTCACGCTGGTCATAGACACGCTTTTCTCTCTTTGAGCCGGGCTGCACATCAACTTGCACCTCGATTGTTCAGACTTCCACTGACACCCCCTCTCACCGTCCCTCTTCTCTCCTCTGCTGCTGCGTCCCTCACCTTCCTCATCTCTCCCTCTGTCTATTTAGGTCTTCACTCCATCTCACAGACACAGACAATAGTTTAGTGGTTACGAGAGGGTAGGCGGGGAGGGAGGTGGTAGATGAAGGTAAAAGGAATCAAATATATGGTGATGGAAGGAGCACTGACTGGGTGGTGAACACACAATGTGATCTATAGATGATGTATTACAGAATTGTACAACTGAAACCTATGTAATTTTAGTAAGTATTGTCACCCCAATAAGCTTTAATTTAAAAAATGTGATATATACCTAAATATATATCATATCATATATATGTATAATTTAGCCTTAAAGAGGAGAGAAATCCTGTCATATGCACACCATGGATGAATATTGAGGACTCTATGCTAAGTGATTTAGACCACTTACAAAAAGACAAATAGTACCCATATATGATTCAAAGTAGTCAAATTCATAGAAACAGAAAATAGAATAGTGGATGTCAGGGACTGGGGGTAGAGGGAAATGGAGAATTGATTTTTAATGTGTATAGAATTTCAGTTTTTCAAGATGAAAAATTGTGCAAATGTGTTGCATAACAATGTCAATAAACGTAGCACTACTAAACTGTACACTTAAAGTGACTAACATAATAAATGTTATATGTGCATTTTAGCAAAAGTTTAAAAATAAGCTGGGCCAGAATGAGGGGAGCTGCCAAACTACAGGCGTGGAGTGCGGAGATGGACGTCAGGGTGTGTGAACTCTGACGGGAGGAAATACCACCTTGTGCTGCAGAATAGCCTTGATGGCACTGGCCGTGATTGTGCCACCAATAGAAATCACAGATGTTTTTGTAGGACCTCATGGTGGTCATAGAATCTCCAGATACTGTGTAACCACATCCTACTTCAAAATCACTAATTCTAATAACATAATTGCTTAATAAAGAGGCTCAAATTGGGCTTAAACTACTCAATGTAAAAATGACAATAGTAATACCCAACTGGTCCACAAAATGAGAAACCTCACACTCATTTAGGCTCTTCTCTCTGCCCTAGCCAGACATCCAATTGATCACTATCGTGTGCATTCTCTTTCTAAACGTCTTTCAAATTCATCTGGCCCTTTGACTGTCCACTGTAACATCTTATTTTAAACTTCTTGGCACTTACTGATTGTGGCTATGACTGAATTGGCTCCTGACTCACATCTGCCCCTTCCCTCCCTGACTCCCCTGGGTCTTCCTGCTCCTCTGGTTTTTTCTGATGATGAAATCTGGTCCTGATTGCAGGATTCCTCCCTTTTCCTGCTTGATCAGCGGGGCTTCCTGTCAGTGAATGGTTCAGAAACTCCCCCCATGTAGTCCCTTCCACTGAAGGCAGAGCTCCTGCCTCCATCTCTTTTCAGACAGAGCCCATTCTCATCGTGATATTCCTCACCTTCAATGACACAAAGCGACTCAAAATATCTGGACCAGATTAGTGAGCTTTGATCCACCTAGAGATAAAAAAGCTTTAAATGTTGTGTGATCATAGGATGGTGTATGGAAAGCCCTGGACTCGTGGCTGGAATTGTCAGGGGTGTGAATTTGGGAGGGGCGTGGATTTGGGAGGGCAGGAGACCTGAGCGCCAGCACCTGCCCGAGGTCGACCTGTGTCCTGCATCCACCAGGGGGCGCTGTGGCCTAAGCACCTGATTGAGGAGCTCCAGTTTCTCAGCAGTTTCCCCATCCCCTTGAAGGTGTGCCTGTGGCTCACATGGTAAATTGCGGCCCCCCTCCTACAGTCTCTCTTTTTCTCAGGTGGGGCCACGATGGGGTTTGTACAGCCTCTAGAAAGGGGACGATTTGCATGGAGACCTGCCTCTCTCAGAATCAGGGTGACATATAAGAAAGAATGCTGAAGGCTCAGGCCTGGCTTTGTGGCTCAGGAAGCAGAGCCTGGGAGCGTCTCCACTATGGGCTGGGCTCCACTCTTTCTGACTGTCCTCGCTTACTGCACAGGTGGTGCCTGCAGGGAAATTTGGGAGGGCACCTCTTTGTCCCCTGGGATGATGACCTCCCTGGGAAGGGGGCCTGTCCTGTCCTCACTGATCTCTGTGTCCCTCCTTCCTTTCAGGGTCTTGGGCTGAGTTTGTGCTGACTCAACCCCGCTTTGTGTCTGGGTCTCCGGGACAGAAGGTCACCATCTCCTGCACCCGCAGCAGTGGCAACATTGGGGGTTACTATGTGCAGTGGTACCAGCAGCGCGCGGGCGGTGCCCCCACCACCGTAATCTATGATGATAATGAAAGACCATCCGGGGTTCCCGATCGGTTCTCTGGCTCCATCGACAGCTCCTCCAACAGCGCCTCCCTGACCATCTCGGGGCTGCAGCCTGCGGACGAGGCCGACTACTACTGTCAGTCTTATGATAGCAGCAATAAGCACAGTAATTCAGGCCCAAGGGGAAGTGCGACCAAAACTCCCCAGAGTGTCCCCGTCCTGGGTCTGCCCTCTCCCACCCGCACCAGGGAGGGGTGCCCTTACCTGTCGTCTGCTTGAACGCTAGAGTTCGAATTATCTTGAATTCCTCTATTTTCTTTCCAAAAATGCCAGTTCCCCTGCCACGTCTTGAGGGATAAACGCTTGTTCCCTTTGCAACCATTTCATGTGAAGATTTAGTTCAGAACAGGGTTTCTGAATGTCAGAAACTGACAAAGGGGGAGGGAGTCATTTCTTTTGGGGGGGGCTGTTCTGTGCCTGTGGGATGTCAGGGCACTTTGAGGGGCTCCACACATCAGACATCAGTTGAACCCTACTCTCAAAGTCATGACACACAAAAAAGACTCCAGACATTTGCAAATCTGCCCTGGGAAGTGGAGGGCAAAAGCACCTGTTTCAGAACCAGAAGTTTAAAAGAGCATGTTTTCAGCTATTAGAAAGGCTTTGGCTTTGAGTCCTGATATGCCACTCAGCTGGACAGATGGCTAGATGTGTCATCTCTGTGCTTCTGGGTTCCATATGTTAGACAAAGCAGTTGCACAGGCCTCAGATGATTGTCCTGATGGATGAGTAACATTCTAAGCTCAGAGGTCAGAGAACTTGCTACCCAGTCATATGGCATCTGACCAGAGAGCAGAGTACAATTTTGACCAGACTAGGTGTGTAATTAATCTTTATATAAAGCACATGAAATCATAATAAATCCCTCTTCATTTATTCCCCCAGGGAGTACTTTTTAAGCATGAGACACAAACTGTACTCAGTTTCCTTTTTAAGATGGGCGTGAGAAACAGACAAGAACAGCAGCATAGGTGAGTGTATAACAACGTCCTTTCTTTCACCAGAGTGTCAGGTTCAAATTTTGGCTCTGCCTTCTTTTGGCTCTGTTCAAATTTTGGTCCTTGGACCTCCACTGTCCAGTATAGTCTCCACGAACTTGATGTGGATATTTATGTCTAAAATTAAGTTAATTAAAAATTCTATTTCTCACTTACACCAACTGCACTTCATTACCTAATGGGTTCATCTGCCGAATGGTTACCATATTTGAGAGGGCAGAGCTAGAACATTTCCACCGAGGCAGGAAATTCTACTGGACAGTGCTGACTTGGACAACTCACTCAGCATTTCCCTAACTCTGTTTCCTCACTTGTGAAATGTAAACTCCCAAAACTCTAAAAACTCTACCACTCTTCACGCTCCAAAACATCTCTCTGTGGGGTATTATGTGGTACCTTCTTAAGTTCCTGAACTCAGTTTGGTCATAAGACCAGCTTTGGCCAATGAAATGAGCATAAGTGACGAGTGTAATTTCTGAGCAGGAGTTGTATGAACTAGCATGTATGCACTTTTGCAAGTTCTCTGGTCTCTCTGCTATGGGATCAGTGGTGTTTCAGTAGAATCTTCTCTGTCAGCTGTAGCCTAGGATGCAGGTAAAGTGGATCAGAGCTACAACAGTCAGGGCTGGAAATGGTGTATAAATGAGAAATAAACTTTAGTTTTTTTATTTCACTGAGATTTGATGTAAATTGTTACAATAGCATAACTTAGCCTATCCTGACTGCTACAGGAATTAGAGTCAGAAATAGTAACAAAAGTAATGAGATAGATGACATTGCATTTTGTGCTGGACAATGGACATTGAGTAGACTTTATATGGAGGTTGCAAACATGGTTTCTGTTTTATTTATTGGCAAATACTTTATTAAGTTATTACCTGTGAAAGATGGGAGAGGAAAAGTAACCTCAATTAGCTGATGGCTGTGGGTTAAAATGTTGGAAAACTGATGAGAAACATGGGTTAATTCCCAATGGGGAAATTTTATAACTTAGTGGTTTTAAGAAATGTGCTAAGAACAGAGCTGTCTTTTTCCCAAACAGAAGTAAAAAGCAAGAGAGTCCAGAAAATATGGAGAATTACACAAGTGTGAGAGCAAATTATTCTCAACCCACTACACTTAAAGATAAAATTGGAAATGCTTTGAGTTAAACACTTCACTATCCAAAGGAAGGCAAATGGATATGCCTGAGTTTGCCAGGGAAGGGAGGTGTAAGCCCCTGTGTTCCCTGGTGTCCACTTTCTGGGCACTGTGTCCACCTGTGCCCTCTTCACTCTTCTTACGTCCTGACCCCAGGGTTCCACTGCAGGCAGTGTCTACTAAACAGCTTTCACATTCATCCTTTCCTACGAGTTTCCATCTAAGTCCTTCCTTCCAGCCTTCTCTCCTCCCATGTTGGCCAGGGCTCTCCCGCCCGGGCACACCTCCTCTGTATCATTCTCTCACAGGCTCTGTCATCCTGGGATCCTATTGTACCCTTTCCTGCTCTGAGACTGGTTCCCTCTTTCTCTTCTTCAAATGCCTCTCCTTCTCTTTCCACCCTGGGGAGATCCACTCCCAACTTCCCTCAAGACCACAATGAGAAGGATGTCCCTTCTAAGGTGATTTCTCTAAAAACCCAAATAATGAGAGTTTCTAAGGCTACCCTTGTGTTTTACTGTACTTTTTATATCTACTGCGTGATTGATGTCCTTTAAGATTCCCCGTTGAATCACAGTCACCTCAAAAACATCACCAAGCAATTAGTATTTGCATTAGTGAGCTAAGCCCAGTGCTTAGCCCACAATGTTTCAATCAATATGTGTGGAATCACAGTTGAAAGGTGAATGACAGAACTCAGGATCTGTGGAAGAGATTGCAATTTTACTTATGGTCATCAGGGGGCATCATGGGACAGTTTCCAGAGGCCCCACAAAGTGTATTCACAGATGAAGAAATTCCCCTAAGACTGCAGGTCTGGGTGGGGCGGCAGAGGGAGTTGGACCTTGAGATCATTGATGCAGACCCAGCAGCTGTATCCTCTCTGTGTGGACCCAGCACGTATCCCATCCCAGGTCCTGTTTATCAGGGAATTAACCATCGACAAGACCCCAAACACTTATAAGGCACATTGAGGCAGCGAAACATTTGCATGAACTGCTCCTCCTCTGTGAGGTCATTGGGTAGAGAATAAAAGAGGCCTGGGGCAGCCCAGCCCCACTGTGGGCTCAGGGCTGTGTGCACCATGGCCTGGACTCCTGTCCTCCTCGCACTCCTCTGTCACTGCACAGGTGGGGACATGCAAAGGGGAGTCACCACCCTTGTTTTGTCTCCTTTCGCTTATGAAACTTTACCCTGGTCCCTGCCCCATCTCACATTTGTGTCTGTGTTTGCAGGTTCCCTCTCCCAGCCTGTGCTGACTCAGCCGCCCTCCCTCTCTGCATCTCCGGGAACATCAGCCAGACTCACCTGCACCCTGAGCAGTGGCTTCAATGTTGGGGGCTACTGGATAGCCTGGTTCCAGCAGAAGCCAGGGAGCCCTCCCCGGTATCTGCTGCAGTTTAAATCAGACTCAGAGAAACACCAGGGCTCCGGGGTCCCCAGCCGCTTCTCTGGATCCAAAGACACCTCGGCCAATGCAGGGCTTCTGCTCATCGCTGGGCTGCAGCCTGAGGACGAGGCTGACTATTACTGTGCTACGTATCACAATAATGCTGCTCACAGTGACACACACAGATGGGGAAGTGGGACAAAACCCTCAAACACCGTCAGTGGTGGCTTATGACTCTTATTTTGTTGAAGTTGAAATACACACATCTTATTATTATAAAAAACAAACAAACCCTTACTAGTCCATGCACAAATTCTCCTCCAGGATTGTTTCCCCCCACCAAATAAACATAAAGACTCAGAAAATTGTCTCAAATCAACATGGTTACACCATAGCCAGAATCTGAGAGGAATTTCTGTTGCAAAGCTACATGTGGACCTGAAGTTCATTTGCATGTGGGAGGAGCCTACAGTGAAGAAGCATGTCCAGGCAGCGAGCGAGCAGACCTGTGGTCATTCCCTCAGGGCCTCCTTCATGTCTCAGAGACCCCACAGCAGCCCCAGGGACAACTCCCTGCTCTTCTTCCAGAGTGACCACATTAGGGATGGCCTTGCTCAGGGCATTCTGGGAAATGCAACACTAAGGACTAGACTCCAGTTGTGAGAATGGGCACAGGAAGCAAAAATGAGCAAATGACAGTTTCTAGGGCTATGCTTCTGCTTTATGGTACTTTTTATATTCACCGTGTTAATGATCTCCTGTAAGATATTCCTTTGATTCACAATGACCTCAAAAGCATGGACAATCAATTAATATTCATAATAGTGAGCTGCGCCCAGGGTGGTGATGGGGGTTGGAAGCGACAGATTTTGACATCCACTAGTTTACAGAGTCAAGGAGAGTCTGGGCAGGACGAGGAGGTTATTCCTCGAGTCTGATGCCCAGTGTGGATGGAAGTCTTCCACGTCTAGTAAAGCATGGAGGATACCACAGCTGCACGCCTATAAATCCCTAATTATGGCTTTTACCTGCTGTCAAAACTTGATGATGCATGTTATTGAATGAAGTTCAAGATTAAAGCATAGCACATAAAGCAGAGAAATACAGCTTACTTCTGTTGTAAACTCAACTATACATTAAAATTAATCACCATGGAAAAGTGCTGAAATTTTGATCCATGAAGTGAGGAATGGGGTTGAAACAGCAGGTCGCTGTTCACATAAAATCCATTCTTCTCCTTGGTTTTTAAGATATAAAAACATCAGAGTGATATTGTACCTAAATTATGATTCTAAAATGTTATAGATTTCTTCTGCACTACTTCACTAGTGGTGGAAATTGTAGTAGTTGAACTTCCAGTCTCTGTTATTTCAATTTCACAACTTAGAGGAAATGGAAGTTTTTGTTTTTTTTAAACCATCTCATCATTGGTGTTGGAATTGCAGTGAACGAGACATGTAACAAATAAAGATTTGTCTGCTCAGTAATTTAGCAGAATGGCCTTCTCATTGTGGATGTGACAGCCGTTCATATACTCTCTAAAACAACCTTGTCTTTAAGGTGAGGAACTTTGGGAAATTGTCTTGTCTTGACATGTTCCAGAGTCAGTTCTTAATAAACACAACATATTCTTGTAAAATCAAACACGATATTCATCTCCCAATCATATTACTATCTTATATCTGCAAATGTGCTCACCTCTAATACAACGTATCTGCTTTTTTATTTCAACACATTATTTTTTACAGCATTTCTAGATTGACAGTAACACTGAGTGGAAAGTACGGAGTTCCCATATACCCCCGGTCCTTACACAGCACAGCCTCCCCTCCCCAGTATTAGCACCTGCATTACAAGTGGCATTGGTGGTATCACAAACCATGAGCCTCCACTGACACGTCACCATCATCCAAAGTTCATAGTTTACATTCACCACTCTTGGTTTGGTATATTCTATGGGCTTTGACAAGTATTTAATGAAATGTATCCACCATGATAGCATCATACAGAATAGTTTCACTAGCTGGAAAATCCTCTGCACTCTGTATATTTACCTCTCCCTCTCTCCTTACCTCTGACAGCCACTGATCTTTTTACTCTCTCCATAATCTTTCCTTTTACAGAATGTCATATCGTTTGAATCATTCAGTATGTAGCCTTTTCAGATTGGCTAGAATTATTTTTGAGGGACATGTTAGGAAAAGCGGAGATTGCTCTGAGTGTATTGTTAGTAGACATTGGATGTTAAACACTGCTGGGATGGGCTCAGTGAGACGTGAGGTGCATGGTGGAGAAAACCTGTATTGTTTTAGAGAATATCTAATCTGACATAAACAGTGTGTAGAAATATGGAAATTAAAGGTACTGCTGGTGAAAGCTCAGAGGGAATTGAGAAAAATGCTAATAGAAACTGGAGGAAAGGCGATCATTGTTATCTAGTGTCAGAGCTTGGCTGAATTGTGTCCTACAGTTGTGCGAAAGGCATAGCTTGTGAGCAAGACACCTGAAAATATAGCCAAGGTGATTTCCAAGCAAAGTGTTGAAGGTGCAGCCTGGATTCTTCTTGTTTTGAGTAGTAAGATGTGCGAGGAAAGAGATAAATTGAGAGAAGAACTGTTATGCAAAAAGGAAGCAGGACTAGAAAAATTGGGAAATTATCAATTTTTCTTCTGTGGCTTTGTTAACAATTCCTTGCTTGTTTCCTCTTTCCTTGGGAGACCCCAAAGTTACTGCCCTCTGCATGCCTCCCTCCTAAACTGGGAGTGGAGGCCTCCCAGGTAAAGAGTGGATCAGTCAGAGGGTCTCCAGATGGCCATGTGTCCACTTCTTATACAGGCATCCCCAGAGAACAAGCAGGTACGAGGTCAGACAATGAAATGCGCGAACTCTTCCTAGAAAAAGTGCCACATACCTCATTGCTGAGTGTCACTTCAGTTACCTTCAAAGTACTCCCCTTTGGAAGCTATGCACCGATGCCAGCGCCTAGTGCACCCTTCAAAGTAATTTTGGAACTCTTTCTGGAATGGCCATCAGAGCTGTCATCGTATTACCCTTGATGTCCTGAATGTCATCAAAATGTCTTCCTTTCAATATTTTCTTTATCTTTGGGTAAATAAACAAGTCATTGGAGGCCAGATCAGGTGAGTAGGGAGGGTGTTCCAATACAGTTATTTGTTTACTGGCTAAAAACTCCCTCACAGACAGTGCTGTGTGAGCTGGTGCGTTGTTGTGATGCAAGAGCCATGAGTTGTTGGTGAAAAGTTCAGGTTGTCTAACTTTTTCACACAGCTTTTTCAGCACTTCCAAATGGTAAACTTAGTTAACTGTTTGTCCAGTTTTTACAAGCCCATAATGAATAATCCCTCTGATATCAAAAATAGGTTAGCAACATTGTTGCAACTAGTTTGCGAACATAATTGTCAGAACTCGCATACATGAGGTCACCTGAATCACACATGGTGGGAAAGCCAGACCTAACACTCCTTAGCTCTGTGATGTGTAGGGCAGGCCCCTAATGGTCATCCTACAGGACTGCAGGGGCCTTCCTTGTTTGTGGTGAAAGTCAAATGATCCATTAGGTGTGACATCTTTGTCAAGAGATATAAGGTGCCTGGTGCTGACTCAGGGCTGCATCTTCCAACAGGTGAGGCTCGCTGCTAAATCACTGCCCATGTGGCTGTCATTCCAGGTACCTCTGGGCTTTTCCATAGAGCATCCCCTCTTCATTCCTTTCCTACATGCACTGAGGGTGCTCAGGCAGCAGGGCAGTCACTCCCCACTGACCACCTGGCTTTTCTTGCTACAGCCTGCAAATCTCACATGCAGGTGACTGAGATGTCTTCTGCATAGTTTCCTTCCCAAAACTCTCCAGGAACTGACAGCTCTCGTGGCGTGCCCAGGCCATCTCATTAACCACAAGAGGCAACTATTGGCCCATCACACTTTGCCAGGGGCTCAGGGATAAAGAAGCCCATTTGGAAAAAGCCCTCTTGAAAAATCCCTTCTATGTCCTGAGAAGCATGGTGCTTTTGGATACACCTCTAGAGTGTAATATTTATGTGACCGAATTTTAAAACTGCGGAGTAATGGTAGTGAAAGGAATAAAAGAGAGAACTGGACGTTCAGGCTGTAAAGGATCCCGACTATTCTGGCCAGGAGGCAACTATTCTATGGTGAACAGGTGGCATTTCCATGGCTCCTGCTGACTTCAGGATGGACCCCAGTCTGTGTGAGGTTCTTTCATCCCAGATTTGTGTCTCGCGTGGACTGACTGGAGTGGCAGCTGATCCCCAAGATATTCTTAAAGATCACTCGCTGCCTCCTGGTGTTCACACCCTTGTGCATGTTGAATAGAGATGACTTGTGTAGCCCACAGGACATTGAAGAAATGACAGTGTGTGACTTCCCATGACAGGTCATAAGACTTCCATTGTGCTTTCTCAGATAACTTGCTCTGGGGAAAGGTAGTTGCCATGTTGTGAAGACCCTCAATGAGCCCTATGGAGAGAGGTTCAAGTGTCAAGGAACTGAGGCCTCCTGCCACCGGCCTTGTGACTCAGCCATGTTAGAAGTTGATCCACAAGCCCGGTCAAGCCTTTGTATGCTGCTGCCATGGTCAAATCTTAACTGGAACCTCCTGAGCAATCCTGAGCCAGAGACACACTTCTAGGCTGTTCCCAATTCCCTGGCTCCCAGGAACTGTGGAATCATATATGTTGTTGTTTTAAGCTTCTAAGTGTTGGAGACATTTGATGTGAAGAAATAAATGATGAATTGTCAAGAGAGGGAAGTGGCAACACAGAGAGGGTGTACGCATTGGTGACGTAGGTCTTGATGTCTACCGTTAGCAAAAGATGATGAGACCTCACGGAACTCCCCACCACGTGTGATTTCTGTGGATTCCCTAATGGCCTATTCTGTGGATTGCCTAATGGAGCTTTCCTTAAAATCATGGCTTCATTATAAATGTCTCGTGGGAGTTACGCACATTCATTATGCCTTGTCAAGCTTCCCTGGGTAAATCTTTGGGTATAAATTAACAAAAGGACAAGGGCCTCTTCCAAGCCTTGATGATGTTCAATATGGAATTCCTCACTACAAGGTACCTGACCCTCCCTATTGTTACTGAGCCCAAGGGGTTCATTTGGCCTGCATGCATCAAAGCCAATAAAGAAAGGAGCAGGAGTTGGCAACAAACAAAGTAGAGGTTTCTTTAAGGAAATGGCACCAAACCCGGAAATACAGATGAGCTTGCTACAGATTATACAGGCAAAATCATAGACACCATGGGTTAGGGGCTCGGGGTCACATTGGGAGCTGATGGATTGGAGGGGAGGTAAGGGTAATGAATCATTTCTTCAGGTCTTGAGGACCATTCTGAGGTCTTTTCCAGCGTTCCTCTGTCCGGTCTTATGGGAAACTAGCCCGGTGGTCGTTTCCCCTTAGGGCTCAGGGACTGAAACATAACTTAGGTCAGGATGTTGTCATTAGCCTGGTAGAGGTCTAGACCATCTGACCATTAGTCAGGTCTGGGCCACTGTCTTCTGCTGCCTCGGGGATTCCTGATTATCTGGGGGAAAGGCTAGGTCTCTGAGGCGTATATATAGAGAGAGTGATAAGATTTCTAGATCTAGGATTTAAAACTAAATTTAATCAGTCATAAGAGCCCTCAGTTTCATTATTGTTCACCCACCCCGTCTTTATCAGTCACATTTCATATTCTTTTAAATAATAAATAGCACCAGTGTACACTTCTGCCCCTTAACTAAGAGATAGAGGTGTTGCTTTACCAAGAGTTATACTTAATAAAAATAAAATGAAAAAATATATAACAGGTCCTAATTCAGTAAAGCTGGGGAGGGAAGTGAACTTCCCATATCACACTTTAGAAGAGAATTTGTCTTTCAGTTTTCCTAATGAGAACAGATCAAGACTTGGGATTTGGTAGAAAATGCCTGTAACAGGAGGAAAACATGAACACTTTTTAGCTCTTAGTGAATGTGGTATTGAAGACCCTGTGCAAAGTGTGACTGCAAAGGAAGGGGAAGGAAGAGAGAGCCTGGGGTGTTGGAAGTCCTATCACACTGGTTAATTTTCACCTTGTGAATTCAGGGCACTGATAAACTCTTGTATCCTCAAGGACAAAGCCTGATATTGGCCCTGGGGACATCTGCACCCCTCTGTTCTCTCTGCATCCGGTGTGAGCCACAGTGGCCTTGTATGTTTTCACTTTTCATATCCCTCTGGTATCTGGCTTGTCCTATTCTTTTCATAAATATTTCTGAAACGATGGAAACATTTTGCTAAGTACGTTGTGAAGTAGCTATTATGCTGATTTTTAGGGCCCTCTCTGGGCTGACCAGAGTCACCTGCTCACGGGTCTGTGTAAGTCCCAGCAGCGCCTTCCTTCCCGGACCCTCCCATGGGGCAAACTCAGCTACACCCATCAGCCCGCTCTGTCCAAAGAACCAAGTGCAGACCTCAGCTGGTCTGCAGGTGGGGCAAGGATCACCACTATGGGAAACAAATTTACTTGAACAGCCCCCTCCTCCCTGACGCCACTGAAAGAGAGATGACAGATGCCTGGAGCAGCCCAGTTCCAGCTCAGAGGTCTCAGGAGGGCTGTGTGCACCATGGCCTGGACTCCTGTCCTCTTCCTGCTCCTCTCTCACTGCACATGAGGGGACTGGGCTCAGAGACACGGAGAAACCCTGCAATCCACGAGAGATTTGGAACAGTATTTATCGACAATGGTTGAGGTCGGATGATGGGTGCAGGGTGTTCATTGTGCTGTTCTCTATAGTTTGTGTAACACAATGGAAAATGTGTTTAACAATTATACCTGTATGCATGATGTGTGTCTACCCATCTTTTAACAGATGCTCCACGTTGCCGACATGTTTCTGGCGTGAATTCATGTTGAAGTCCGTCTTCTTCCAACAGACAGAGGAGGAGCTGGTGTGGGGGGCCAGGAAGGGACTGACCTCAGGGTTTCCAAGGACAGGGGAGGAGCAAGGGGAGGGGCTGCCAGGAAGGCGTGGAGGGGGTGGGGCCAGACCGTGAAAGGACAGGTTAGTGGGGCTGGTGTGTTGGATTTTATGCAAGAAGAATTAGGAACAACCCATGGATTTTAAGCCATTGGGTGACCTTCTGAATATGAACGAGAAAGATCCTTCTGAATACTGTGAGCAGACAGTGCCTCAGGGAGCAGATAACCCTGGTCCTAGATTATTTACTAGAGACTCAAGAAGTCCGTAGCCATTTGCACAGTGAATGCAAGTGTACATGCCAGGCACACTGAGGAAATAAAAGTTTATACCTTGTCTTTTCGGGCATTCAAAATATCTGCAGTATGACCTTAAAATATACACTGATATTCCTAATAAACTGAAAATAACTAGCAAGAAAATAAGATGGAAAAAATTACAATATAAAGAAATTGCATAAGACCTAGGTCAAAACACCCATAGAAAACATATGACACAACTATGCACAAAGCTGAAGATTCTACTTACAGATAAAATCAGCTACATATTATAGGGGAAAAGGGTGTTACACAGTTCACTGGTACATCTTAGCCTACAAAAACAGATCACCTGCCCCCTCGTCTGGTCTATGACACCTGGCCTCACTCACACAAGGGTCATTTAGCATTTTCTAGAATCTATTGGGTGTGTGTGCATGGGGCTGGGTATTGACAACTTAAGTCTCTCTGTCTCTCTTTGTCTCTCTGTCTCTGTCTCTTTCTCTCTCTATATATAGAGAGATATAGGTATATCTCTATCTATCTATCTATCTATCTATCTATCTATCTATCTATCTATCTCCCACAGAACAGAACTCCTTCTGGGAGTGAGATACTACAGCAGTCACCTACAATGTATCAAAATCACAGTTTCTGGAAGGAGATCATGGCTGTATGAATAGAGACAGTGACCTGGTGAGCTGCACAAACCAACTTGGCCACGGGACTTGTGTGCCCTGTGACCTGCAGGGGGCGCTGTGGGACTGCCCTGCGGTCCCTACACAGCTGCTCAGTGAGGGGCATTCAAAGGATCCTGGGCTTGGGGTCTGGGCCCTGAGCTCCCCTATGGGGACTCAGCAGCTGTATCCTCTCAGGCCTGGCAGAGTCCCCTGAACAGGGACCTTCGTGTGGTCTCAGCAGGTGCCTCCTCCCAGGGCTCTCCCAGGGGTGAAGCCAACCTCCATCCTCCTCAGTCTGGGGTGTGAGCTGAGCTCCAGCACCAGGGCTCAGGGAGGGGCTGGGCATTCACTGGATGGACACACATTTGCATGGACAGCCCCTCCTCTGGCAGAGGGTGGAGAAGAAAAGGAGGCCTGGGGCAGCCCAGCCCCACTGTGGGCTCACGGCTGTGTGCACCATGGCCTGGACTCCTGTCCTCCTCGTGCTCCTCTGTCACTGCGCAGGTAGGGACAAGCCTGGGGCACTAGGGAAGCCCTCTGGTCTGTGCCTGTTTCTCTGTCTCAGCACCTGAGAACCTTCACCCTGGTCCCTGCCCATCACCCATTTGTGTCTGTGTTGCAGGTTCCCTCTCCCAGCCTGTGCTGACTCAGCCGCCCTCCCTCTCTGCATCTCCGGGAGCATCAGCCAGACTCACCTGCACCCTGTGCAGTGGTTTCAATGTTGAGGGCTACTGGATAGACTGGTTCCAGCAGAAGCCAGGGAGCCCTCCCCGGTATCTCCTGAGCTATAAATCAGACTCAGATAAAGGGCACGGCTCCGGGGTCCCCAGCCGCTTCTCTGGATCCAAAGACGCCTCGGCCAATGCAGGGCTTCTGCTCGTCTCTGGGCTGCAGCCTGAGGACGAGGCTGACTATTACTGTGCCACAGGTCATGGCAGTGGGAGCAGCGTTAGTTACTCACGGTGACTCAGCTGATGAGGAAGTGAGACAATAACACCTGGTCCACAGCCCTTGGCTCTGAGCCTCTTTATTGAGAAACTTTTGAGGAGACACCTGCAGGGGAGACTTCTCTGTGGTCAGACTCATCCTTCAGGAGATACATGTAACAAACAGTTATGTCTGTTACCTGAACCAGCACAAAGTGTCCCAGTAACTCACAGGTGAGATAACAGTGTCCAGCTGTTCATCCCATAGGGTAGGAGTAAGTTAACAAGAATCAATGCTGTGTCTGCAGCTACAAATGGCTCCAAAGACAATCACGTTGATCCACAGATCTAACGCCATACAGTGTGAACCTTGTGTTACTAGTGACACATCCACAGTGACATGTGAATACTCACCCTGGTCATAGACACGGTTTTCTCTCTTTGAGCCGGGCTGCACATCGACTTGCACCCCGATTGTTCAGACTCTCACTGACGGCCCCTCTCACCGTCCCTCTCCTCTCCTCTGCTGTGGCGACCCTCACCTTCCTGATCTCTCCCTCTGGCTCTTCAGGTCCTCACTCCACCTGCACGTTAGGTTTTCACAGAAAAGTGCCAGGTTCTTGCTGTAGTTTCCATCCCCCAGGGAACCACCTCTAGGGAGGAGGATTAGCAGCCATTAGACCAGCACCAAATCCCTTCTTAATCTGATTCCTCCTTTGATCTCTACATTCTATTTTTCTACTCCCCACCGCCCTCAGTCAATCTCTTTAATTTGCCAACACAATTACTGATTTTTTCTAAAAATGATATTTGCATCCAGCCTGTTTAGCATTTGCACAGAGGCCCTATTGATGATTTGTTTTTCCTCCTTCAGAATTACTGAGGCCCGGCCCATGGTCAGTGTCGACGTCATAAGCAAAGGAAAGATTGGCTGCATAATTCAACACACGCCAGCTTTTATCTTGTTCTGCGAATATTTATTTCCTAAGAACATCAGGACTAGCGCTCGCACGGTGGTCACACTTCAAGGGCACACAAGACACAACCTCCCCTCTGCTCTCAGGGCTGGGCTGTCACTCATTCAGTTACCACCAGTGACAGTTGGCTGGACGGGACCTCTGCTCAAAAGTATTCTGTCCTAACCTAGATCCTCAGGGATACAGTCCGCCTTTATCCCCACCTCTTGATGACTCAGATATGGGGGCTGTGACAGAAACTTAGGGTCCAGTGGGCTTGGGTACTAGAAGTATACGAAGTCTGACAATTAAATTTGCGAAAAAATGATGCAATATTCTTGTTGAATTCTCAGAACAGGGAATACATAAGATGAGCACAGAGCATCTTGCAGTGCCAGAATGTAGAGGATCATTCAAAACAAACACAAACACATCAGTGTATATGGTTGTGTGGACAATACACACACACAAAATGACAGGGTTTGTCTAAGAAAAAATGACCCAAATTAAAAGGCCCCCCGTTGGGTGAAACTGGAATGATTTCTGGGAATAAATAAATGTTATCAGATTGGATTATAGTTCAAGACATAAGATAGATGCTCATGATCAATGATGTTAAGTAGTTGAATAAAGAAATAAATGAGAGAGAAGAGACCCACTTCCTGTGCAGAAGAATTTCAATTCATATATGCAAATGATTCTCCTGAAGGATGTTGGGAATAATTCCCTCTCACTAAGTGTGGACAAAGCCATCAAAAACAAGGAGAGTCTGAGAAACTGTCACTGGAGAGAAGCCTCAGGAGACAGGATGACTAAATTTAACAAAGCATCCTAGATGGGACCTTAGAACAGAAAAAAAAGAAGACATGTAAAACTAGGGAAATCTGAATAAACTTTGGTAATTAATTGCTATGGTTTTCACTGGGTCCCTAAAAATTTATGTGATGGAGTCTTAAACCCCAATATCTTAGGACTTGACCTTATTTGAACATTGTGTTGTTGTAGATGTAATGAATTAAGAGGAGACCAGAAAAGTCGAATGTCATGTCTCATAATTCTTTTCCCTCTTTGGTTTCCTCTGACTCTTTGGTCGAGATGATGCTGAAGTTCATCTCACTACTTTCGGGAACAGCGCCAAGAACCTAACCCTTGTTATCAGATACAAGTCCAATACCACAGAACAATTTCTAGAAAGTTCTGTTGTTCTTTCAGCATCAACTCAGGGGTATTTAGAAAACAAACATGGTAGAGAACAAATATGGGTGAGATGCCATGTCCTGTGAACGCCTTATCTTAGGAGTAGAGGAAGAAATTCTAAGTACAGGGAGGTCCCTGTCTAGTAATGGTTTATTTATGTCAACACCCATACTGAGAACAAGTGTAAAACTAGGCTAAAAAAATGGAAAGTGTTCGTAAATATACTATACTGACACAAGAAGAAATAACAAATTTCTAGGCTAAATATAAAGGGCAAATGAAAACTGAGAATGAGAAGCATAAACAGTGGCCACTTTTCGCTGAAAGCATTTTATTCTTGTGACTAATACAGATGTCAAATGCCAGGGCCTGTACAATGAGGGTGATGGAATATAACAGGAAACCCTCATAACAACAGCAAAAATAAAAACAACAAAATTAGTCAAATAAGGATAATTCATGTAGATTTTTATCAGGTTTGAACCCACATGTACACTGGGTAGCTGTAGACCATGAACTTGGTGTAGATGGGACACTGGTAATGAGACCAGACACCTGGCATAAGCAAACTCAAATGTCAGGTGACATTAATGTATCTGGTAACAACAGCTCTGTGCACAAAATCCTATACTTAGCATCCTTAGATTCTGGAGGAATCTCCAACATGGTCCGGTCCTTTGTAAGTAATCAAACATCTTCACTCACACAGGGACCAAGCCAGATGGCATCACAAAGGCAGTGCTAACAAACATGCAAGGAAATTTCCCCAAGACTTTATTTAAATAAAGAGCATGATACTCAAACTCATATCTGATGCTAGAAAATCCATGGCACACACCCAAGCATGAACTGTATTAGATATAAAATATATAAGACATTTTTGGCATAGTTGCAAAGCTTCTTCAGCAGATTAGCCAGAAGAATCCATAGTCATTTCATAATATTTGCGCTGATCACCAGAGAGCTACTGGGCTGAATACAGGGCATTTGCACGTTCCCTGGAGGAGAGCTAACAAATGAATTAGGGAGAGAACGCAGATAGGAAGAGGTAAGACTCATGGCAAATGCTCCTTGAGAGTCTTGGGCTATTGGCTATGGTTCCCGACACACTTTGGAGAGAAAGATGGAATTGACGGACATCCTGCACAGGACACATTGTTACACTAGCCTATAGGGGACACCATGTAAAAGTGACACTCACAAAAATGTCTTTCCCATGCTTATATATTTTATCTTATTCAAACTCATTTTCATCATTAAAAATTTATAATAGAGGGTGCCTGGTGAGCTCAGTTAGTTAGAGTGCGGTGCTGATAGCACTAAGGTTGCTGGTTCAATCCCCACATCGGCCACTGTGAGTTGCACCCTCCTTAAAAAAATACAATACAATAAAATAAAAATAATTGTTGGTTGTTGTTGACTGAATTGTGTGCCCTCCACGATTCATATGTTGAAGACCTGACGCCTATGTGACTGTATTTGGAGATAGAGGTGAAGGAGCAGATTAAGAGTAAATGAAGTCACGGGGTCTGCACCACATGGACAGCAGTGCTGGGCTCTGTGGTGCATCAGGTGGGACACGGCATGGGGCGGTCTCACCC
Organism: Rhinolophus sinicus; assembly: GCF_036562045.2. NCBI lineage: Eukaryota > Metazoa > Chordata > Mammalia > Chiroptera > Rhinolophidae > Rhinolophus > Rhinolophus sinicus. Next base: position 18,893,904 of record NC_133765.1, on the reverse strand, counting down.
GGCATGCTCTGGGACGCTAACACCTTAAGTGGTTATTTCTGTACATTTTTCTACCTTCTATAGATAAAAACTCCTGTGACAAAAGGAAACCATAGTAGACAAGTCCAGAAGTATGAGATCACAGTGCTACGAACCAGCCATGGATGTGTGAATAGAGAGAGACGGTGACCAGGTGAGCTGCACACACCAGCTGGGCTCCCAGGGCTTTGTGGAAGGAGGAGGTGTGCGCCCTTTGACCAGGAGGGGGCGCTGTGGGAATGACCTTGGTCCCTACACAGTAGCTCAGTGAGGACCAGTCACTCAAAAGAGCCTGGACCTGGGGGCTGAGCCCTGTGCTTCCTGATGGGAACTCAGCAGCTGTGCCCTCTCAGGTCGGGCAGAGGCCCCTGAGCAGGGACCTTTGTGTGGTCTCAGCAGGTGCCTCCTCCCAGGGCTCTCCCAGGGGTGAAGCCAACCTCCATCCTCCTCAGTCTGGGGTGTGAGCTGAGCTCCAGCACCAGGGCTCAGGGAGGGGCTGGGCAGTCAGTGGATGGACACACATTTGCATGGACAGCCCCTCCTCTGGCAGAGGGTGGAGAAGAAAAGGAGGCCTGGGGCGGCCCAGCCCCACTGTGGGCTCAGGGCTGTGTGCACCATGGCCTGGACTCCTGTGCTCCTCGTGCTCCTCTCTCACTGCACAGGTGGGGACAGGCCTTGGAGACTAGGCCGCCCTCTGGCCTCCTTCTCTTTCTCTGTCTCAGCACCTGAGAAACTTTACCCTGGTCCCTGCCCTATCTCCGATTTGTGTCTGTGTTTGCAGGTTCCTTCTCCCAGCTCGTGCTGACTCAGCCGCCCTCCCTCTCTGCATCTCCGGGAGCATCAGCCAGACTCACCTGCACCCTGAGCAGTGGCTTCAATGTGGGCACCTATACCGTACGCTGGTACCAGCAGAAGCCAGGGAGCCCTCCCCGGTATCTCCTGTACTACAAGTCAGACTCAGATAAAGGGCAGGGCTCCGGGGTCCCCAGCCGCTTCTCTGGATCCAAAGACACCTCGGCCAATGCAGGGCTTCTGCTCATCTCTGGGCTGCAGCCTGAGGACGAGGCTGACTATTACTGTGCTATAGCTCATGGCAGTGGGAGCAGCTACACTTACTCACAGTGACTCAGATGAGGAGGAAGTGAGACACAAACCCCTGGGTCACCAGACCTTAGCTCTGAACCTCTTTATTGAGAAACTTTTGAGGAGACACCTGCAGGGGAGACTTCTCTGTGGTCAGACTTGTCTTTGAGGAGGGACATGTAACAAACAGTTATGTCTGTTACCTGAGCCATCACAAGGTGTCCCAGGAACTCACAGGTGAGATAACAGAGTCCAGCTCTTCATCCCATAGGGTAGGAGTAAGTTAACAAGAATCAATGCTGTGTCTGCAGCTACAAATGGCTCCAAAGACAATCACGTTCATCCACAGATCTAACGCCATAAAGTGTGAACCTTGTGTTACTAGTGACACATCCACAGTGACATATGAATACTCACCCTGGTCATAGACACGGTTTTCTCTCTTTGAGCCGGGCTGCACATCGACTTGCACCCCGATTGTTCAGACTCCCACTGACACCCCCTCTCACCATCCCTCTTCTCTCCTCTGAGGCGGCGACCCTCACCTTCCTATTCTCTCCCTCTGGCTCTTCAGGTCTTCTCTCCATCTCCATGTTAGGTTTTCACAGAAAACTGACAGGTTTTTGCTGTAGTTTCCATCCCCCAGGGCACCACCTCTAGGGAGGAGGATTAGCAGCCATTAGACCAGCATCAAATCCCTTCTTAATCTGATTCCTACTTTGATCTCTGCATTCTATTTTTCTACTCCCCACCGCCCTCAGTCAATCTCTTTAATTTGGCAACACAATTACTGATTTTTTCTAAAAATGTATTTGGATCCAGCCTGTTTAGTATTTGCACACAGGCCCTATTGATCATTTGTTTTTCCTCCATAAGAATTACTGAGGCCCGGCCCACGGTCAGTGTCGATGTCATAAGCAAAGGAAGGATTGGCTGCATAATTCAACACAGGCCAGCTTTTATCTTGTTCCCGCGAATGTTTATTTCCTAAGAACATCAGGACTAGCTCGCCACACACACGATTTACTCAGAAATTATGTCCCATGCATTAGCTTTTTCCAAATTGTAAGTAAACACTCTTTCCAGGTCACCTTCAGGGAGGCATCTGTGGGCCACAGGGCACTGTGGGGCATGGCTGTGACGTCAGGGGAAGGGGCTATACACTCACCCTGCCCTGTGCTTCCTGAGACCTAAGACCCCACCGCTGAGGGTCATGTGTCTGCAGGATGAAAATGGACCAAAAAACTCACTCCACAAAACCTGGATCTGACCAATTGGAATTGTTATCAGAGCTAATCTGCTGCAATTCCTCTTTTCTGCCTAAATTTCCCTGGATACACTGCCCCCCGCCCCCAATCTCTCTCCTCTCTCTGAGTGGACATGGTCTGGACTCTGTAGTTTCCGGGCTTCTCTGTCTCTCCAGAATCAGGGCTTGGCCTCTGCTGACCCTGCCGTCCTCAGGGTCAGCGTCTCAGGAGGCAGAGTCTCCCGCATTAGGAAACACCAGTGACATGAGTGTAACTGGGGTCCCGTTATCAGGCCACCAGGAAATGCCCTGAACACCTGCTGTGCTGGGATGAGTTGATGCTCAGGATCCCAGGACGAGTCTCTGCTCCGTCAGCAGCTCAGCCCCCTGACCATGTCTGGCTCCAGGCAGCACACGGGGCTCATTGTTGCATTTATTCTGGGACCGCAGCCTCGGTGCTGCTCACACGGTGCTCACAGTCCATGGGGACACAAGTCACAACCTCCCCTCTGCTCTCAGGGCTGGGTTGTCACTCATTCAGTTACCACCAGTGACAGTTGGCTGGACGGGACCTCTGCTCAAAAGTATTCTGTCCTAACCCAGATCCTCAGGGATACATTCCCCCTTTATCCCCCACTTCTTGATGACTCAGATATGGGAGCTGTGACAGAAACTTGGGGTCCAGTGGGCTTGGGTACTAGAAGTATACGCAGTCTGACAATTAAGTTTGCGAACTCATCCTAGAAAAAGTGCTACATACCTCATCGCCGAGTATCACTATGGTCACCTCGAAGTACTCCCCTTGGGAAGCTATGCACCGATGCCTGTGCCTAGTGCACCCTTCAAAGCAATTTTGAAACTCTTTTTCTGGAGTTGCCATCACAGCTGTCATTGTATTACTTTTGATGTCCGAAATGTCATTACAACGTCTTCCTTTCAATATTTCCCTTATCTTGGGTAAAGAAAGAAGTCATTGGGGGCCAGACCAAATGAGTAGGGAGGGTGTTCCAGTACAGTTATTTGTTTACTGGCTAAAAACTCCCTCACAGACAGTGCCGTGTGAGCTGGTGCATTGTCGTGATGCAAGAGTCATGAATTGTGGGCAAAAAGTTCAGGTCGTCTAACTTTTTCACACAGCCTTTTCAGCACTTCCAAGTAGTAAACTTGGTTAATTGTTTGTCCAGTTGGTATTAATTCATAATGAATAATCCCTCTGATATTAAAAGAAGGTCAGCAATATCTTTGCCAGAAGTGCACAAACTTGCTTGTCAGACCTCGTATACATTGTTTCGGCACACTCTGTATATAGTCACGGGATATAAAGTAAAGTGGGGAATATGGTCAATGGTATTGTAATAGCTATGGACCCTGTCAGATGGATAGTAGACTTGCTGGGGTTATAGCTTCGTGAGGTGTGTAAATATCTATCATTAGTTTATTTAGTACACCTGAAACTAATAATAGAAAAAAAAAGACAAATGCTGTATGATTCTACTTCTATGAGGTCTCTAGAGTAGTCAAATTCATAGAGACAGAAAGTAGGATGTTAGTTGCCAGGGGTTGGGGGAAAGTGAGAATAGAGAGCTAGTGTTTCATGGGTATAGAGTTAAGGTTTTGCAAGATGAAAGAGTTCTGTAGACACATTACACAACAATGCTAATGTACTTAACAATATTAAATTGTGTAATTAAAGATAGTTAAGAAGGTCAAAAGAAAAAGACAGACATATAGACAAATATAATAAAACAGACTGTCACATACATGGTCAAATGATCTTCAACAAGCATGCCAAGACCATTCAATAGGGGAGAAAGCAGTCTCTTTAATAAATGGTATTGGGAAAATTGGATACCCACATGAAAAAGAATGAAATTAGACTCTTACCGCATATAAAAATTAACTAAAAATGTATTTAAGACCTAACAGTAAAACCTTAAACAGTAAAAATACTACAGGAAAACCTTCATGACATTGTATACTTGCCAATGATTTCTTGGATATGACACCTAAAGCACGAGCAACAAAAAATATAGGGATTATATCAAACTTAAAAACTTTTGTCCATCAAAGGACAGAATCAATAGAATGGAAAATCAATGCACAGAATAGAAGAAAATGTTTGCAAATTTTCTAACCTCTGATAGAGGTTAATATACAGAATATGTAAGGAACTCCTACAACTGAACAACAACAACAAAAATCAACACAAAGAACCCATTATAAAATGGGCAAAGGTCTTGGGTAGACATTTCTCTAAAGATGATACACAAATGGCGAACAAGCATATGAAAAAATGCTCCACATTATTATCATTAGAGAAAGAAATGAAATCAAAGTCCCAATAAGATATCATTTTATACTTATTAGAATGGCTACTAAAACAATCCCCAGAAAAATAACAAATGTTGACAAGGATGTAGAGATATTGTAACCCTGTGCACTGTTAGTGGGAATGTAAAATGGTGCAGCCACTATGGAAAACAGTATAGCAATTACTCAAAGATTAAAAATAGAATTATTATATGATCCATCAATCCCAGTACTATGTATACATCTACAAGAATTCAAAGTGGGATCTCAAAGATATGTTCACACATGCATGTTCGTAGAAGCAATATATGCAATAGCCAAGAAATGGAAGCAACCGAAATGTCCATTGGAAAATAAATGGATAAACAAAATGTGGCTATATATATATATATATATATATATATATATATATATATAGCCAAAAAAATATATACACATTTTAAGGAAAGAAAATATTGTATTAAAATTACACTGATGGTAACCACTTTGATTACCTCTTCTAATTGCAAAGTCAAATGTGACTTGTATTCATCTTTTGTTATCGGTATATAGAGTATACAATTTTAATATATTATACATATTTTATATATATATAATTTTATATATAGAGAGAGAGCCCAAAAATGCATACACATTTTAAGAGATGTTATTTATGTATTAATTTTCAAAATTGAATTGAATTACGGTAGCAGTGTGCAATGTGATGTTCACGCAAAAGATGGCGTTAATCAAGTGAACGCCAGCATCACGATGCGACAGGTGAAATATAGATATTTCAGCCTTAAAAAGGAGAGAAATCCTGTCATATGCACAACATGGATGACTATTGAGGACTCTATGCTAAGCGATTTACACCACTTACAAAAAGACAAGTAGTACTCATATGTGATTCCAGGTATTCAAAGCAGTCAAATTCATAGAAACAGAAAATAAAACAGTGGTTGTCAGGGACCGGGGGTAAAAGGCAATGGAGAATTGATTTTTAATGAATGTAGAGTTTCAGTTTTTCAAGATGAAAAATGTGAGGAGTGTTTCACAACAATGTCAATATACTTAACACTATTGAACTGTACATTTAAAGTGGTTAACATAATAAATGTTATATGTGCATTTTAGCAAAGTATAAAAATAAGCTGGGCAAGAATGAGGGGAGCTGCCCAACTACAGGCATGGAGTGCAGAGATGGACGTCAGGGTGTGTGAACTCTGACGGAAGGAAATACCACCTTGTGCTGCAGAATAGCCTGAGCATCCCCTCGGGATATTGGCAGCAAACCACAGCTGTGATGGCACTGGCCATGACTGTGCCACTAATAGAAATCACAGATGTTTTGTAGGACGTTATGGTGGTCATAGAATCTCCAGATACCGTTTAACCACATCCTACTTCAGAATCACTAATTCTAATAACACAATTACCTTAATAAAGAGGCTCAAATTGGGCTTAAACTATTCAATGTAAAAATGACAATAGTAATACCCAACTGGTCTACAAAATGAGAAACCTCAAACTTATTTGAACTCTTCTCTCTGCCCTAGCCAGGCAGCCAATTGATCACTAACCGTGTGCATTCTCTTTCTAAACGTCTTTCAAATTCATCCGGCCCTTTGACTGTCCACTCTAACATCTTATTTTAAACTTCTTGGCACTTACTGATTGTGGCTATGACTGAATTGGCTCCTGACTCACATCTGCCCCTTCCCTCCCTGACTCCCCTGGGTCTTCCTGCTCCTCTGGTTTTTTCTGATGATGAAATCTGGTCCTGATCGCAGGATTCCTCCCTCTTCCTGCTTGATCAGCGGGGCTTCCTGTCAGTGAATGGCTCAGAAACTCCCCCCATGTAGTCCCTTCCACTGAAGGCAGAGCTCCTGCCTCCATCTCTTTTCAGACAGAGCCCATTCTCATCGTGATATTCCTCACCTTCAATGACACAAAGCGACTCAAAATATCTGGACCAGATTAGTGAGCTTTGATCCACCTAGAGAGAAAAAAGCTTTAAATGTTGTGTGATCATAGGATGGTGTGTGGAAAGCCCTTGGACTCGTGGCTGGAATTGTCAGGGGTGTGAATTTGGGAGGGACGTGGATTTGGGAGGGCAGGAGACCTGAGCGCCAGCACCTGCACGAGGTCGACATGTGTCCTGCATCCACCAGGGGGCGCTGTGGCCTAAGCACCTGATTGAGGAGCTCCAGTTTCTCAGCAGTTTCCCCATCCCCTTGAAGGTGCGCCTGTGGCTCACATGGTAAATGACGGCCCCCCTCCTACAGTCTCTCTTTTTCTCAGGTGGGCCCACGATGGGGTTTGACAGCCTCTAGAAAGGGGACGATTTGCATGGAGACCTCCCTCTCTCAGGATCAGGGCGACATATAAGAAAGAATGTTGAAGGCTCAGGCCTGGCTGTGTGGCTCAGGAAGCAGAGCCTGGGAGCATCTCCACTATGGGCTGGGCTCCACTCCTCCTCACCTTCCTCGCTTACTGCACAGGTGGTGCCTGCAGCGAAATTTGGGAGGGCACCTCTTTGTCCCCTGGGATGATGACCTCCCTGGGAAGGGGGCCTGTCCTGTCCTCACTGATCTCTGTGTCCCTCCTGCCTTTCAGGGTCTTCGGCTGAGTTTGTGCTGACTCAGCCCCGCTCTGTGTCTGGGTCTCCGGGACAGAAGGTCACCATCTCCTGCACCCGCAGCAGTGGCAACATTGAGAGTGAATATGTGCACTGGTACCAGCAGCGCGCGGGCGGTGCCCCCACCACCGTAATCTATAGGGATAACGAAAGACCATCCGGGGTTCCCGATCGGTTCTCTGGCTCCATCGACAGCTCCTCCAACAGCGCCTCCCTGACCATCTCGGGGCTGCAGCCTGAGGACGAGGCCGACTACTACTGTCAGTCTTATGATAGCAACAATAAGCACAGTAATTCAGGCCCAAGGGGAAGTGCGACCAAAACTCCCCAGAGTGTCCCCGTCCTGGATCTGCCCTCCCCCAACCCCACCAGGGAGGGGTGCGCTTACCTGTCGTCTGCTTGAACGCTGGAGTTCGAATTATCTTGAATTCCTCTATTTTCTTTCCAAAAATGCCAGTTCCCCTGCCACGTCTTGAGGGATAAACGCTTGTTCCCTTTGCAACCGTTTCATGTGAAGATTTAGTTCAGAACAGGGTTTCTGAATGTCAGAAACTGACAAAGGGGGATGGAGTCATTTCTTTTGGGGGGGCTGTTCTGCGCCTGTGGGATGTCAGGGCACTTTGGGGGGCTCCACACATCAGACATCAGTTGAACCCTACTCTCAAAGTCATGACACACAAAAAAGACTCCAGACATTTGCAAATCTGCCCTGGGAAGTGGAGGGCAAAAGCACCTGTTTCAGAACTACAAGTCTAAAAGAGCATGTTTTTAGCTATTAGAAAGGCTTTGGCTTTGAGTCCTGATATGCCACTCAGCTGGACAGATGGCTAGATGTGTCATCTCTGTGCTTCTGGGTTCCATATGTTAGACAAAGCAGTTGCACAGGCCTCAGATGATTGTCCTGATGGATGAATAACATTCTAAGCTCAGAGGTCAGAGACCTTGCTACCCAGTCATATGGCATCTGACCAAAGAGCAGAATGTGATTTTGACCAGAGTAGGTGTGTAATTAATCTTTATATAAAGCACATGAAATCATAATAAATCCCTCTTCATTTATTCCCCCAGGGAGTACTTTTGAAGCGTCAGATACAAACTGTACTGTTTCCTTTTTAAGATGGGCATGAGAAACAGACAAGAACAGCAGCATAGGTGAGTGTATAATAACGTCCTTTCTTTCACCAGAGTGTCGGGTTCAAATTTTGGCTCTGCCTTCCTTTGGCTCTGTTCAAATTTTGGTCCTTGGATCTCCACTGTCCAGTATAGTCTCCACGAGCTTGATGTGGATATTTATGTCTAAAATTAAGTTAATTTTTAAGTTAATTAAAAATTCTATTTCTCACTTACACCAGCTGCACTTCATTACCTAATGGGTTCGTCAGGCTCATGGTTACCATATTTGAGAGGGCAGAGCTAGAAAGTTTCCACCGTGGCAGGAAATTCTACTGGACAGTGCTGACTTGGACAACTCACTCAGCATTTCCCTAACTCTGTTTCCTCACTTGTCAAATGTAAACACCCAAAACTCTAAAAACTCTACCACTCTTCACACTCCAAAACATCTCTCTGTGGGGTATTATGTGGTACCTTCTTAAGTTCCTGAACTCAGTTTGGTCATAAGACCAGCTTTGGCCAATGAAATGAGCATAAGTGACGAGTGTAATTTCTGAGCAGGAGTTGTATGAACTAGCATGTATGCACTTTTGCAAGCTCTCTGGTCTCTCTGCTATGGGATCAGCGGTGTTTCAGTAGAATCTTCTCTGTCAGCTGTATCCTGGGATGCAGGTAAAGTGGATCAGAGCTACAACCAGTCAGGGCTGGATATGGTGTATAAATGAGAAATAATTTTTTTTTTTTTAATTTCACTGAGATTTGATGTAAATTGTTACAACAGCATAACTTAGCCTATCCTGACTGCTACAGGAATTAGAGTCAGAAATAGTAACAAAAGTGACAAAAGTAATGAGATAGATGACATTGCATTTTGTGCTGGACAATGGACATTGAGTAGACTTTTTATGGAGGTTGCAAACATGATTTCTGTTTTATTTATTGGCAAATACTTTATGAAGTTATTACCTGTGAAAGATGGGAGAGGAAAAGTAACTTCAATGAGCTGATGGCTGGTGGGTTAAAATGTTGGAAAACTGATGAGAAACATGGGTTAATTCCCAATGGGGAAATTTTATAACTTAGTGGTTTTAAGAAATGTGCTTAGAACAGAGCTGTCTTTTTCCCAAACAGAAGTAAAAAGCAAGAGAGTCCAGAAAATATGGAGAATTACACAAGTGTGAGAGCAAATTATTCTCAACCCATTACACTTAAAGATAAAATTGGAAATGCTTTGAGTTAAACACTTCACTATCCAAAGGAAGGCAAATGGATATGCCTGAGTTTGCCAGGGAAGGAGGTGTAAGCCCCTGTGTTCCCTGGTGTCCACTTTCTGGGCACTGTGTCCACCTGTGCCCTCTTCACTCTTCTTACGTCCTGACCCCAGGGTTCCACTGCAGGCTGTGTCTACTAAACAGCTTTCACATTCATCCTTTCCTACGAGTTTCCATCTAAGTCCTTCCTTCCAGGCTTCTCTCCCCCCATGTTGGCCAGGGCTCTCCCGCCCGGGCACACCTCCTCTGTATCATTCTCTCACAGGCTCTGTCATCCTGGGATCCTATTGTACCCTTTCCTGCTCTGAGACTGGTTCCCTCTTTCTCTTCTTCAAATGCCTCTCCTTCTCTTTCCACCCTGGGGAGATCCACTCCCAACTTCCCTCAAGACCACAATGAGAAGGATGTCCCTTCTAAGGCAATTTCTCTAAAACCCAAATAATGAGAGTTTCTAAGGCTACCCTTGTGTTTTACTGTACTTTTTATATCCACTGCATGATTGATCTCCTTTAAGATTTCCCGTTGAATCACAGTCACCTCAAAAACATCGCCAAGCAATTAGTATTTGCCTTAGCGAGCTAAGCCCAGTGCTTAGCCCACAATGTTTCAGTCAATATGTGTGGAATCCCAGTTGAAAGGTGAATGACAGAAACTCAGGATCTGTGGAAGAGATTGCAATTTTACTTATGGTCATCAGGGGCATCATGGGACAGTTTCCGGAGGCCCCGCAAAGTGTATTCACAGATGAAGATATTCCCCTAAGACTGCAGGTCTGGGTGGGGCGGCAGAGGGAGTTCGACCTTGAGATCATTGATGCAGACCCAGCAGCTGTATCCTCTCTGTGTGGACCCAGCACGTATCCTATCCCAGGTCCTGTTTATCAGGGAATTAACCATCGACAAGACCCCAAACACTTATAAGGCACATTGAGGCAGCGAAACATTTGCATGAACTGCTCCTCCTCTGTGAGGTCATTGGGAGGGAATAAAAGAGGCCTGGGGCAGCCCAGCCCCACTGTGGGCTCAGGGGTTGTGTGACCATGGCCTGGACTCCTGTCCTCCTCGTGCTCCTGTCTCACTGCGCAGGTGGGGACATGGAAAGGGGAGTCACTACCCTTGTTTTGTCTCCTCTCGCTTATGAAACTTTACCCTGGTCCCTGCCCCATCTCACATTTGTGTCTGTGTTTGCAGGTTCCCTCTCCCAGCCTGTGCTGACTCAGCCGCCCTCCCTCGCTGCATCTCCGGGAGCATCAGCCAGATTCACCTGCACTCTGAGCAGTGGCTTCAATGTTGCAGGCTACCGGATATCCTGGTTCCAGCAGAAGCCAGGGAGCCCTCCTTGGTATCTCCTGAACTTCTACTCAGAATCCAATAAGCACCAGGGCTCCGGGGTCCCCAGCCGCTTCTCTGGATCCAAAGATGCCTCGGCCAATGCAGGGCTTCTGCTCATCTCTGGGCTGCAGCCTGAGGACGAGGCTGACTATTACTGTGCTACATATCACAATAATGCTGCTCACAGTGACAGACACAGATGGGGAAGTGGGACAAAACCCTCAGACACCGTCAGTGGTGGCTTATGACTCTTACTTTCTTGAAGTTGAAATACACCCATCTTATTATTATAAAAAACAAACAAACCCTTACTAGTCCATGCACAAATTCTCCTCCAGGATTTTTTTTCCCCACCAAATAAACATAAAGACTCAGAAAATTGTCTCAAATCAACAGGGTTGCACCATAGGCAGAATCTGAGAGGAATTTCTGTTGCAAAGCTACATGTGGACCTGAAGTTCAGTTGCATGTGGAGAAGCCTACAGTGAAGAAGCATGTCCAGGCAGCGAGTGAGCAGACCTGTGGTCATTCCCTCAGGGCCTCCTTCAGGTCTCAGAGACCCCACAGCAGCCCCAGGGACAACTCCCTGCTCTTCTTCCAGAGTGACCACATTAGGGATGGCCTTGCTCAGGGCATTCTGGGAAATGTAACACTAAGGACTAGACTCCAGTTGTGAGAATGGGCACAGGAAGCAAAAATGAGCAAATGACAGTTTCTAGGGCTACCCTTCTGCTTTATGGTACTTTTTATATTCTCCGTGTTAATGATCTCCTGTAAGATATTCCTTTGATTCACAATGACCTCAAAAACATGGACAATCAATTAATATTCATACTAGTGAGCTGCGCCCAGGGTAGCTGTGGGGGCTGGAAGTGACAGATTTTGACATCCAGTAGTTTACAGACTCAAGGGGAGTCCGGGCGGGACGAGGAGGTTATTCCTTGAGTCTGATGCCCACTGTGGATGGAAGTCTTCCACGTCTGGTAAAGCATGGAGGATACCACAGCTGCACGCCTATAAATCCCTAATTATTCCCTTTACCTGCTGTCAAAACTTGATGATGCGTGTTATTGAATGAAGTTCAAGATTAAACCATAGCACATAAGTAGAGAAATACAGCTTACTTCTGTTGTAAACCTGTATCGTTTTAGAGTATCTAATCTGACATAAACAGACTATGTGTGGAAATATGGAAATTAAAGGTACTGCTGGTGAAAGCTCAGAGGGAATTGAGAAAAATGCTATTAGAAACTGGAGGAAAGGCGATCATTGTTATCTAGTGTCAGAAGTTTGGCTGAATTGTGTCCTACAGTTGTGTGAAAGGCTTAGCTTGTGAGCAAGACACCTGAAAATTTAGCCGAGGCGATTTCCAAGCAAAGTGTTGAAGGTGCAGCCTGGATTCTTCTTGTTGCGAGTAGTAAAATGTGCGAGGAAAGAGATAAATTGAGAGAAGAACTATTATGCAAAAAGGAAGCAGGACTAGAAAAATTGGGAAATTATCAATTTTTCTTCTGTGGTTTTGTTAACAATTCCTTGCTTGTTTTCTCTTTCCTTGGGAGACCCCAAAGTTACTGCCCTCTGTATGCCTCCCTCCTAAGCTGGGCTGGAGGCCTCCCAAGTAAAGAGTGGATCAGTCAGAGTGTCTCCAGATGGCCATGTGTCCACTTCTTATACAGGCATCCCCAGAGAACAAGCAGGTATGAGGTCAGACAATGAAATACGTGAACTCATCCTTGTAAAAGTTCCACATACCCCACTGCTGAATATCACTATGGTCACCTTCAAAGTACTTCCTTTGGGAAGCTATGCACCGATGCCAGTGCCTAGTCCACCCTTCAAAGTAATTTTGGAACTCTTTTCCGGAATGGCCATGAGAGCTCTCATCGTATTACCCTTGATGTCCTGAATGTCATCAAAATGTCTTACTTTCAATATTTCCTTTATCTTTGGGTAAAGAAAGAAGTCATTGGGGCCAGATTGGGTGAGTAGGGAGGGTGTTTCTACACCCTTATTTGTTTACTGGCTAAAAACTCTCTCACAGACAGTGCCGTGTGAGCTGTGCATTGTCATGGTGTAAGGGCCATGAACTGTTGGCCAAAATTTCAGATCATCTAACTTTTTCACACAGCCTTTTCAGAACTTCCAAATGGCAAACTTAGTTAACTGTTTGTCCAGTTTTTCAAATCTATAATGAATAATCCCTCTGATATCAAAAAAGGTTAGCAACATTGTTGCAACTAGTTTGCGAACATAATTGTCAGAACTCGCATACATGAGGTCACCTGAATCACACATGGTGGGAAAGCCAGACCTAACACTCCTTAGCTCTGTGATGTGTAGGGCAGGCCCCTAATGGTCATCCTACGGGACTGCAGGGGCCCTCCTTGTTTGTGGTGAACTTCAAATGATCCATTAGGTGTGACATCTTTGTCAAGAGATATAAAGTGCCTGGTGCTGACTCAGGGCTGCATCTTCCAACAGGTGAGGCTCGCTGCTAAATCATTGCCCATGTGGCTGTCATTCCAGGTACCTCTGGGCTTTTCCATAGAGCATCCCTCTTCATTCCTTTCCTACATGCACTGAGGGTGCTCAGGCAGCAGGACAGTCACTCCCCACTGACCACCTGGCTTTTCTTGCTACAGCCTGCAAATCTCACATGCAGGTGACTGAGATGTCTTCTGCATAGTTTCCTTCCCAAAACTCTCCAGGAACTGACAGCTCTCGTGGCGTGCCCAGGCCATCTCATCGACCACAAGAGGCAGCTATTAGCCCATCACACTTTGCCAGAGGCTCAGGGATAAAGAAGCCCATTTGGAAAAAGCTCTCTTGAAAAATCCCTTCTATGTCCTGAGAAGCACGGTGCTTTTGGATACACCTCTAGAGTATAATATTTATGTGACCGAATTTTAAAACTGCGGAGTAATGGTAGTGAAAGGAATAAAAGAGAGATCTGGACATGCAGACTTAAAATGATCCCGACTATTCTGGCCATGGCAACTATTCTATGGTGAACAGGTGGCATTTCCATGGCTCCTGCTGACTTCAGGATGGACCCCAGTCTGTGTGAGGTTCTTTCATCCCAGATTTGTGTCTCGTGGACTGACTGGAGTGGCAGCTGATCCCCAAGATATTCTTAAAGATCACTCGCTGCCTCCTGGTGTTCACACCCTTGTGCATATCGAATAGAGATGACTTGTGTAGCCCACAGGACATTGAAGAAATGACCGTGTGTGACTTCCCATGACAGGTCATAAGACTTCCATTGTGCTTTCTCGGATAACTTGCTCTGGGGAAAGGTAGTTGCCATGTTGTGAAGACCCTCAATGAGCCCTATGGAGAGAGGTTCAAGTGTCAAGGAACTGAGGCCTCCTGCCACCGGCCTTGTGACTCAGCCATGTTAGAAGTTGATCCACAAGCCCAGTCAAGCCTTTGTGTGCTGTTGCCATGGTCAAATCTTAACTGGAACCTCCTGAGCAATCCTGAGCCAGAAACACACTTCTAGGCTGTTTCCAATTCCCTGGCTCCCAGGAACTGTGGAATCATATATGTTGTTGTTTTAAGCTTCTAAGTGTTGGAGACATTTGATGTGAAGAAATAAATGATGAATTGTCAAGAGAGGGAAGTGGCAACATAGAGAGAGTGTAGGCATTGGTGGGGTAGGTCTTTTTTTTTTTTAATTTTTTTTTTAAATTTATTGGGGTGACAATTATTAGTAAAATTACATAGATTTCAGGTGTACAATTCTGTATTACATGTGGCATTTCCATGGCTCCTTCTCCTTCCATCACCATATATTTGATCTTTCATCCCATGTGTCTCGTGGACTGACCTGGCAGCTGACCACTAAACTATTGTCTGTGTCTATGAGTTTCTGTTTCTCATTTGTTTGTCTTGTTGAATAGAGATGACTTTTGGTTTATATAGGACATATCAGTGAAATCACAGTGTGTGCTTTTTCTGTCTGACTTATTGTGCTTTCTAGCATTACTTGCTCAAGATCCATCCATGTTGTCACAAATATTCCTATATCATCTGTCAAGGAATAGTATTCCATTGTGTATATATACTCAACTTCTTTATCCATTCATCTATCGAAGGACATTTTGGTTGTTTGTATGTCTTGCTGCCATGGTAAACAAAGCTGCAGTGAACATTGGAGCACATGTGTCTTTATGTATAAATGTTTTCAGATTTTGGCTCCCAGGAAGTGGATTGCTGAGTCATATGGTAATTCTATTGGAGACATTTTGTGAGGAACCTAAACACTGCCTTCCATAACGGCTGCACCAGTCTGCATTGGTGGGGTAGGTCTTGATGTCTACTGTTAGCAAAAGATGATGAGACTACACGGAACTCCCCACCACGTGTGATTTCTGTGGATTGCCTAATGGAGCTTTCCTTAAAATCATGGCTTCATCATAAATGTTACGCACATTCATTATGCCTTGTCAAGCTTTCCTGGGTAAATATTTGGCTATAAATTAACCAAAGGACATGGGCCTCTTCCAAGCCTTGATGATATTCAATATGGAATTCCTCACTACAAGGTACCTGACCCTCCCTATTGTTACTGAGCCCAAGGGGTTCATTTGGCCTGCATGCGTCAAAGCCAGTAAAGAAATGAGCAGGAGTTGGCAACAAACAAAGTAGAGATTTATTTAAGGAAATGGCACCAAACCCGGAAATACAGATGAGCTGGCTACAGATTATACAGGCAAAATCATAGACACCATGGGTTAGGGGCTCAGAGTCACATTGGGAGCTGA